>NC_034177.2:58208710-58518710 GCF_002021735.2 Oncorhynchus kisutch
TTCTTTCCACAGATTCTCGATTGGATTCAGGTCTGGACTTTGACCTGGCCATTCTAACACCTGGATATGTTTATTTTTGAACCATTCCATTGTAGATTTTGCTTTATGTTTTGGATCATTGTCTTGTTGGAAGACAAATCTCCATCCCAGTCTCAGGTCTTTTGCAGACTCCATCAGGTTTTCTTCCAGAATGGTCCTGTATTTGGCTCCATCTATCTTACAATCAATTTTAACCATCTTCCCTGTCCCTGCTGAAGAAAAGCAGGCCCAAACCATGATGCTGCCACCACCATGTTTGACAGTGGGGATGGTGTGTACAGGGTGATGAGCTGTGTTGCTTTTACGCCAAACATAACGTTTTGCATTGTTGCCAAAAAGTTCAATTTTGGTTTCATCTGACCAGAGCACCTTCTTCCACATGTTTGGTGTGTCTCCCAGGTGGCTTGTGGCAAACTTTAAACAACACTTTTTATGGATATCTTTAAGAAATGGCTTTCTTCTTGCCACTCTTCCATAAAGGCCAGATTTGTGCAATATACGACTGATTGTTGTCCTATGGACAGAGTCTCCCACCTCAGCTGTAGATCTCTGCAGTTCATCCAGAGTGATCATGGGCCTCTTGGCTGCATCTCTGATCAGTCTTCTCCTTGTATGAGCTGAAAGTTTAGAGGGACGGCCAGGTCTTGGTAGATTTGCAGTGGTCTGATACTCCTTCCATTTCAATATTATCGCTTGCACAGTGCTCCTTGGGATGTTTAAAGCTTGGGAAATCTTTTTGTATCCAAATCCGGCTTTAAACTTCTTCACAACAGTATCTCGGACCTGCCTGGTGTGTTCCTTGTTCTTCATGATGCTCTCTGCGCTTTTAACGGACCTCTGAGACTATCACAGTGCAGGTGCATTTATACGGAGACTTGATTACACACAGGTGGATTGTATTTATCATCATTAGTCATTTAGGTCAACATTGGATCATTCAGAGATCCTCACTGAACTTCTGGAGAGAGTTTGCTGCACTGAAAGTAAAGGGGCTGAATAATTTTGCACGCCCAATTTTTCAGTTTTTGATTTGTTAAAAAAGTTTGAAATATCCAATAAATGTCGTTCCACTTCATGATTGTGTCCCACTTGTTGTTGATTCCTCACAAAAAAATACAGTTTTATATCTTTATGTTTGAAGCCTGAAATGTGGCAAAAAGTCGCAAAGTTCAAGGGGGCCGAATACTTTCGCAAGGCACTGTATGAGATGTCCCCACTAAAATGGATAAGAGCTAAAACACTAGCACACTGGGAGCAACCAGTCCTACAAATATAGAATTAGAATAACAAGAACCGACATCCCCGTTTCATCTCCTGCCATTGTACTCTTCAGCAAGGCACTTAAACCCTAAAGTTTGTGGGAATGATTCTCCGGTGGTTTAAAAGCAACAAAGACGCATTTAACAGTAAGGCAACTTTACATGGTCGGTAGAATGGCAGTCATGTTTGGTGTACAACTAACGACGTGGGTGAAAGGCAACTGACCTCTCGGTGAACCTTAATGAACTCCTGGGGGCCTCGCTTTTCCCAGGGAGAGAGGACAACATCCCCTAGAGTGGTACCATCCTGCATATAGCCTGGAGAGACACCCAACCACCGTCAGAATACACACCGACACACAACACACACCTAGTTTGAAATGGTTGGCGTTATCCAGGAAGTCAGGTAGATAGAAAAACTCTTAGGATAGGCTCTCTGACATCACTCATGTTGTCTCTGGAGGCGGTGTCCCACTCCTTTTTCAGAGAGAGAGAAGAAGAAGAAGGGGGGGGGGGGTAGAGGGAGACTTTCAATTGATCGCTAGACTTAACTTAACTTAACTCACACATACTTCTCCCACCTGTACCTGAAATCACACATAAGAAGTGAGTAAGTGTGTGTGTGTGTGTGTGTGTGTGTGTGTGTGTGTGTGTGTGTGTGTGTGTGTGTGTGTGTGTGTGTGTGTGTGTGTGTGTGTGTGTGTGTGTGTGTGTGTGTGTGTGTGTGTGTGTGTGTGTGTGTGTGTGTCCATGTGTGCATACATGCGTGTGTACATTCTTGTGTGCCTGCTTGTGCATAGTGGCTGAAAATGCAGCATCTTCTCATTGCAAACCAAAGCTTGAAATGGAAACATTAATAAAGTAACCTAAAGCATATTAAACATGGTTCATTCTATTACGTTGAAGAGAGGAAATATCTGCCAGACATTGACTGAAGCTTTTCATTTTTCCGTAAAGTCCTCTAACCCCCTGATAGAGATCCCATGAGGAGGAATGTAATTTACTGTAAAACAATTACCTTTATTCAATGAGAATAATAATGAGAATTCATACAGTCTAAACTCTGTTAGGGGAATAAATCAAGTTATAGATATTACTGCAACTGCACACGCTTGTCTGGGGTTTGAAGGAAACAGTGAGCACCGTGTTTTCAACAGGCTAATATCTTCATTGTTTCATTGTTTGATGATGACTGTCAAATATGCAGGCCTTCTCATTGGCATCAATTGGATTCCTAAACAGCAGCTTTTACAAACAAATAGGATTCTTCTTTTGTGTGTTGTTTAATGTTACCACAATTATTTGTGTGTACTGCATATGTTTTATGCTACAGGAAAACCAGAAATACTATTTCTACATTTCCTAGGTTCAATGGATCAATGGAGACACTCAAGTTTTTTTTTAAATCCTGTATCTCTCGACACATTCACGAAAATAGTCATGGCCTCTAAAACTTCCAGTTGCCTACTGGACCCTATTCCAACTAAACTACTGAAAGAGCTATTTCTTGTGCTTGGCCCTCCTATGTAGAACATAATACATAACTCTCTATCCTCTGGATGTGTACCAAACTCACTAAAGGTGGCAGTAATAAAGCCTCTCCTGAAAAAGCCAAACGTTAACCTGGAATTATTATTATTATTTTTTAAATCAGCCAATGTATATCAAATCTCCCATTCCTCTCAACAGTTTTAGAAAAAGCTGTTGAGCAGCAACTCACTGCCTTCCTGAAGACCAATAATGTATATGAAATGCTCCAGTTTGGTTTTAGACCCCATCGTAGTACTGATACTGCACTCGTGAAGGTGGTAAATTACCTTTTAATGGCGTCAGACCAAGGCTCTGCATCTGTACTCCAGTGCTAGCCTCTATCGACACTGGCTTCCTGTTAAGGCTAGGTCTGATTTCAAGGTCTTACTGCTAAATTACAAAGTATTACATGGACTCCTTCCTATCTCCTCGATTTGGTCCTGCCGTACATACCTACACGTACGCTATGGTCATAAGACGCAGGCCTCCTTATTGTCCATAGAATTTCTTAGCAAACAGCTGGAGGCAGGGCTTTCTTTTTTTTGCCTACTCATGTGAAACACACAGACTCGGTCTCAAACTTGAAGTCTTTACTGAAGACTCATCTCTTCAGTTGGTTCGATGATTGAGTGTAGTCTGGCACAGAGGTGCGAAGGTGAATGACAAGACACTGGAGTAACGAACTGCCTTTGCTGCCGTTGCTGTCTTTGCCTCTCCACTGGGATTCTCTGCCTCTGACCCTATTACGGGGAGGCTGAGTCACTGGCTTACTAGTGCACTTCCATGCTGATCCTAGGAGGGGTGCGTTATGTCATGCCAGGCTATTTTCCGCTATACTTGACTTGAGTGGGTTGAGTAACTGGTGTGATCTTCCGGTTTTGCGCCATCTCAGCCTCGTGCGGTGGAGGAGATCTTCGTGGGCTATACTCAGCCTTATCTCAGGGTAGTAAGTTGGTGATCTGTTGATATCCCTCTAGTGGTGTGTGGGGTTATATCCTGCTTGGTTGGTCCTGTCCAGGGGTATCGTCGGTCAGGGACACATTGTTTCACGGCTGTCCCCATCCACAGTCCACCTAGATGTCCACCTAGTCATGCGGCCCTTCAGTTTCTGCTGTTTTTCCTGTGGCTATGGAACCCTAACCTATTCAGCAGACGTGCTACCCTGTCGTGCTGCTGCTCCAGTTTCAACTGTTCTGCCTGCGGCTATGGAACCCTGACCTGCTTTTTGTTGTTGTTTCTTTTTTGAATTTTTACCCCTTTTTCTCCCCAATTTCGTGGTATCCAATTGTTGTAGTAGCTACTATCTTGTCTCATCGCTACAACTCCCGTACGGGCTCGGGAGAGACGAAGGTTGAAAGTCATGCGTCCTCCGATACACAACCCAACCAAGCCGCACTGCTTCTTAACACAGCACGCATCCAACCCGGAAGCCAGCCGCACCAATGTGTCGGAGGCAACACCGTGCACCTGGCAACCTTGGTTAGCGTGCACTGTGCCCGGTCCGCCACAGGAGTAGCTAGTGCGTGATGAGACAAGGATATCCCTACCGGCCAAGCCCTCCCTAACCCGGACGACGCTGGGCCAATTGTGCGTCGCCCCACGGACCTGCCGGTCGCGGCCGGTTGCGACAGAGCCTGGGCGGGAACCCAGAGTCTCTGGTGGTACAGCTGGCGCTGCAGTAGAACCCTGACCTGTTAACCGGACATGCTACCTTGTCCCGGAACCATCTGTTTTCGACCCTCTCTCTCCCTCCCTCCCTCCTTCCGTCTCCCCCCCCCCCCCCCCCTCTGTCTCTCTCTCCCCCTCTCTACCGCATCTGCTGTCTTGACCTCTGAATGCTTGGGCATGAAAAGCCAACTGACATTTACTCCTGTAGAGCTGACCTGTTGCACCTTCTACAACCACAGTGATTATTATTTGACCCTGCTGGTCAAATATGAAAATTTGAACATCTTGAAGGACGATCTGGCCTTAATGGCCATGTACTCTTATAATCTCCACCCGGCACAGACAGGAGAGGATTGGCCACCTCTATGAGCCTGATTCCTCTCTAGGTTTCTTCATAGGTTCCTGCCTTTCTAGGGAGTTTTTCCTAGGCATCATGCTTCTACATCTGCATTGCATGCTGTTTAGGGTTTAAGGCTGGGTTTCTGTATAAGCACTTTGTGACACCTGCTGATGGAAAAAGGGCTTTATAAATGATTTTGATTTAACAGAGCTTGAAGAATTTAAAAAATCTACCCAAGAAGACTCACAGCTGTAATCGCTGCCAAAATATGTTTCTAACATGTATTGATTCAGGGGGATGAATACTTATCTTATCAAGGTATGTTAGTGTTGTATTTTTCATGTATCAAAAAATCTATTTTGTGTCGATTGTTGACAACAACAAAAAAAATATATCAATTTTAATCCCACTTTGCCGCACAATGTGAAGAAATCCAAGGGGGATGTAGACTTTCTAGAAGCACTGTATGTATTCCACTTAAAGCAATGAGTTTTCTGAAGAGGAAATGCCCCCTCTTGTTTGCGTTTTTAAGTGTGACCCTTTTCTGGATTACAGCTTTGATGCACTCAACCACCAATCTACGATGGGCCTTGCTTGTGATCTCCTAAACACATCACATAAATACAAGATAGGAGGGAGGGAGGGAGGGAGAGAGAGGGTCGAAAACAGATGGTTCCGGGACAAGGTAGCATGTCCGGTTAACAGGTCAGGGTTCTACTGCAGCGCCAGCTGTGCCACCAGAGACTCTGGGTTCCCGCCCAGGCTCTGTCGCAACCGGCCGCGACCGGGAGGTCCATCACTGTCACAGAAGATCCAGAAATACTTAATCCAGTCAAAACTGGCAGCCATCTTAGCCACATTGTTCAGTGTCCTCTCTATGGCAGCTCTATTCTGAGAGGGCTCTGTGGATTTAGAGTACCTCCTTTTTAGATTGTTGATAGACTCCATATGAGCGGAAAAATGGTTATACATTAGCCACATTTGTTTAGAGAATTTATTAATGAATATACAGTGGAATTACCTGGATTTCTTATTAAATTGGTCATCAAATTTGATCTCACAACAATAGACAAACATAATGTGTTTAAATTAAAAACACACAAATTATTGTATTTCTCTTGTGTCTATTGAATACATCATTTAAACATTTACAGTGAAGGTTGGAAAAAAGTATGTGAACCCCTAGGCCAATGACTTATCCAAAAGCTAATTGGAGTCAGGAGTCAGCTAACCTGGAGTCCAATCAATGAGACGAGATTAGAGCGGTTAGAGCTGCCTTGCCCTATAAATAACACTCACAAAATTTGAATTTGCTATTCACAAGAAGCATTCCCAAGTTTATCAAGACATTTTGCAGGAGAATGTAAGGCTATCTGTCCACCAATTGAAGCGCAACAGATGTTGGGTGATGCAACAGGACAACGACCCAAAACCCAGAACTAAATCAACACCAGAATGGCTTCAACAGAAGAAAATATGCGTTCTGGAGTAGCCCAGTCAGAGACCTGACCTAAACCCGATTGAGATGCTGTGACCTCAAGAGAGCAGTTCACACCAGACATCCCAGGAATATTGCTGAAATGAAACAGTTATGTGAAGAGGAATGGTCCAAAATTCCTCCTGACCATTGTGCAGCTCTGATCCACAACTACAGAAAAAGTTTGGTTGAGGTTATTGCTGCCAAAGGAGGGTCAACCAGTTACATACTTTTTCCACCCTGCACTGTGAATGTTTACACGGTGTGTTCAATAAAGACATGAAAACATATTGTTTGTGTGTTATTAGTTTAACTTCTTTGGGGTAGGGGGCAGTATTGGGTAGCTTGGATGAAAAACGTGCCCAAATTAAGCTGCCTGCTACTCAGCCGTAAAAGCTAGAATATGCATTTGGTTCATTTGGATAGAAAACACTCTGAAGTTTCTAAAACTGTTTGAATGATGTCTGTGAGTATAACAGAAGTCATATGGCAGGTAGAATCCTGAGAAAAAAATCCAACCAGGAAGTGGGAAATCTGAGGTTTGTAGTTCTTCAACTCAGCCCCATTGAAGATACAGGGTGATATTAGTTATGTTTTACTTCCCAAGGCTTCCACTAGATGTCAACAGTATTTAGAACCTGTTTTGAGGATTCTACTCTAAAGGAGGGGCTCATAAGGGCTCTTTGAGTGAGTGGTCTGGCAGAGTGCCACAGCCTCGGTGATATGGTGCACTCGCGTGAAAGGTAGCTACATTCCACTTCATTTGTACAGACAAAGGAATTGTCCGTTTGGAACATTAATAACGTTTTATGTAAAAACATCCTAAAGATTGCTTCCATACTTAGTTTGGCATGTTTCTACAGGCTGTAACGGAACTTTTTGAACTTTTGGTGGTGACCTAACGTAATCGTTTGTGGTGCTTTCGCTGTAAATCCTTTTTGAAATCAGACACTGTGGCTGGATTAATGAGAATTTTATCTTTAAAATGGTGTAAAATACTTGTGTGCTAGAGGAATTTTAATTATGAGATTTTTGTTGTTTTGAATTTGGCGCCCTGCACTTTCACTGGCTGTTGCGGGGGGGGGGGGGGGGGGGTTCCGCTAGCCGGAACGGGGTTCCAGGTACAGAGTGGCAGGCAGAGTCCAGGAGGTACAGAGTGGCAAGCAGAGTCCAGGAGGTACAGAGTGGCAGGCAGAATCGAGGTCAGGGCAGGCAGAATGGGTACGGAGTCCAGAAAACAGGCAAGGGACAAAACAGGGAGGACTAGCAAAAAGAGAATAGAAGAAGCAGGAGTACGGAAAAAAACACAGGGATAAATACACCAGGGAAAATAACACCTGGAGATAATCACAAGGACAGTTGAAACAGATCAGGGTGTGACAACATTGAATTCCCTGAGATACTTTTACTAACCTCAACGTAAAGTCATGACCAAAAACATAACACAATTATTATGACATCTTTTCTAAAAACATTTTTACTTGATGAGGAATGAGGACATCTGTTTTAAACAGAGCTGCAGGACTTGCTCTATGAAGGTCTCATCGATCTGGGCACCCACAAACATCAGACGTGATATGTTTTGTTGTGGTACTTATTTAGACAATAATCAATTCTAAGGTCTGGTCAAATACACATGTAAAGTAAATTAACCAGGGATGGAAATTAAGCTAGCCCGATAGCCAGCATCTAGTACTTTTCGGCACTGATTTTGGACTCGGCTAATACAAATTGTGGTGTACTAGCCCAGCTGACCAGTTCCCAAAATCCTGAAGTTCCATCACTGAAAGTAACCTTACTGTAGCATCTCTAGACCACTTAGTTTGCCCAAGTTGTTGGTTAAAAACCTCTTCTGGATAGGACCCTTCATTTCAATTTCCACCTAAAATGACATACCCAAATCGAACTGACTGTAGCTCAGCACCTGAAGCAAGGATATGCAAATTCTTGATACTCTTTGAAAGGAAACACTTTGAAGTTTGTGGAGCTATTAAATCTTAAGTCTTTTATAAAATCACAAGTGCAAAACATCTAAATAAAGCTTAACTTCTTGTTAATCCAGCCACCGTGTCAGATTTCAAAAAGGCTTTACGGCAAAAGCAAACCATGCAATTATCTGAGGACAGCGCCCCATCATACAAATACATGATAAACATATGTCAACCACGGAGGTGCAACACGAAAGTCAGAAATAGCAATATACAAAATGCCTTACCTTTGATGATCTTCTTCTGTTGGCACTCCAAAAGGTCCCAGTTACTTCAGAAATGGTAATTTTGTTCGATAATGTCCTTCTTTATATCCATAAAAACTCAGTTTAGCTCCCGCGCTTCAGTCAATAATCCACTCAGTTTCCCACCGTCAAAATACATACAATCAAACCTTAGGTATCCTAATACGCAAAGAAAGGATACAATTTAAGACGCAGAATTGTTATTGTCCTTACCGGAGATAAACAAGAAAGAAGGCGTTTTCCTCCACACGCTTGGAAACACTACAGCCAAAATGGGAGCCACCTAGAAAAACTACAATTTCTAGGTAATTTTAGAAATTAGAAACTTTAGAGTGTTTTCTATCCAAATCTACCAATTATATGCATATCCTAGCTTCTGGGCCTGAGTAAGAGGCAGTTTACTTTGGGCAAAATACTGCCCCCTAGCCCAAAGAGGTTAAACCTGTTGGGGCAAGTAGTTCCCCTCAGGGAACTCCACCCCCCCGTTCAGCTGAAAAGGTGGCGCAGGGAATTAAAAATATTCTTTAGAAATATTTAACTTTCACACATTAACATGTCCAGTACCTCAAATGAAAGATAAACATCTTGTTCATCTACCCATCATGTCTGATTTTTAAAATGTTTTACAGCGAAAACACAACATATATTTATGTTAGACCACCACCAAATCAAAGAAAAAACGCCGGCATTTTTTCCATCCCCCCAAAAAATCACAAAAGCAGGATTAGAGATAAAATGAATCACTAACCTTTTGAAAATCTTCATCAGATGACAGTCATATGACATGTTACAGAGTACATTTATGTTTTGTTCAATAATATGCATTTTTATATCCACAAATCTCAGTTTACATTGACGCCATGTTCAGAAATTCCTCCAAAATATCCGGAGGAATTATAGAAAGCTATGCTAGATAACAGAAATACTCATCATAAACTTTGACTAAAGATACATGTTCTACATATAATTAAAGATACACTGGTTCTTCATGCAACCGCTGTATCAGTTTTTTTTTAAACGTTACGGAAAAAGCCTAACATTGCAATAATCTGAGACGGCGCTCAGACGTAACTGCCATATTGGAGTCAACAGAAATACGAAATTACAACATAAATATTCCCTTAGCTTTGATGATCTTTCATCAGAATGTAGTGCAAGGAGTCCTAGTTCCACAATAAATCATTGTTTTGTTCCATAATGTCCAATACTAGTGTCCAAGTAGCTGCATTTGCTATCACTTTCAGCTCACGTGCCCAAAAACTGACTGCTGGTCCAAGATAACTCGCACGAAAACTTCCAAAAGATATATTCCAGGAATAAACTGGTCAAACTAAGTAGAGAATCAATCTTCAGGATGTTATTATCATATATATCCAATAACGTTCCAACCGGATCATACGTTTTCATTTGGAGCCAAATGGAACAGCGGTAGCACTCACAGAGAAATGCGCCACAGGAAAATGGCATTCTGTCGGGACACTGACTATTTCCCCTCCCATTAGGTCAAAGTTCACAGCAAATGCTCTATTACACTTTCTACTGAATGAGGTCATCTAGTGGAAGGCGTAGGAAGTGCTTCCAGACCATATCTTGTTGGGAAAGAAGGGGGCGATGACGTCAAAGTTGCCCCAACTTTCAGAATTTCACTTCTTGTTTGGAAGATTGTCTGCCCTATGGGTTCTGTTATACTCACAGACATAATTCAAACAGTTTTAGAAACTTCAGAGTGTTTTCTATCCAATAGTAATACTAATATGCATATATTAGCAATCTAGGACAGAGTTTGATGCAGTTCACTATGGGCACGCAATTCATCCAAAGTGAAAATACTGCCCCCTATCCTCAACCAGTTTTAAGGCAAGAACAGCTCAAATAAGCAAAGAGAAACGACAGTGCATCATTACTTTAAGACATGGTCAGTCAATATGGAAAAAAAAGTGCAGAAATCATCAAGCACTATGATGAAACTGTCTCCCATGGGGACCGCTACAGGAATGGAAGACACAGAGTTACCTCTACTACAGAGGACAAGTTCATTAGAGTTCGCAGAATCAGAAATGGCAGCCCAAATAAATGCTTCACAGAGTTCAAATAACACACACATCTCAACATCAACTGTTCAGGGGAGGCTGTATGAATCAGGCCTTCATGGTCGAATTGCTGCAAAGAAACCACTACTAAAGGACACCAAGAAGAAAAAGAGACTTGACTCGGCCAAGAAACACGCACAATGGACATTAGACCAGTGGAAATGTGTCTTTGGTCTGGAGTCCAAATTGGAGATTTTTGGTTCCAACTGCCGTGTCTTTCTGAGACGTGTGTGGGTGAACGGATTATCTCTGCATGTGTATTTCACACCGTAAAGCATTAAAACTTGTTTTTCAGCCACTCCACAAATGTATTGTTAACAAATTATAGTTTTGGCAAGTCGATTAGGACATCTACTTTGTGCATGACACAATACTTTTTTCAACAATTGTTTACAGACTGATTATTTCACTTATAATTCACTATATCACAATTCCAGTGGGTCAGAAGTTTACATACACTAAGTTGACTGTGCCTTTAAACAGCTTGGAAAATTCCAGAAAAGGATGTCATGGCTTTAGAAGCTTCTGATAGGCTAATTGACATCATTTGAGTCAATTGGAGGTTTACCTGTGGATCTATTTCAAGGCCTACCTTCAAACTCAGTGCCTCTTTGCTTGACATCATGGGAAAATCAAAATAAATCAGCCAAGACCTCAGAAAATAATGTAGACCTCCAAAAGTCTGGTTCATCCTTGGGAGCAATTTCCGAACACCTGAAGGTACCACGTTCATCTGTACAAACAGTAGTACGCAAGTATAAACACCATGGGACCACACATCCGTCATACCGCTCAGGAAGGAGACTCGTTCTGTCTCCTAGATATGAACGTACTTTGGAGCGAAAAGCGCAAATCAATCCCAGAATAACAGCAAAGGACCTTGTGAAGATGTTGGAGGAAACAGGCACAAAGGTTTCTATACCCACAGTAAAAAGGCCTACAAACCTGACACAGTTCCTCAGCACAGGGCCCCTCAGAGGTGCGTGCTCAGTCCCCTCCTGTACTCCCTGTTCACCCATGACTGCATGGCTAAGCACGACTCCAACATCATCATTAAGTTTGCCAATGACACATCAGTGGTAGACCTGATAACCAACAACGATGAGACAGCCCATAGGGAGGCGGTCAGAGACCTGGCAGTGTGGTGCAAGGATAACAACCTCTCCCTCAATGTGATCAAGACAAAGGAGATGATTGTGGACTACAGGAAAAGGAGGTTAGAGCACGCCCCCATTCTCATCGACGGGGCTGTAGTGGAGCAGGTTGAGAGCTTCAAGTTCATTGGTTTCCACATCACCAACAAACTGTCATGATCCAAACACACCATCTATGCATAGTCACTTTAAATCTACCTACATGTACATATTACCTCAATTACCACGACTAACCGGTGCTCCAGCACATTTGCTCTGTACTGGTACCCCCTGTAAATAGCCTCGCTACTGTTATTTTACTTCTGCTCTTAATTATTTGTTACTTTTATTTTAGATTTACTTATCTATTTTTACACACTTATTTTTCTTAAAACTGCATTGTTGGTTAATGGCTTGTAAGTAAGCATTTCAGGTCTACACTACACTAGTTGTATTCATACAATTTGATTTAATTTGATTACCCTATTGTCCCATTGAAATGTATGAAAGGTCTTCTATAAATACAATGTTAATTTTATGAATGAAAACATTTAGAACTCTGTCAGTCAGTGACATCACAGGGACCTGTTCTGATTGTGGGTTGCCTAGCAACCATGCATGGAATGTTGTTGTTGTTGTGCCTTTGAGAGTTCTCAACCTCAGACTCGAGAACAGTGCCGTAGTGAGTGGGGAGAGGTGAGGCTGTGTGTGTGAGATAGATTGTGTGTGTTATTGAGTGTTGTAGAAAAACAAGGACACTCAGCTATAAGCATAGTTTGTGTGTCTGTGAAGTGTGTTCTCATGTAGAGTAGTGTATGGTGCCATCTATGGGTTTACAGGGAATTAGTTATTGTTGTCCCCGAAGACAACACAAATGTTCCATAGAATATTATCAGAGACAGTTGCTGGTCGAATATAACTAGGTAGGCTACTTTATGACATTAAGGTGAGCCAATGCTCTATTGTGCTATTTTAAACAGGTGTTTGAAGATGTGTAACCGCTAAGGAGCCATCACCACACATGAGGTGTGTGTGTGTGTGTGTGTGTGTGTGTGTGTGTGTGTGTGTGTGTGTGTGTGTGTGTGTGTGTGTGTGTGTGTGTGTGTGTGTGTGTGTGTGTGTGTGTGTGTGTGTGTGTGTGTGTGTGTGTGTGTCTGTGTGTGTGTGTGCACACATCTATGTGTGTGTTTCCTGCTTTTCAACAGAGAAAGGAACTCTTACTAAGCCATAGAAGTGGCATCGGAGTTTCTTCTCCAACTGTTTTCTAATTCAACAGTAATATCATGATCATTAAGCCAGGGTTCAAAAGAGGGGGTTCAGACATTAGAAGACCTGCCAACTACTGAGCACTAGCACTACTCCCACAAAATATCTCAGTCCAACAACTGAAGCCTGCAATATAATCCGTGTGTTGAAGCTCCACAGTATCTATGCCAAAAACTGTACATTTTCTGTACCATTTCTACTCCTGGAAAACATTTCTAGATATATTTGAATCTGATTTGGGAAACTATTACATTTTAATGGCTGCTGAAATTTCTATCCCCTCTCACTCTGGGGCAGTAACTCTCTCTCTCTCTCTCTCTCTCTCTCTCTCTCTCTCTCTCTCTCTCTCTCTCTCTCTCTCTCTCTCTCTCTCTCTGGGGCAGTAACATGGCTATACAGTCCTGGCGCCCTGGACTCCCGTTGCTTAGTAACGTCCTTAAACAACAGAAACCTTTTCCTGCCCACCTCTGTGTAGAGAAAAAGAGAGTGGAAGAGGGAGGGTGCAACTGAGGCATTGAGAGTGCATATTTCAGGACTAAACTCAACTCTAAATCTATTCATCCACATATGAAAGGTGTTTTCAAGTTTGATACTACCATAAACTATACTCTAATGGAGTCCACTAACTGAAACATCAGAGCGCCTACAGTGTTTTGCAATTGCAAGATACAGCATTGTCTGAAAATGGAATTGTCTATTATTGTAAGGACCATGGTTCTCAGGTGGCAGGGAATGGCCAGTTAGCTGCTGACAGACACACTACACTGCTACCAAACTTCCCAGGCCAGATCAACTGGTCGAACCTCTTCACTCTACTGTAGATAAAGCATGGTAAGTACTTAAATCAAATCAAATGTTATTTGTCACATACATGTGTTTAGGAGATGTTATTGCTTTTGTAGCGAAATGCTAGTTTTCAAGCTCCAATAGTGCAATAATATCTAACAAGTAATATCTAACAATACACACAATCTAAAGTAAAGGAATGTAATTAAAAATATATAAATATTTAGACGAGCAATGTCAGAGAGGCATAGACTAAGATACAGTAGAATAGTATATAGATATGAGATGAGTAATGCGAAATATGCAAACATTATTAAAGTGACGAGTGTTCCATTATTATAGTGGCCAGTGATTTCAAGTCTATGTATATAGGACAGCAGCCTCTAATATGCGAGTGATGGCTATTTAACAGTCTGATGGCCTTGAGATAGAAGCTGTTTTTCAGTCTCTCGGTCCCAGCTTTGACACACCTGTACTGACCTCGGGTTTTAGGTGCCAAGCCGAATTTCTTCAGCCTCCTGAGGTTGAAGAGGCGTTGTTGCGCCTTCTTCACCACACTGTCTGTATGGGCGGACCATTTCAGTCTGTCAGGGATGTGTACGCAGAGGAAGGAACCTTTCCACTGCAGTCCCGTCGATGTGGATAGGGGGGTGTATGACTTATCCTCATCTAGTACTACAGTACATAACTTTTCTTTCACACTATCGTGCCCAACCAAAATATGCAGGCATGGAAAGGCCATTTCTTTTCAATGTGGTTCCAGCATCTATGGTGGATGCATGTGTAACTAGGCGTGTTCAATACAGCTTGGCTTGGTTTGGCTCGGCTTGGCTTGGTTCGGCTTGGCTTGGTTCGGCTTGTCTTGGTTCGGCTGAGTAGTGTGAAAAGCCCCCAAGTTAAATCCAAAAATGGACTTGGGCTTAAATCAGGACATCTTGTTTAACTAAGCTCAATAATATTCCGTTATTTCTCACCCGTAAAGCCCAGAAATACAGTCTGAACAGCAGACTTGTGGTAAATGCATTGGTCTCATTCCCATTTACAGAGATATCTCTGGATTCTACGAGACTAATACAAAGTCATACACTTGATTTCACAAATCAAGAGCGATCTGAAGTATATGCAATTTTTACCCCAAGTAACTCCTTACTTATCACATTATTTTGTAAAAGCAGCCTAAATCAATCATTGCATTTGTCGCTCTGTACAATATAGTATAATTGCAGGTAGTCATTGCAAGCAATAGTTTCCTATCTAAGGTTGTAATGGAAACAAGCGATGGTGAATCACCTCTCTGTTCTCTGTGATCCTCAATATGATTAATGAGGCGATAGAGGGCCTTAGGGTTTTAATACAGACACACACACTGCTCTCTGAGACACACACACACACACACTGCTCTCTGCAACAGAGGGGAGAGGAGCAGAGCCCTAACCGTAATTTATCAACGTCCTGATTTGACTCAGTCTCTTTTCACGCATGCACCTTCCCACCTGGGAGAGGCTTCCCAGTTCAACCAGCTGAATTGTGTGGAAGCTTCACCACTCATTTGTTTACCAGTATTACCTTATGAATGTATTACACTGTGTCTGTTCTGCTGCCTCTCTGCTGTTCAGATAGATCTCTGTCAGGCATTAGCCTAATTAAGAGAAGCACTGGGTGAACAGGCAGGGGCAGACACACACACACAGGTCTACATTTCCCTCACTCTGCGTCGAGCGTGGAGCCCTCTCTCCCACCCCAGGCCAGACATGAGCCCCTGTGTAAATAACATCAGCCTTCTCATTTCACTCTCACTCTTTCTCCATCGCACGCATACGCGCACACACACACACACACACACACACACACACACACACACACACACAATATGGTTTGGGACTCAGTTACTCTGCAGGGAGGACTCACACGACACACGCATGCCCTGGCCACCTTTGGTACTGAAACACGCTCCCCAGTCTGGGTAACCACTGATAATGATATAATGTGATTGATTGTTCTCACCACGTCTCCTTGCAGCACCATGGCTAAAGGAGGGAAGAAAGGAGGAGGTGCTAAGGGGAAGAAGGTGACTCTGAAGATGGCCAAGAACGCTGTGCGTGTGACCACTGATGGCCACCGCAGACTGGACCTCAGTAATATGGGGATTGCAACCTTCCCCAAGTGTCTCCTCAAACTACCAGACCTCAACGAGCTGGACCTCAGCCGCAACCAACTCAAGAAGCTACCAGACTTCATTGGTATTTATTTACTGTCCTTTAGGTTGTTTGGCTATTTTAATAGTAGACTTACGTAACAACATCATAATATACAATGAGTGACAGAATTCCAATCGGCAAAGAATTGTTTGTTGCCTTGAGGTATGGTCACATTGGGAAGAGCAAATAGTATCAGTCTTGGCAGATTTGGATTCTGTTGTTGATTAGGTCTGTGAGTAAGTCACACAGCTGTGTATTGAGCCCACCTTCTAAAAAACACAGAACAAAGCACATGCATAGAATGACACAATTAAGTAAAACCTATTTCCTCTCTGGTCATCCAGGTGACCTGGTCTCGCTCAGCTGGATGGATCTCCATAGCAACCAGTTGGACGCCATACCGGAGACAGTCAGCCAATTGGTGGCGCTGTCACACCTCAACCTATCCAACAATCGCCTGACCTCTGCGGGTCTACCCCCTTCGCTAGGCAACCTAGCCCGCCTACGGAGCCTCAACCTGGGCATGAACCGCCTGGACACCCTGCCTCCCACCATGGTGGGGCTTTGTAGTCTCCAAGAGCTGGGCCTGTTTGATAACCTGTTCCTCTCCCTGCCTGAGTTTATCAAGGTGTTACCGAGCATTATCAAACTCAACACCAAGAGGAACCCTTTGTCCTACGCCCAGGGAGACTCGGGAGCGACGAGGGGTGAAGGGGGGCTGGAGGAGGGGGTGTACCTGGCTAAGGAGGGGACTCTGTGTGGGTCCTGTTTGGAGAGTTGCAAGAAGGAGAGGAGCTGGATGCTAGGAGGGAGGAGGGACAGAGAAGGTGATGCGGAGAGCAGGGGTGTGACGTACTCCGGGCTGATTACACCAAACTCAGTGGCCCAAGCCAATCAGGAACAGTGGAGGTGAGGAGTGACCAATAATGGTCCAGGGAGAGGTTTGACACTCAAGGACAGCCAATGAACAATGGGATATAGTTCTACATAGCCAATGAGCAATTGAGCACAGTTCTATGATGTGATGATTGATCCAAATAGACAGTGCTCAAACCAACAAAATGGACAACAATGTTGCCATTGTAATTTTCTAATGAATATACTTTTCTATTGAAGTCAGGTCATATCAATGTATGTCACCTGGCACTGTGTCACTGTTTGTTTAGGTCGACAATGAACATTAGCTGAATTTACAGTATTTCATATTTTACCTGTGAAACAATGATTCCACAGGCCATTAAGAGAGGTTGCCTTCAGTCTTTATGTTGTAAAATGTTGAAATAAAGAATGTCTTGAAAATTTGCAGTGGGTTCTTTCTGTTTCTACTATATACATTTTCTACCTGTTGTGTATGTGTATGTGCCCACGTTTACCTGGCATTAGTTATGACCTCAGCAATCCCTCTAACGTCATCTCAATGCTGGCACCACTGTACAACGTATATAGAGAGAGTAGGACGGGAGAAAGAGAGAGGTAAAAGGGGAAGAAAAAACGAGGAGGTGAGGTAGAAAGAGAGGGAAATCTCTCTCTCTCTCTCTCTCTCTCTCTCTCTCTCCCTCTCTCTCTGGTTTCCTGCGGCAAACGGCAAAGACCTCACACACGTACAGACGGTCTCTCCCAAACAACAGCAGCCCCTCTGTTACAGACAGGCCACTGATCACCACCACACACACATTAGCTTTAACCTGGAAGAGAGAGGACACAGAGAGTCCGTGTTGCATCATCATCGGAGGACATGACAGTGTACATCAAAGTGGGCTATAAGGCTATAAATATTGAACAAATGAATTGCACTACACAACTTGAATTTGAACCCTTTACATGAATTCATAACAATTTTAAAGAAATAGTTATGCATTCATTTGCAATGTATCCATTGTAAAATTTCACAAACTAATATGCAAACCATGAAACCCAGCCCGTGTCTACCCTTGTACTCTCATGGGATGTAAAGACATCATCACCATTTCAGGGTGCACTTGATTGATCATTTTAATCACACGTCTTCATCATGATTAAAATGACACAGTCACCACTTCATTATTGAGATTATTAACATTGATTGATCGGATAAGATAGAGACTGGCCAAGATGGCGATGCTCCAGCTAGACTTAGAGCGTGAATGGACCCTGATGCTTGTATTATGTGTGACTCTGAAGCCAGTCACGGCTACGATTGTGATTATGTGTGACTAATTCTATTGTCCCCCCTCATTTCCCACTGTGTGTGTGTGTGTGTGTATGTGTGTGTGTGTGTGTGTGTGTGTGTGTGTGTGTGTGTGTGTGTGTGTGTGTGTGTGTGTGTGTGTGTGTGTGTGTGTGTGTGTGTGTGTGTGCGCACCTGGCCCCCTTACTGTCTCTCTCCCCTTCTCTGCCCCCTGGGGGACCCACCACCCCGAAAACATATGGGGCCCCAACTCACCCACAGGCCCCTCACAATGATTACTAATCAAATTGCACATACTGGAAGAGAAAGGGGCCTGATGATTATTAGGGAAATTAATCAATGCCACACACACAATAGGAAACCTGCTAAGTGATCAGAGCCAGAGCCACTCGTCTGAACAAACACAAGTGTGCATGCACGCACGCACACACACACACACACACACACACACACACACACACACACACACACACACACACACACACACACACACACACACACACACACACACACACACACACACACACACACACACAGTGTGATAGATGTAGAAAAAAGTATATGTATTGGCAACAGAACAAACAACCCACAGTAATATGCCTACAACCTACAGAGTCATTAACTAAAGCGACTATGAATTATCAAGCGGATGTGATTCAACTAATGGAGGCAGAGGAGGAAAAGAAAGGAGGAAATCAGGTGAACTGAGGAGATGACGAGAGGAAAACGTAAGAGAAGAGGAGAGGTGGATGAGTGGAAGAGAGGAGGATTCTTATTGACTGAGAGGCTTAATGTCATACCATTGATTTCTCCCCACACACATTACCATCATAATCACACTATCGGCGGTGGTAGTCTAATCATGCTGGAGATTGTGTGTGTGGGGGCTCTGAGGACAGTGCTCCTGGATTAATAAGCGTGAAAAGGCCTGGTTATCTGACAACAGCTCAGCAGGACACACACACACATGCCAACTAGCTGGGAGACAGCTGATACAACCTCCTACTGTTTTTATTAATTCTTCTGTCAGAAACATTATTAAAACACTCTGCTGGTTGTCGGCCCTGTTAACATAGTTACCACTGACTCACACACTGTGCGCACACACACACACCATACAAACACACCGCACACACACATTTAGCTAACTATAACAGATGAGATTCTGACAGCAGCGGTGAGGTATTGGAATCCCATAGTATATCATCTGGATGATGATATACATGATCAAACCTTCCATATACAACCAGTATCCAACCTGATACAACAAACACACATTCAGGGGTTGTGGGCTCGGGAGGCATGGCTCAGTGAGAGGGGTAGTCGTCTCAGTTAGGACGGTGAAAAAGGTTAGGCGCTCACAGTCCCTCCTCGTCTTCCTCCCCTGCCTCTGCACCTGACTCACACAGGATCCTCGGCTCTGGAACATCAGACACATGGGAGCGGGCACAGGCACTCAGTGGGTAAAACACGGCCCTTGCAACGCCAGGAACGTGGGTTCGATTATTTTATATTATGTGAGGTATGTGTCTGTGGTCTTACCTGAGTCAGTCTCTGTCCTCCTTCTGATCTCCTAAGGCAGAACGTTTCTCACAAATATACTGTATCATCTTCCAACGACACAGAACAGCCATTGCACTCATATAACAACTGGTTTCAACAGGGCACTAGTTCATTTATCTGGGCCTGTATTCATAAAGCAGATCTAGGATCAGGTCCCCCCTCTTATTCATTATGATTTCAATGGCATAACTGATCCTAGATCAGCACTCCTACTCTAAGATGCTTTGTGAATTTGGTCCCCCATTGTCAGTGGTGTAAAGTACTTAAGCACAAATACTTTAAAGTACCACTTAATTAGTTTTTGGGGGGTATCTGTACTTTACTTTAATATTTATATTTTTGACAACTTTTACTTTTACTTCACTACATTCCTATAGACAATATTTACTTTTTTACTCCATACATTTTCCTTGACACTCAAAATCACTTGTTACATTTCGAATGCATAGCAGGACAGGAAAATGGTCCAATTCACGCACTTATTAAGAGAACATCCCTGGTCATCTCTACTGCCTCTGATCTGGCGGACTCACTAAACACAAACGCTTTGTTTGTAAATGATGTCTTGAGTGTTGAAGTGTGCCCCTGGCTATCCATACATTTTAAAACAAGAAAACTATGCCGTCTGGCTTGCATAATATAAGGAATGTGAAAAGATGTACACTACCATTCAAAGGTTTGAGGTCACTTAGAAATGTCCTTGTTTTTGAAAAAAAAAGCACATTTGTCCATTAAAATAACATCGGATTGATCAGAAATACAGTGTAGACATTGTTAATGTTGTAAATTACTTTTGTTGCTGGAAACGGCAGATTTTTAATGGAATATCTACATAGGCGTACAGAGGCCCATTATCAGCAACCATCACTCCTGTGTTCCAATGGCATGTTGTGTTAGCTAATCCAAATTTATCATTTTAAAAGACTAATTGATCATTAGTAAACCCTTTTGCAATTATGATAGCACAGCTGAAAACTGTTGTGCTTATTAAAGAAGCAATAAAACTTGCTTTCTTTAGACTAGTTGAGTATCTGGAGCATCAGCATTTGTGGGTTCGATTACAGGCTTAAAATGGCCAGAAACAATGAATGGCCGGAAACAATGAACTTTCTTCTGAAACTCGTCAGTCTATTCTTGTTCTGAGAAATGAATGCATGCAAGAAATTGCCAAGAAACTGAAGATCTCGTACAATTCTGTATACTACTCCCTTCACAGAACAGCGCAAACTGGCTCTAACAAGAATAGAAAGAGGAATAGGAGGCCCCGGTGCACAACTGAGCAAGAGGACAGTACATTAGAGTGTCTTGTTTGAGAAACAAACGACCTCACAAGTCCACCTTCATATGGGCCTCTACACAGGACAGGAACTCCTAGAGAGGGATAAAGCGAATGTGAGAGAGGGATAAAGGCAATGTGAGAGAGGGATAAAGACAATGTGAGAGAGGGATAAAGACAATGTGAGAGAGGGATAAAGACAATGTGAGAGAGGGATAAAGACAATGTGAGAGAGGGATAAAGACAATGTGAGAGAGGGATAAAGACAATGCGAGAGAGGGATAAAGACAATGCGAGAGAGGGATAAAGACAATGCGAGAGAGGGATAAAGACAATGCGAGAGAGGGATAAAGACAATGCGAGAGAGGGATAAAGACAATGCGAGAGAGGGATAAAGACAATGCGAGAGAGGGATAAAGACAATGCGAGAGAGGGATAAAGAGAGACAGAGACAGAGAAAGAAAGAAAGAAAGAAAGAAAGAAAGAAAGAAAGAAAGAAAGAAAGAAAGAAAGAAAGAAAGAAAGAAAGAAAGAAAGAAAGAAAAAGAAAGAAAGAAAATGAGAGTAGGGTTGGCACTGGGACGGCATGGGCATCTATGCGGTTGAGTTTATTTCTGTGGTAACATGAACTCTTAACATGATGAAACTTTGGTCTTTGCTGAAATATAGATTTTTTTTTTTGTAATGTCAGTTGAGTTGGATCAACACATCACAGCACATATGGATGAGTGCACGTCCTGCTTTTACTTACTGCTTGGCTGCCAGTCCACCCATTATGCCCTCCATGACTTGAATGGGGTTTGCCCGTTCTATTCATTGTATTTCTACGGCGACATATGCGTTCAGGAGCGGAGGAGAGGAGGAAATGTTTCTCATGAGAAAGAAAGAGAGAGAGAGAGAGAGAGAGAGAATGAGAGAGCTGTCAATGTTAAAAATAACAGCACAGCACAGTATGACCCCTATCCCTCGAAATGTGTTACTGTTATCATTAAACAGATATCTAACATATCAATGAGGAGACCGAAAAGCATAATCAATGTTACATTTTCATTTAGACCAGTTCTACGGTAATGTGTGTGTGTAAAAACAATACACCTTAATTATTCTATAAGAAAAACAACATTTTTTCTTCATGACCTTGCTGTAGCCTAAGACAACCCCTTCCCATGCGGCGCATTCGTATTAGTATTGTTTGTTTCATCATGAAATTACCATACACTCGTGCAATTACAGCCCATACAAATTGCATTCAGTAAGTGAAATATGCAGCCTTACAATAACACCGTCTATGGATCCAATAGTTTGGTGTCTGTGATCTAATTAGCTTAAACATTAATATCTCAGTGGTACGCCGCAGCAGTGGGCAGGGTGCAATGGTGTGTGTGTGTGTGTGTGTGTGTGTGTGTGTGTGTGTGTGTGTGTGTGTGTGTGTGTGTGTGTGTGTGTGTGTGTGTGTGTGTGTGTGTGTGTGTGTGTGTGTGTGTGCGCGCGCGCGCATGCATGTGTCCTGCTGCTACATTAGCTCTAGCTAGTGTAAAGCCCTGTAGGAGGCCTGTGTAGAGCAGTGACACTCCGGACTCACATTGTCGTTAGGACAATCATCACAACAGGGTCCTCACTGAGATGGGTAGTGAAACAACACATTTCAGTAGGTTACACACAGAATATTACCGACTAAATTAACATGCTGTAGACTAGAGCTTCAGTCATGGTCGTGCATGGCTAACTCCACTTCTGGAAATCATATTTCTCTACTCTACTGCCTCCATCAGGTGTATTAAATGCATAGTTTAATAAATAATACAGATTTAATCTGATCCACCTGGTAGTTTACGCAAGCATCTCAGATGGATATAAGAAATCTTGTACGTCAAGTCATGTATCGACAGACTTGGCCGCACATCTGGAAGTTTGTGACATGAGACTCCTGAAGGCTCCTGCCGTTACAGGATGGCAACCGTAATAGCAAAGTTAATTGTATGAAGAGGGGAGGATATTCTCTTCCTATGTGGGAGTGTTTCAGAAATCAAGGGTGGGGACACATAGGTGGGAGGTTGGGGCTGATACCTTTTGCGTCATTGGTAAAAAACTTTGTCTTTCTTTACGTAGTGGGACACAAGAGCTTTAAGTCTCAGCCCAGATACAGACCGGAAAAACACAGTGACTGTATATGGCATTTCAAAAGTAGACCTTGAGGATAGACAGAGACTTGCTCTGACTACATGACCTCCAAAAACTGTTGTTCAAACCAGCAACCGACGGACGGCACAAATGTGACAATGTAGACAACAGGAAAAATATTGGGGAAGAATAGGAAGCAAAATTGAAGTAAAAATTGAAGAGAGAGAAGAGAGATAAATGGGCCTAGTAAAGATGATAAAAATAAAGCCGTTTTTTCACAGATAAACGCGGAGTCGCAGCCTCCACCACCGTCTATAATTTCATTCCTTAATTTGGACAAACATAAGTAATATATAGCATTAATTACCCTATTTAGCAGATAGCAGCCTCATTCCCTCTTTCAGACACTGCATTAAATAACATAAATCATTTCTTCCCTTCCGCAATTAACATCACAACATCACACATTCTCATTTCCATTTTAATAACTTCCCAACAACGCGCCACCTCTGATGATGGTGATGTGTGCTGCGTGTGTGGTGTGTGTGTAAGTGCGGGCGTGCGTGCGGTGGGTGCATTGTTGCATAAGGCAACCTAATGTCAACGTCTCTGTGTGCTGGCGGTGACTGGTAATGAATTTAAAGGGCGTATATGGATATTTTAACCGAGCAACAATTTACAAAACAACTCAACAACCTGCCAGTAGCCTATTCACAACCAATAGTAATCTAATTTCACCTCATTTTAAAATGGAAGTACTTTTTATGTGCATTTGCAGAGAAACACAGAAAGGATTTCTGTCAATTGCTCTGTGACATCATTGGGGGGGGGGGGGACCACTGAGTGCACTTGAACTGCAAACATTGTGCACAAGTTCAGTATTTTAGATCACATCTTTCCGAAATTATTTTGCAACATAATGTTCTGACAGTAGCTCAGCAGTCAAATTACGTGTCACAACCAGGTTTGGGGTCAATTCCATTTCCAGTTCCACTCAATTCAGAAAACAAACCAAAATGCAAATTCGAAGTCCACATTTCCCTAATTGAAAAGCATTGAAGAGAATTTCGGTGTTGTTCCTGCATTGACTGGAATTGAAATGGAATGGACCTCAACTCTGGTCACAGCGTTTTGGATCCTTTACAGATGTCGATAGAGGGATAAATAGACGACAAATTCATCACTGAAATGTGCCGATCGTAACAGCTGCATTATCGTAACAATAACGCAGTCATTTTGTCATGTAAAATATGAGACACAGGGAGGGATTGATCAGGGGATGTTCATTCCCCAAATAGCCCGTTAGCTGTCCAACTCGATGCCTATCCAGAGGAGTAGCCTGCTCATAAGTCCAAAAAGGCTACTGACTGGGAGTGTACATTCATAAAAGGTCTGAGTAATAGCTGCCACAGTCTCATCATAGAAAACACGCCATGGTCTCTTAGACAATCTCCTCAGACTCGCTAGCCTATTGTTCAAGCCATTGTAGAGTACCAGAGTATGAGTCGTAATACCTGTACAATCTCGAGGTCAAACACAGAAATGGTTCCCAATTGTTTTTTTCCACCATTCATTTCCCAATGGGGGATTTTTAGAAACACTTCAAATGAGGGCTGCGTTTTGTGTAGTTACCCTGGCGTGACGTTTTTATAACCATGTCAATCTCTCTTGGACAAGGAGGCTTTTATCAATGTATTTGTCTATATTAGATCATTGGTATCGATCACAAGTATAGCTAGTAGGCAAGGTTATGTCATGCTATTTGGTCCTAAATGCTATGGTGGGATTTAAATTCATTGGTATTCACATGTTTGCTTCTGAGGTAGAATGACTGCCATGTCATTGATGCCAAATTGCGAACCTTCTTTGCAACGTCACTATTCCAGGACCAATGTGTGTGCCTGAGTCTCATCACCTCTCAACTAAGGAAGCTGTTTCAACCTGGAACACGTTAGTCCTGTTTCAGCCATTGCAGGAAGTCCGGAAGAGCGGCAGTGTGTGAAGGTTTTTTGTTGTTGTCCCAGCCCAGCTCTAACACCGGACTTTAAATAATCAACCTAAGGAATCACCGCGATACGATACGGTTTTGGAATCAGGTAGGAGCTGGGCTGGATGGAAAGCGTATACACCCTCCTGCCGTTCAGATCTGGAGCTGTCCACCCCTTGAAGTCATTATGTTGTACTATTGAGAGCTCCACTCTCAAGTTGAAGTTGAAGTTGTACTTGTTGACCGACGCCAAGGCAGCGGCTGCTATGAAAGAGGGAGCAGCTGCGGACCAGAAGACTGCAGCACTGGCTGACACCTGCCCTGTCTGTCGAGTGGTATTGGTTGCTACTGTGTACGTGCCTTTAGGTTCATCTCCATGTGTAGGCTATTGCAGGGTTTACAAAAACCTTTCCACTCAGGCCCCTCTTCCACAACTGGGGAACATCCCACACCCGACCCTGCGTGTGCATGACGTAAACTGTTCACACCCTCTTGTTGGCGCAGAGAAACCATTTGCAGTTTAAAGCTTATTTCCTGCATTTCTACACATGTTGTCCTGGGGTGCAGAGAAAATGTTGCCGTTTTAAAGCAAATTTTCTTGCAATTCGATACATCCTCCGATGTCTAGGGTGTATTCAAGTGATATTTGAGTGACTCGAACATTACTACAAAGTCAATGAGCTAAAAAATTAGACGACATGGGCTAGTTGATCTGGACATTTCTGACAAGTTATAAATATCTCTTTAAGGTTTTGCAACGACTGACGTGAAAAGAGAAAAACTGATTTTGAAATTGCATCTTGTAAATCTTTTCTTCTGCTATCTGTAAAGATTTACCATGGCCATCTTGTCTCCAATGTACATTAGCCAGAAATCGGAAGAAAACAGTCCAAAACGGAATGGAACAGGAAGCTCCTATCTTAGCTTGTATAAAAAAACAACAACTGTTGCACAGTGATTTTATTAAACATTTTGCTACGGTGTTCCCTAATGGACATGACCCTGTACAGAACTGCACACCTGCACACCCATACACAGAACTATACAAACTACAAACGCCTGCAGCTAACAAATCGAATTTGATTTGAATGATTGCAGTCTCTCGATCTCTACAAAACCAGTAGCCCCCTTAAAGCACAAGCAAACTTAACTTCCTTGAGGAAGTACCAGTTGCGGGACCAATCCGATGAAAACATTCATCTGTTAAGTCTAATTTCCTAACTGCTCTGCCTTTCAGGGAGTAGAGACCATTCATCAGGCAGTCGATGGGCTGTCAGCCAATGATAGGATAAATAAGAACACAAAATGAATCATGTTTTCATCAGATTGGTACAGCTATAATTACCAACGCATGTTTCGGGGGTTCAAGGCACAAACGCACGCACGCACACAGCTTTTGTGGTGGCGAGACTTAAAAGACAGACACACAGCCAGACGCAGCCAGACAGACACGGTAATTTCATGGCTGTGCGCCTGAGTAATACGTCCCCACATCCTGATCCAGATGGCGCGACGTCTTCATCTGCGGGGGGAACTAATGATGTGGGTCGTGTGTTTCGGGCGGAAAAACAACAATAAGCGCGTCTTTAACCTTCAACAGCAGCCTGAGCATGTGTGTGTGAGCGTGTGTGTATTATCACAGATAAAATGAACAGATATCAATTACTGGGCCCACTGAGGGGTGGTCAGATGGGACAATCCAAATCCATTTACAGGAATAATCAAACACACCCATAGGGTTTGACGGACCAACGCACACACGCACACACAGCACAGTGACATTGGGAGGTGTGTGTGCTGTGTTGTGTGTGTGTGTGTGTGTGTGTGTGTGTGTGTGTGTGTGTGTGTGTGTGTGTGTGTGTGTGTGTGTGTGTGTGTGTGTGTGTGTGTGTGTGTGTGTGTGTGTGTGTGTGTGTGTGTGTGTGTGTGTGAGGGGGATTAGGGGCACCTGTGTGACAGAGATGTCATCTAGCCAATGAACCGACATGCACCTAAGGACACACACACTCAAGGTCCTCACAAGTATAGTAATACGAACAAACAGCGTAGTTTGGTCATGTTACCTCCACAGCGCCTGTCTCTCTCCCCAGTCGTTTGTGGACAGAGCAAATAGCAGAGCTGATTACACCACGTTTCCTCTGGGGGTTGCTAGTCAGCTTCCTCATATTGTCTGACGAGACAGAAAACATCAATCAATCAATTAATCAGTAAGTCAGTCCTTAAGTCAGACATATACACAAAATACACAAGTGCAGACCTGAGCAAGAATACTAGATCATATTGAAGTGTTTCACTTTTTTATGGCAGGCATAAAAAACTGATATTCTGTACAGGCTTGCATCTCACCTGTATGTATACCTAAGTGATGTGTTTGTGCGTCGATGCTTGTGTCTGGTCTCACCTTTGTGTAACTGCCAAGCCTTGAGTGATGTCTCCTCCCCTATCCTCTAAATCTGATTGGCTGAAAGATCACACTTACAGGTGTCTTCTAGAATGGTGGGACTCTCAGTCAGGATCTTAGACCACACACTCTCAACTAGGGACATCAGCTCTGTAACACACACTCAGCTCAATCTAATGGGTGATGGGTGCAGGCCGCGACCAGGGACATCTGTCACTACTGTCACACATGCACACATAGTAAGACCTCTGTCTGAGTCAGGTACTTGGCTGAGTTTGGTAGTGCGTCTAGTCTTTATAGGGAAAAGATGAGACAGGGTTCTCCGCTGGTGTTTCTTGTGCGTTTCACACCCAAAGCCTTCTGGGCAACTGTAGGGCACAAATGATATCCCACAGCATAGACCTACAATTAATGCAAAGCATCCATGATCACAAAGCCAATCATACAGCAATCACATGACTAACTCTTCAACACCCTGTGCATGTAGTGTGTGTGCATGAGCGAGCGTGTGTGTGTGTGTGTGTGTGTTTGTGTGCGCATGGGTGCTTACACATGTGCATATGTAACCGATGTGAAATGGCTAGCTAGTTAGCGGTGGTGCACGCTAATAGCATTTCAATCGGTGACGTCACTCGCTTTGAGACCTTGAAGTAGTGGTTCCCCTTGCTCCGCAAGGGCCGGGGCTTTTGTGGAGCGATGGGTAACGATGCTTCGTGGGTGTCAGTTGTTGATGCGTGCAGAGGGTCCCTGGTTTGAGCCCGGCGAGGGGACGGACTAAAGTTATACTGTTACACATACACGTTACCTACCTGTCAAATTGTATAAACAGCAGTGCAGTAGGCAGGTGTTGAAGTTCACTCTGGAGCTATAGTGTGCCATGACTACGTCCGAGCTCGCCAATATCACTCGCAGTGTGCTGAAGACAGCTTCCTGTTCGGCCTGTGTGTGTGGTGGGCGGGACAGGAGGTAGAGGAGGCCTGGTGTTGGTGTTGATGTGACAGGCCTTTTCTCCAGCACCTGACAGGAAAGAGCAGGTGAAAAGTTCAGACCATTGCAGATAGGTAGAAGAACTGCGTTCTCGGCAGACTACGTTGCTGTCGCACTGTGTGCAATAGCGGTTGCAGTTGCGTGTCACGACGAACATCAGACTTCTATATCAAATGATGTGGTTAGCTATATGGCAGCTGACTGCAATGTAGTCAGCCTAGAACGCCACCAAAGATTTTATGAATAGAGTTGACATGACTCCTTACTTACTCTGTACATTTTTATCTGAACATTCTGTAATGTTACTTACAGCCATGGCAGCGCATAGCACTCAGAGTGTTTCCCACCAACACTATCTGGTCAGCCAGGAAGATGAGCAGGTTCTCTGGCTCAACCAGAAACAAGTCGCTGAAGAGTTTCTCCAGAAACATTGGCTTGAAAAATACCATGTTCTCCATCTAAGTGTCCATCTGCCCCTCAGGTCTCTGGGAGTTTGAGTCTGGTGACGGAGAGGGATACAATACTTTATTGCCCATTCCCAAATGGAAATTCCATTTGCGTGTGTGTGTGTGTGTGTGTGTGTGTGTGTGTGTGTGTGTGTGTGTGTGTGTGTGTGTGTGTGTGTGTGTGTGTGTGTGTGTGTGTGTGTGTGTGTGTGTGTGTGTGTGTGTGTGTGCATGGGAGACGTGTGTGTGTGCATGCGTGAGTGCATACAATGCATTCTGAAAGTACTCAAACCCCTTTAACTTTTTCAGAATTTTTCTACGTTACAGATTTATTCTAAAATTGATTAAGTTGTTGTTTTTCCCCCTCATCAATCTACATACAATACCCCATAACGACAAAGTAAAAACAGGTTTTTAGAATTTTAGAAAATGTATAAAAAACAACTAATCACATTTACATAAGTATTCGAACAATTTACTCAGTACTTTATTGAAGCACCTTCGGCAGCAATTACAGCCTCAAGTCTTCTTGGGTGTGACGCTACAAGATTGGCACACCTGTATTTGGGGAGATTCTCCCATTCTTCTCTGCAGATCCTCTCAAGCTCTGTCAGGTTGAATGGGGTACGTTGCTGCACACCTATTTTCAGGTCTCGCCAGAGATGTTCGATTGGGTTCATGTCCAGTCTCTGGTTGGGCAAATCAAATCAAATCAAATGTTATTTGTCACATACACATGGTTAGAAGATGTTAATGCGAGTGTAGCGAAATGCTAAAGACATTCAGAGACTTGTCCCGAAGCCACTCCTCCATATCCCACAGCATGATGCTGCCACTACCGTGCTTCACCATAGGAATGGTGCCAGGTTTCCTCCAGACGTGACGCTTGGCCTTCAGGCCAAAGAGTTCAATCTTGGTTTCATCAGACCAGAGAATCTTGTTTCTCATGGTCTGAGAGACCTTTAGGTGCCTTTTGGCAAACTCCAAGTGGGCTGTCATGTGCCTTTTACTGAGGAGTGGCTTCCGTCTGGCCACTCTACCATAAAGGCCTGATTGCTGGAGTGCTGTGGAGATGATTGTCCTTCTGGAAGGTTCTCCCATCTCCACGGAGGAAGTCTGCAGCTCTGTGAAAGTGACTATTGAGATCTTGTTCACCTTCCTAAACAAAGCCCTTATCCCCCCGATTGCTCAGTTTGGTCGGGCAGCCAGCTCTAGGAAGAGTCGTGGTAGTTCCAAACTTCTTCCATTTAAGAATGATGGAGGCCACTGTGTTCTTGGAGACCTTCAATGCTGCAGAAATGTTTTGGTACCCTTCCCCAGATATGTTCCTCGACACAATCCTGTCTCGACACTACGTACAATTCCTTCGACCTCATGGCTTGGTTTTTGCTCTGACATGCACTATCAACTATGGGACTTTACCATAGATGGACTCCAATTAAGTTGTCGAAACATCTCAAGGATGATCAATGGAAACAGGATGCACCTTAGCTCAATTTCGACACTCATAGCAAAGGATAATTATTTAAATAAGGTATTTCTGTTTTCATTTGTAATAGATTTGCAAAAATGTCTAAAAACCTGTTTTCGCTTTGTCATTATGGGGTATTGTGTGTATATTGTACTTCTCCTGAGTACTTCTCCTGTCCTATTCGGTGTCCTGTGTGAATCTAAGTGTGCGTTCTCTAATTCTCTCCTTCTCTCTTTCTTTCTCTCTCTCGGAGGACCTGAGCCCTAGGACCATGCCCCAGGACTACCTGACATGATGACTCCTTGCTGTCCCCAGTCCACCTGGCCATGCTGCTGTTCCAGTTTCAACTGACCTGAGCCCTAGGACCATGCCCCAGGACTACCTGACATGATGACTCCTTGCTGTCCCCAGTCTACCTGGCCATGCTGCTGCTCCAGTTTCAACTTCCACCTGACTGTGCTGCTGCTCCAGTTTCAACTGTTCTGCCTTATTATTATTCGACCATGCTGGTCATTTATGAACATTTGAACATCTTGGCCATGTTCTGTTATAATCTCCACCCGGCACAGCCAGAAGAGGACTGGCCACCCCACATAGCCTGGTTCCTCTCTAGGTTTCTTCCTAGGTATTGGCCTTTCTAGGGAGTTTTTCCTAGCCACCGTTCTTCTACACCTGCATTGCTTGCTGTTTGGGGTTTTAGGCTGGGTTTCTGTACAGCACTTTGAGATATCAGCTGATGTACGAAGGGCTATATAAATACATTTGATTTGATTTGATTTGATATTGATGAGAAAAAAACATTTATTTAATAAATTTTAGAATAAGGCTGTAATGTAAAAAAATGTGGAAAAAGTCAAGGGTTCTGAATACTCTCTGAATGCATTGTATGTGAGGTGTGTGCATGAGTGCCTGAGTTGTGTGTGTGTGTACTCTACCCTGTGTGTTGAGGTGTGTGTTATGTCCATCCTCCTGACTGATCATATGGATGACCTCCATGAGAAACTCAAGCAGTTCAGTCTGGATAACCTGTCTCTGCCCCGATGACGTTCCTTCTGGGGAATACTGCAACACACATACACAGATTGGTGAACATGTGCTCCTAAGGTAGCAGCCAGCCTTGTCTTCTCTCCATCTCCCATGGTGTTTAGCTACAACGTGTGACTCAATTAATACTTTGCCACTCTGTCTCATAGCTGGGCCAAGAGCGGCACCTTCTGGAGAAAGCAGGGGAAGACAGTTATTTAGGAAGTTCACCAGTGTGTGTGTGTGTGTGTGTGTGTGTGTGTGTGTGTGTGTGTGTGTGTGTGTGTGTGTGTGTGTGTGTGTGTGTGTGTGTGTGTGTGTGTGTGTGTGTGTGTGTGTGTCTACCTCCAGTAACAGCAGTAGGGTGTGTGTGTGTTCCTTGGCAGGCATGTTGGGCAGGCTGTCCAGCAAGAGGATACGGATTAAGTCACACACCTGCTTCCTGGTTGGCTGACAATCCCCCTTAGGTGCCTTCCCTGAGGTAGAGGAGAGTAGAGCTAGAACATCACTATTTATCAAAACCCCCATTCTAGGTCTGATGCTCCCACAGGAGGAAGATTAAGAAGAGCAGAAGAAGGACACACACCTCAGTGTCGTCTGGGGGAAACAAAGTGCTGGCGAGTGTGTGTAGGAACTCCGTAGTCCGTCTCAGGGCTGTGCATCACACTGCTGGGAAACGCCAACTCCCAAGATGCATCAGTGGCAGACAACCGCTATACATGGAGAGAGATTACAGACAGGACAGCATTTAGATTGAGGAAGGGTGATATACTAAGTTCATACTGATGACTTTAATAGTAACCGTCTACACTGTTGTGTTTTAAGACTACTTTTGTGAAATTTGGCCCTATCCTGTATGTATCCTGTATGTATGTATAATGTGAAGAAAATGCAGAACCAAGGTAGCAAATGAAAGGGAACACTTTGGAGATTATTAGTACAGTAGATAAAGTCCCCAGAAATACCATAAGGTTTGATTTGGTAAACCATCATGAAAATTGGCACATTTCAGCAAAGCCTATAGGTCAAAGGTGTAAATGCATTTGCCTGCTTGCACATTGTGGGTCATAGCTTCCCTTGTGTTGGGTCTACCTGGCTCCCAAATAGTTTAAAATGTTTGTATTTTAAGCTACTTTGGTGCTTGCTTTTACCTTGATGATCACAACCATGATTTTAAAAAAACATCCAAAATTGCAGTAAAATACTCACTTTCAAGGTGGTGTATTAAATACAAAGTTACCTTTTACACTCTACGTTATAAGTCTTCCCTGAAGTCTACTGGTTACAATGATACATAATACGATATTATACACTGTGTCACCTTTAAAAAAATGTGACAGAAAACCGGCCCTGTACACGTCACTCTAGGTAAAATCCCTTGAGAATGTATTGTGTCAAGCAGGGAGATAGGTCACCTTATTACAAATTCCCTTCCCGATGACTATTAGCACCTCGCAACCTGGGCTGCACACTCCCCTCCCCATCCCCCATGACTGAAGCCTGTCTAAGGGGTACCATAAACCTGCCTCTCAAACTCTCCCTGACCTGTATGACCTGTGCCCTGATAGGTTGCTAGGGAGGTTACTAGGGGGGCGGACATTTGCCCATCTTCTTGACTATACAGGTCAAACAATACTTGCAGTATAGCTAGGTCTACCAGTATCCCTCAAGAAGCTACCCATGAACAACTGGACTCACTCATATCTTTGGACTTGTGGGATGGTGTGCATGCCCAAAGTGAGTTGTGTGACACGTATATATTGTTCTTAATAGTTAGTTGTTAGTTTTGTGGTATGCTGCCTTTGTGTACATGTATAGCTGTATTGTAATATGTGCAGGCAGCATATTCACTTTCATAGAGTCCATCCCTTGTTAATAACCTTGTTGCTCTGTTTGCGCTATCAGTTATAGTATTGCGGACAGTGTATTCATTACCTCTGTTTCTCTTGTTTCAGAACCACTACCATTCCCACTTTTCATCCCCAGGATCACCTTCGTCGGTGTGTTTCAATAAAGTTCCCTGTGTGTAACTCTTGGGCTGGGTTATTCCCCTCTAACTGGGGGGCGGTGTCAGTGAGTCACAAACCAGTAAAATACTGAGTCGCACTCTTTCAAACCTGTATTAACAAAATGTCTGTATGATGACACAACAAAACTTTTACGACAAGTCAGAATAAGTCCAACTGAAGATGTCTAGGTACATTGCCATTGTAGATTTAGCCTATTAGGCAGCTGTTTTCCAATATGCCCACCAACCAGCTCCATGGGGCCAAATAGAACAGGTTTCACATGGCGGTATTTCCATAAATAATGGCTATATAATGCCCAATGATGGCTTAAAATGTTTTCGGCCCAAATATGCCCTAAATATGTACCCTTTAACAATGTTGTGCAAAAATCTAACCGGACTGCTGTTTTGTCTTCAATGTTTTCACCCTCATTTAATTTGATTTTACATTTAAACCCTTAAAATGTTATTTTAAGAAATGGGACAGCAAACCTGCCCCGTGTCACTGTAGGTAAAATGCCACATCTCAAAAAGGGAGATAGGTAACCCATTGTAGCCCTTTACACTCAGACCCATATACGGGTTGAAAATAGCAGATTTGGGCACTGATAAGCACCTAAATTGGGACACAGTAACATGCTATACATGACATCAGAGCTCAGGGTCTGCGCTTCACAGCGCTGTATGGGTTTTGACCGATGGCTAATTGGACAACTTTGGAATTTGTTTTGTTGTCTGAGTGGGGGAAATGCTGCAAATTGAGACGAATCAATGTATTTTGAAATGTGTACATTTAGGACTATAATATACTCTATATACACAGAAGTATGTGGACACCCCTTCAAGTGAGTGGATTCGGCTATTTCAGCCACACCTGTTGCTGACAGGTGTATAAAATCGAGCACACGGCCATGCATTATCCACAGACAAACACTGGCAGTAGAATGGCCTTACTGAAGAGCTCAGTGACTTTCAACATGCACCGTCATAGGATGCCACCTTTCCAAGAAGTCAGTTTATAAAATGTCTGCCCTGCTAGAGCTAGAGCTGCCCCGGTCAACTGCAAGTGCTGTTATTGTGAAGTGGAAATGTCTAGGAGCAACAACAGCTCAGCCGCGAAGTGGTAGGCCACAAAAACTCACAGAACGGGACCGCCAAACTGCTGAAGCGCGTATTGCGTAAAAAATTGTCTGTCCTCGGTTGCAACACTCACTACTGAGTTCCAAACTGCCTCTGGAAGCAACGTCAGCACCAGAACATGTTCGTCGGGAGCTTCATGAAATGGGTTTCCATGGATGAGCAGCCGCACAGAAGCCTAAGATCACCATGCACTATGCCAAGCGTCGGCTGGAGTGTTGTAAGGCTTGCCGCCATTGGACTCTCTGGAATGATGAATCACGCTTCACCATCTGGCAGTCAGACATACAAATCTGGGTTTGGAGGATGCCAGGAGAACGCTACCTTTCCCAATGCATAGTGCCAACTGTTAAGGTTGGTGGAGGAGGAATAATGATCTGGGGCTATTTTTCATGGTTCGGGCAAGGCCCCTACTTTCCAGTAAATGGAAATATTAACGCTACAGCATACAATGACATTCTAGATGATTATGTGCTTCCAACATTGTGGCAACAGTTTGGGGAAGGCCCTTTCCTGTTTCAGCATGACAATGCCCCCGTGCAAAGGGATGTACATACAGAAATGGTTTGTCGATGTGGAAGAACTTGATTGACATGCACAGAGCCCTGACCTCAACTCCATCGAACACCTTGGGATGAATTGGACACCGACTGCAAGCAAGACCTAATCGCCCAACATCAGTGCCCAACCTCATTAATGCTCTTCAAATCAAATCAAATAATATTTGTCACATGCGCCGAATACAACAGGTGAAACAGTGAAATGCTTACTTACAAGCCCTTAACCAACAATGCAGTTTTAAGAAAAATACCTAAAGAAAAATAAGAAATAAAAGTAACAAATAATTAAAGAGCAGAGTAAAATTCACAACAGCGAGGCTATATACAGGGGGCAGAGAGTCAATGTGCGGGGGCACCAGTTAGTCGAGGTAAATTATGTAATATATACAGTTGAAGTCGGAAGTTTACATACACTTAGGTTGGAGTCATTAAAACTCGTTTTTCAACAAGTCCATAAATTATTTGTTAACAAACTATAGTTTTGGCAAGTCGATTAGGACATCTACTTTGTGCATGACAAGTAATTTTTCCAACAATTGTTTACAGACAGATTATTTCACTTATAATTCACTGTATCCCAATTCCAGTGGTCAGACGTTTACAGACACAAAGTTGACTGTGCCTTTAAACAGCTTGGAAAATTCCAGAAAATGATGTCATGGCTTTAGAAGCTTCTGATAGGCTAATTGACATCATTTGAGTCAATTGGAGGTGTACCTGTGGATGTATTTCAAGGCCTACCTTCAAACTCAGTGCTTCATTGCTTAACATCATGAGAAAGTCAAAAGAAATCAGCCAAAACATCAGAGAAAAACTTGTAAATGGTAGACCTCCACATCCTTGGGAGCAATTTCCAAACACCTGAAGGTAACACGTTCATCTGTACAAATAGTACGCATGCATAAACACCATGGGACCACGCAGCAGTCATACCGCTCAGGAAGAAGACTCGTTCTGTCTCCTAGAGATGAATGTACTTTGGTGCGAAAAGTGCAAATCAATCCCAGAACCACAGCAAAGGACCTTGTGAAGATGCTGGAGGAAACCGGTACAAAAGTATCTATATCCACAGTAAAACTAGTTCTATATCAACATATACTGAAAGGCCGCTCAGCAAGGAAGTAGCCACTACTCCAAAACCGACATAAAAAAGCCAGACTACGGTTTGCAACTGCAAATGGGAACAAAGATCGTATTTTTTGGAGAAATGTCCTCTGGTCTGATGGCCATAATGACCATGGTAACACTTTGAACCCCCTCCCCCATTTGTATTTAGACTGTTGCTACTCACTGTTTATTATCTAATGCATAGTCACTTTACAAATTACCTCGACTAACCTGTACCCCCTCGGTACCGGTAGCCCTAGTTTATAATATAGCTTCATTGTTGTTATGTAATTTTCTTGTGTTCATTTTTATTTAATAAAATTAAACTTTAGTTTATTTAGTAAATATTTTCTTAACTCTATTTCTTGAACTGCATTGTTTGTAAGGCCTTAAGTAAGCATTCTGTTGTATTTGGCACTAGTTAGTATACACTAGTTACAAACACACCAAAACTGCAAAATAATTAGTCGATATTTAGTCATTCCGCAATTCCATATGTTCACTACATTTGATCCATTCAGCATTTTGTAATTTGCTAACCTGCTAATCTTTAGATTCATCACGTTTGAGTGAACTACCACTTTAATGTATCTGTCCAGGTGGTGTTCCAGCTGAACTACACGCAGACTGTGCTGAAGCAGGGCTGGGCAGGGACCATGGCCAGAGGGACAGGGTTCGGAGTGGCTGCCCTTGGCTTATTCTACAGGTTTGACTTAAGAAATACACTTTATTGATCCACAGAGGTTAAATTGGATTTGTCACCAGCATAAGACACATTGATACTTTTCTGAATGACTTCATGACTGGGTTGATACAATATATATTTTTTGCCCTTTGTACGGTAAATATCCATCCAGTTGACTCCTTGTAAAATCAATAAAATCTCTTAAATTCCTCTCCAAGTTGACAGTGCGTAGTAGTCTGCTAGCGTGTTGTCACGTTTTGACCATGGTTCTGTTATTTCATTCTTTGTTTTAGTATGGTCAGGGCGTGAGTTGGGGTGGGCAGTCAGAAAAACAAACAATGTTGGTTTTTGTGTTCGGCCTAGTATGGTTCTCAATCAGAGGTGTTAGTTGTCTCTGATTGGGAATCATACTTGGGTAGCCTGGGTTTCACTTTTGGTTTGTGGGTGTTTGTTTCCATGTGAGTGTTTGGACCACACGGTACTGTTTCGGGTTTGTAATTTCACATCGTTTATTGTTTTGATTCAGTGTTCAGGGCTTTCTTTAATTAAAATCATCATGAACACTTACCACGCTGCGCTTTGGTCCGATCCTTACTCCTCAGACGAAGAGGAGGAATTCCGTTACACTTGTTATGGCTTGGGGGCAGTATTTCGACATCTGAAGCTAGGATATGCATATAATTGGTATATTTGGATAGAAAACACTATTTCCAAAACTGTTAAAATAATGTCTGGGAGTATAACAGAACTGATATAAAGAGGGACGTTATCGAACAAAACAAACATTTATTGTGTAGCTGGTCTCTTGTGACTAACCAGATGAAGATCTTCAAAGGTAAGTGATTCATTTTATCGCTATTTCTGACTTTCCTGACTCCTATACTTGGCTGGAAAATGTTTGTATGATTTTGTAAGCTTGTAACGGCATTCCTCCTCCTCTTCTGAGGAGAAGCGAGAAGGATCGGACGACCAATGCGCAGCGTGGTAAGTGTCCATAACGTTTATTTAAAGACAAACTGAACACTACAAAACAATAAACGTGAAACGAACGAAACAGTACCGTGTGGCAACAAACACACACAACTCAAAATTGAAACCCAGGCTACCTAAGTATGATTCTCAATCATAGACAACTAACGACACCTGCCTCTGATTGAGAACCATACTAGGCTGAACTCAAAACCCCAATATAGAAAAACACACAGACTGCCCACCCCAACTCACGCCCTGACCATACTAAATAAAGACAAAACAAAGAAAATAAAGGTCAGAACGTGACAGGTATGCTTTCGCCATAAAGCCTGACCAAGCGACTGGATCAACAAGAAGTTAATCTATAAACCGATGTATAATTTTGAATTTGGCGCGCTGCAATTTCACCGGATGTTGTCGAAGGGTCGCTAGCGGAATGCCTGCGCCAGAGAGGCTAGCAGAGGTTATCAGTGATGGAGGTATTTTGAAACTTCTGCTGGGAGAGCTATGCAGGAAGACCAAGATACTCAGGGAGTCTGGAGGAGCAGGTACGTGTGTGTAATTGTAATGATGTTATCACATATACTGTCTTATATGGAGCCAAAAGTACAGAGCCTTTCACTCTTTTTCACACACCGTGATCTGTCTGTCAGGTCTCCAAGATCAGTCAGCTGTAGAGATCTCTTACCACCAGTATGCTCAGAGTCATGGCTGCCCTACTCTACACTCCATCAGAAACACAGGTAAGTGTCGGAGTCTGGTCTTGCGATAGTGCGACCAACATTTGCCCCAAAGGCACTGGTTAGATCCCTGGGTCCACCACTAGCCACTTTCCGGTCTGTATCCCACTCTAGTCTTTCTCCTGTCTAATTCATACCTGTGTCTATCCAAGGAAATGGTACGATCTATCATGTACACACATCCCAAAACATCTCTCTCGCTCTCTGTCAGTCCATGACTTGGGGATTTTATTTTATTAGAATATTTTATTCCTCATTTGGACTAATCTTCCAAGACTCCTTAAACATGAAATACAATATATATTACAATCATTTTCACATATAACACTGTTACAGACATAATACACTGACATATTGACCAGATAAATACTAGATTGATTCCTTCATCTACCATAGTCCCGCACAACCTCCCAATTTATAATATTTAAATGGTTCTAAAGTATTGTTTGAATTTATTTATTGAAAGGTTTCTGGTTTGCTCAGATAAATTTATCCAATTTCTTTTGCCGATTTCTCTTTTCTGTCTGGATAACACACAGATGGTGGATAATCTATTCCTAGAATTTACTGAATGTCTGTCTCTTATCAACTGAATACTGTTGTGAATAGAGTTTGGCTGTTTTAAATGGTGTACATTGTGAAATAAAATAAGCATGGTTTTTTCAATTATCTGCTGATTGATGACCAACCAAGAGAATTGAGCATGACTACAACAGAAGAGCCATATCTCCACCTTAAAATAATCCTTGCTGCTTTGTTCTGTGCATTCTGCAGCCTCCTAATTTCACTTGCTTTGTATTTCCCCAGACCACAGAACAGTAGTTCACCTGACTCTCAATTAATGCTTGGATTAATTGCTTAAGAATCTTTCCCAGTAAATATTTAGCTATCCTTCTGATCATGCATGCAGTTGTATTTTTTTTAACATACTGTTGTGTAGATGAGTTATTTGAGACGACCATGATAAGCAGTTGTCTAGCTGCACACCTAGTAGTATGGTTTCTGCCACTCCCTCAATTTGTCCTTCCCCCATACTTAATTGTGTCCCATGCTGTGACCTTTTCCTGGTGGAACAGATCAACATAACCTTGGTATTCAAAACAAGTTTTGTAACGGCGTTCTTCGTTTGTCGAGAGTCGGACCAAAATGCAGCGTGGTGGTTACTCATGTTCTTTAATGAATGAATGACGATACATGAAATAACTATAAATACGAAAACAACAAACGGAACGTGAAACCTAATACAGCCTATCTGGTGAACACTACACAAAGACAGGAACAATCACCCACGAAATACAAAGTGAAACTCAGGCTACCTAAATACGGTTCCCAATCCGAGACAACGAGAATCACCAGACTCCAGATTGAGAACCGCCTCAGGCAGCCAAGCCTAACTAGACACACCCCTAATCATTAGCAATCCCAAATCCTATAAAACCCCAATACGAAACACAACACATAAACCCATGTCACACCCTGGCCTGACCAAATATATAACGAAAACACAGAATACTATGACCAAGGCGTGACAAGTTTGTTTACGGTAAACCCGTTCCCTGATATTTCCCAGATCTACTTGTAGAGCTTGCTGTACCTGTTGAACCGATTGTCTTGCTGTATAAACTGTAGTATCATCTGCAAATATAGTATAAGTTTCAGATGAGTTTTGTTGGTGTGGATTAAGGTTGTTGGTATGTATTAAGTAAAGAAGTGGCCCAAGGCAGCTGCCTTGCAGTATTCCACAGTTTAAAGCATGAGTGGAAGAAAACTACCCATTGATATAGGTGGACTGTTTCCTGTCAGTTAGATATGACTGTACCCAATTCATTGCTACCTCCTTAAACCAATAATGCAATAATGTTGTCAAAATTATTTCATGATGCACTAAATCAAATTCTGCACAAAAAATAGTACACCCACAAACCTGCCAGTATCTATAGCATTGAACCACTGGTCAGTCATGTCAACCAATGCAGTGGAATGGTTTTTGCGATAAGCATGATCATTGGCTGTATCAGATCATTATGTTTGATGTACTCCCATATTTGTTTATTTCAGTGGAGCTGCAATCTGGGGAGCAGCATAGCAAAGTAAAAAATTGTCCATAAGATCATAACCTGTACATTTGTCATCGGGTGATGACTTCAATAGCTTTACCACCTCCTTTGACACCCTTTGTCGATTAAAAGAGCTGATTTTTTTTGCTCATAATATGATCATCAATCCATTGGACAATAGCTTGTTTGGAAGAATGGGCGTTGAAATGTTCTCAGTAAATACATTTTCTTTGTTAAAAAAAAAAAGATTATTCTATTCATATTTATTTGAGAAAATGCCTCACCCAGTTCATCAATTCATGGAGATGGACGCACCCCAACTGTACAGTACGCTTTTTTTACTGGGGCATGATGGTCCATTACTCCTTTGGTCGTAATGGACCAATTATTCCTCCTTTGGTCGCCTTTCCTTCCAGTTCTCTGCTGCCCATGACTGGAACGAATTGCAAAAATCTCTGAAGCTGGAGACTCACATCTCCCTCACTAGCTTTAAGCACCAGCTGTCAGAGCAGCTTACAGATCGCTGCACCTGTACATAGCCCATCTGTAAACAGCCCAATCTACCTACCTCATCCCCATACTGGTATTTATTTTGCTCCTTTGCACCCCAGTATCTCTACCTGCACATCTTCTACCGATCTACCATTCCAGTGTTTTTAATTGCTATACTGTAATTACTTTGCCACCATGGCCTATTTATTTCCTTAATTTACCTGCACTCACTGTATATAGACTTTCTTTTCTTTTCATCTACTGTATGTTTTGTTTGTGTCGAATTGCTACGCTTTATCTTGGCCAGGTCGCAGTTGAAAATGAGAACTTGTTCTCAACTAGCCTACCTGGTTAAAAGGTGAGAAATTAATAAAAAACCTCAGTGAGCAAGTAAATTAAACATTCTGTGGCGTGATTTAAATCATTTTCTAGTTAAATCAGCTCCCAGGGTACAGCAGCCAAATCATTGTAAAATAGCTCATGATTAAATGTTAAAAAATGTCCTTAGGCCACAATCTTTGGGGGTTTCTTTGGAACCTTGATGTTCATGGTTATGGTCACAATATTATGGTATGTCCAGCCCACTGGCATTGATCTGGCTTTTAAGCATTGCAATGGTATATTAAAGAAGATCAGATCAATGTACATGTCCGAATGATGACCTAACTTAGTTGATGATCATCTCATTAATTTAGTTATTTCTGAATTATTGTGATCCTTCCAATTGTCGTAGCGTTTGCTGTCATGTGAAGCTTGTTATTTTTTTTTAAATCAATTCTCTGTGTGATTGGTTTAATCACAGAATAGTAATTAACTAGGAAGTCGGGGCACCACGGGAAAATGTTTATAGATTTGCAATTTTCTGAATAATGCTTCTGATATTTTATTATCTTATCGATTAGTCTTCTATTAATGTATTATTACCTCATCAGTCTCATTCCTGAACATCACAAACCCTTGGATATCTGCACAAACCCTAGCATCAAATGATGAATCAGCGATATACAAATTGGCTTAATTATTTATTTCCTAACTAATCAATCACAGAATTATATAAACAAACACACACAGTAGGTCATACATTTTACTAACATGACACAAAGAAACGTCGTCCCTGGCGGCGTAGTGTGTTACTGATGGTAGGCTTTGTTACTTTGGTCCCAGCTCTCTGCAGGTCATTCACTAGGTCCCCCTGTGTGGTTCTGGGATTTTTGCTCACCGCTCTTGTGATCATTTTGACCCCATGGGGTGAGATCTTGCATGGAGCCCCAGATCGAGGGAGATTATCAGTGGTCTTGTATGTCTTCCATTTCCTAATAATTACTCCCACAGTTGATTTTCTTCAAACCAAGCTGCTTACCTATTGCAGATTCAGTCTTCCCAACCTGGTGCAGGTCTACAATTTTGTTTCTGGTGTCCTTTGACAGCTCTTTGGTCTTGGCCATAGTGGAGTTTGGAGTGTGACTGTTTGAGGTTGTGGACAGGTGTCTTTTATACTGATAACAAGTTACATATGCATCCAAATGCATTTCGGTCAAAGCTAAAAATATGAATATTTATGTTGACTAAGTTCAAAACCTCATGTATTTTGTTAGTGTAAGGGGTGTGAACTGGCGGCAGAGAAGTCAGACGCAGGAGAGCATAACTGTTTCCAACAGCGCAGTTTATTAACAAACAAAACCCTGGAAAACAGACAAAATAAATGGGTCCATAACCCAACACACACCAGGACAGACGAGCACAAGCACTTACAACAAACAATCACCCACAAGGACATGAGGGGGGAACAGAGGGTTAAATACACAACATGTAATTGATGGGATTGGAACCAGGTGCGATGGAAGACAAGACAAAACCAATGGAAAATGAAAAGAGGATCAGCGATGGCTAGAAGGTTGGTGACTTCGACCGCCGAACGCCGCCCGAACAAGGAGAGGGACCAACTTCGGTGGAAGTCGTGACAGTTAGCTCAGGTTAATGTATGTAGCCTTCCTATGTGCAACCCTTTCCTTGTCAAGTGAAGATCAGAAGAGCATGTATTCATTATAGTAGAAGTTGTCAACATACACTACAACACACAAACTCAGATTTGAACATTGGATACAGTTGCCCGATACAGTTGCCCATTGATGTAAAGTTTATCCATCACCAAGGAGACTCGTTGATTCAGACAACGCTTTTCCTTCATGATAGGATAGTTTTTTTTCTCCTTTCACTGATCTTAGTGTGGAAGTGATCATTCATTCCAAAATCAGTGTTTCTGAGTTCTCTGCCCCTGCTCTTCGCCATTTCCTTTTGCTTAAAATGTTCAAAACATCAAATAATATCCCGTGGCCTATTCCCAGATGCCTTACTCATTCTATGGACTCTGGAGAAAGTGGCAATACGCACGACATCTGTGGGCAGTTTCAGCTGTTGGGACAGTGTCCTCACAGCTTCTGCTGTTGTCATTCTCCGGTATCCCTGAAAAGATTGTGCCGCATTGATTGACACTGTACATCAAGCAAGGTTTCTTTAAGTTGTTTGTTCTCCCTTTGCACCACCTCTACCTTGCCATGAATAGAGTCTACAGTACCTTTCAACGCCGCCCTTCGATCATCAATCTGACGTTGGCTGAATTCTAGACTGGCACATAATGCATTGTTGTCCTCTCGTAGTATATCCAAGATATCAAGTTTGGCAAGCTTTCATTTCATGGATTTCAACAAGTCAACATCCATATCCGTAAACCTCTCCCCCCTCTCCAAGCGTCCCCTCTTGCTTGGTGTTGGTTCGATGCTTTCATTGATACTGCTTGGCCAATTTGGCTTTGGTTTGTTTTGCTGATTGGGTTTGTTGTCCTTAACAGTGCTTGAATCCTCCGAAACCAGCGACATGTTTCTTTGAGCTCGTAAGTATCTCTCGTCAATGAATCTTTCAAGCTCTTCAATGGATTCTGAATCATCCAGTGTGTTTGCAGGCAGAGTAAAACAAAAATAACAAAAGAACGCATATATCTTTCCGGACCTGTACAGGCCGTTTGTAGATACACCCAATAATGTTTTGTTTTTTAAGATTGTGTACTCACTGAGTGTAGAGGGATGGCTCCCTACAGAAAGATCTTCCTATATGAGGAGTAGTACAGACGACCTGGAGCAGCTATCAGATATCAACCCTGACAAGTGCATGTCTACGGTTATAGGAGCTCTCTGTTCCTCTACACAACAGAAGGGCCTTAAACATGAGTCCCAACAACTGCTGCAGGTTTACACACACACACATCTCTAATGTATCATGGATTGTTGTCCAACACAATCTGCTAAAGCATAAGGTGAAATGGACTGATCTGCAGATTTCATTTTCACATCTAATTGTAGCAAATTGTAACACATTTAAAGCATAATAAGCCGGTGAATTTATCTCATCCTCCGGGAGCCTTATTGCATTACAGACAAATGCAGATTGAATCGCTAATACAGGTTTAGCTGTTAGCCAGGGTGCTATTTGATTACCCCTCCAGCCTTGTTCTGTAGCTCTCTGAAGATTAGGACCTCTTTCACATCAGTGAATGGCTGATAAACCTGATTAGGTCTAAATGAGTTAGCGTCTTACTGTATGTGTCCATTTTTATAGATCAGAGTGAAAGGGGTACTAACTCGCAGACGATCTGTGTGTGTGTGTGTGAGCGCGAGTGTGTTTATGTGTGTTAACTTGGTTACAGCGCATGGCAATCCAATTGTGTGACCTGGGTTGGCGTGTGTTGATAGCCGTTGTGATTACTCCAATTCTTGTTAATCACATTTCTCCCTGCGTTCTGCCACTCCATTACATATCTGATGGATTAGACCACTAAATTAGCAGGAAGCTTATCACATTTAGCTTTGTCCTCAACAATGGTTGCCCCAAATCGTTTATGATTTAGTGATTTATTTATGTCTGGACTATTTTTCATCTCTTCATGACCTGCTTGTTTTAATTGACTGAACAGAACCACGAAAGAGAGGACTTCGATTTAGCTTCTCGAAAGGCAATTGAATGCATTGTACATTATTACTCATAACATATCTAGCCGCTGGTCATCGATGTTTCTGGGACTGCATACTCACATACCTCATACATCTGAATACTGATTGTGAACTGAATAGCTTGGTCCAGGATTTTCTGTTTGTGCTGTCCTGTAAAGGGTTAATTCTGTATTGGTTCAAGGACCTGGATTTATGCCTGTATTGTTGCCATATTATCTCCTCAGCAAACACGTTAACTGTTATCTCTCTGCCTTATCCATTGAATCTCTATAATGTAACATCCTCTACCGTGTTCGTTAAATAGTCAGAAAGGACTAAAGCACGGATGGAGTCAGAATATAGTATGTGATTCTTCTGTAACTCTCTCTCCCCCTCTTTCCAATCAGTTCTGAAGGTCCTGGAGACAACAATTTCCATGAATGGGGTGGTTCACCTAATAAACTGGCCACTAGGTGTATATTAAGTAGCCTTTACATATTTTTTTTTGCACAGAAGTGGTTGAAAAAGTGTCGGATTACTCTTTTTTTGTCAATGTTTTCACTCCTTTTTAAATGTTGTTTGACATTTAAACCTTTTTAAAATGTTATTTCATGTTCCCTGAATTCTACTGGTTACAATGATACAGTACCTTCGGAAAGTATTCTCACCCCTTGACTTTTTAAAAATATTTTTTTGTTCCACAGCAATCTACACACAATACCCCATAATGACAAAGATAAAGGTTTTTGCAAATGTATTATATATAAAAACAGAAATACCTTATTTACATAATCATTCTAACCCTTTGATTTGAGAAATTGAGCTCAGGTGCATCCTATTTCTATTGATTGTCCTTGAGATGTTTCAACAACTTGACATCCACCTGCGGTAAATTCAATTGATTGGATATGGTTTGGAAAGGCATGATATAAGGTCCCACAGTTGACAGTGCATGTCAGAGCAAAAACCAAGCAGGATTGTATCGAAGCACAGATCTGGCGAAGGGTACCAAAACATTTCTGCTGCATTGAAGGTCCCCAAGAACACAATGGCCTAAATCATTCTTAAATTGAAGAAGTTTGGATCTACCAAGAGTCCGCCCGGCCAAACTGAGTAATCGGGGGCGAAGGGAGGTGACCAAGAACCTGATGGTCACTCTGACAGAGCTCCGGAGTTCCTCTGTGGAGATGGGAGATCCTTCGCGAAGGACAACCATCTCTGCAGCACCCTTTATGGGAGAGTGGCCAGATGGAAGCCACTCCTCAGTAAAAGGCACATGACAGCCCGCTTGGAGTTTGCCAAAAGGCACCTAAAGGTTCTCAGACTATGACAAACAAGATGATCTGGTCTGATGAAACCAAGATTGAACACTTTGGCCTGAATGCCAACCGTCACGTCTGGAGGAAATCTGGCACCATCTCTATGGTGAATCATGGTGGTAGGGACTGGGAGACTAGTTAGGATCGAGGCAAAGATGACGGACCAAAGTACAGAGAGATCCTTGATGAAAACCTGCTCCAGAGTGCTCAGGACCTCAGACTGGGGTGAAGGCTCACCTTCCAACTGGACAACAACCCTAAGCACACAGCCAAGACAACGTGGTTTCAGGACAAGTATCTGAATATCCTTGAGTAGCCCAGCAAGAGCCCGTACTGAGTAAAGGGTCTGAATACTTATGTAAATGTGATATTCCAGTTTTTTTTTTATTTTTATAAATTAGCAAAAATTAAACCTGTTTTTGCTTTCTCATTATGAGTTATTGTGTGCAAAAAACGATTTAATCCATTTTTGAATAAGCATGTAACATAACAAAATGTGTTGACTTTTTTCACAACACAACACATCACTTCATATTTTTCAGCGTGGTGGTGGCTGTGTCATGTTATGGTTATGCTTTGTCTTCAGCAAGGACTAGCCTTTTCACACATGACTTCCAAATATCTCTAAGGGTCGCCCCCAGCGTGAGGTTTTTTTTTATGTGCTTGATGTCAGAATGCACTCACTGTTCCAAAATTGGGTTGTTACTCAACAGGACAGTTAACCTGCGCTGCCCTTAAACCAAGACACCTGCTAATTATCTATAGGCTGTATTTCAACTTATTCTCTTGACATTTTGTTTTCTAACAACAGTTTGAATTGAGGTGTGTTCCGCATCCTCATTAATTCACATTGAAGTAACCCATTTCACTGTTGCGGACAATTGATCAAATTAAATCAAATATTATTTGTCACATGCCCCAAATACAACCTTTGCGTGAAATGCTTACTTATCAAGCCCTTAACCAACAATGCAGTTTTAAGCAAAATAAGAGTTAAGAAAATATTTACTAAATAAAATAAAGTAAAATAAAATAAATTAACAATAAAATAACAATAACGAGGCTATATGCAGGGGGCACCGGTACTGAGTCGATGTGCGGGGGTACAGGTTAGTCGAGGTAATTGAGGTAACATGTACATGTAGGTAGGGGTAAAGTGACTATGCATAGATAATGAACAGCGAGTAGAGCAGTGTAAAAAAAAAACAAGGGGGTGTCAATGCAAATAGTCCGGGTAGCCATTTGATTAGCTTTTCAGCAGTCTTAAGGCTTCTTAACAGCATCTATCCCAAAGCCCTTTGGACCAAGACTTGGCAATTCATATCGCTTGCCATGCGGTAGCAGAGAGAACAGTCTATGACATGGATCATCAACTAGATTCAGCCGCGGAACGATTTCTTCTTTAGCGGATGGTCGGGGGGGGCGGAACACAATTACAAATAATTTGTAGACTGCAAATTGACCCCAAGAAGCCCGAACAGATTTAATATTTGACTAAAACATAATCATTCCAAACTTTTCTTACATTTGTATATGTTGATGTGTCTCTCTACTATGTGTGAAAATACATTTGACATTTACGTCATTTAGCAGACTGTCACGACTCCCACCGAAGGTGGCTCCTCTTCCTGTTCGGGCGGCGCTCGGCGGTCGTCGTCACCAGTCTACTAGCTGCCACCGATCCCCTTTTCCTTTTCTGTTAGTTTTGTTACACCTGTTTCTTGTTTGGGTTTTGGGTAGGGCTATTTAAGCCGGTTATGCCCGTCTGCTTTTGTGCGGGCTTGTTCCTCTGTTGGTTTGTGGATGTGCATTTGTATTTTATTTTCTCCGGACTGTTTGGGTCCTGTTTTTGGGCCGGTCAGTTTAATGCGCCTAGTGTTTTTGGCGTGACCGTTTTGACCCGGAATAAATACGATTGTCCTAACCCTCTGCTCTCTGCGCCTCCAAACCCACTACTCCTAGAAGACCTGACACAGACGCTCTTATCCATCTCCTTTGTCTTGATCAAGTTGAGGCTTTGCTGAATGGGACAAACTTCTCTCTTCAATGAGAGCCCAAGCACCTCCCCAGTGTTTCCCCCGATCAGGTATGCAGACATTTGCACAAACTTTTTCCCCCTGGCACATTTTCTGGATGGCGCTCCTATTGCCTTCATTGTTTTCTGTACGAATAATAACTTTGGACATGTATGCGCTCCAGTCAAAGTAAGTGCCTTATGTTCTGTATATCTTGTTGTTTCTTCTGTAGTATACCGTATGTATGTGTGGAGCATAATGTATTCACATGTTTTAGAGTACTGGTGACAGTACTGGTATATCATGCTTTACGATTCTTGCATGGATTGTAATGGACATATGATGTGTGTAAAATGCTTTTTGAAGGTTGTACTGATTATGATGAGCTAATGCTAAGCTATTTGCCGCTTTATGTGTAGCGCCATGATTGTTGACATTATACAATACATTCTGGGTGTCAGGTAAATGTCTATCAGACAAAAGATGTTATAACAAAATGAGGTGAGTAATGGTTCACTCATCTTTTGAGTAAACTTTCCGGAAGTGAAAGGGAAGTGAATGATAGTAGATGACACACCCCCTTCAACATGCATACTGAAAACAGACCAAACTCATCTTGTCTCCTCTTCTTATCTTTGGTTGACCTGAAAAAACAAACATGGCGGCATGCACAAACTACCCAACGTCAGATTATTTAGATCAATGATGAGCGCACCCCTGATGTGATGAATTGTAAATAGTAATTTATATTAGCTCATTCATATTATGGTTTCTGTCAGTCAAGAGCTAGGTAAATATGTCAATGTCTGAACATTGCATCCAAAAATAAACTGGTCACATTCATGACATAACGTTGTAAGGAATGTGTTCTTGCAAAATATTTCTGTGGAAAAAAAGTGTTGCCAGCTCAAACAGTTACTGTTGCTTCAAACCGGATGTTCTAAATAAGCGTTCTAATCACACCGGTTTGAGCGTACGCTGCAGGGAACACTGTAGAACGATCACACCCATGTACTGTCAAAAGGGCTAGGGAGTTTTTTAGGATAAAAATAAATGGAATAGAGCTAAGCACAGGCAAAAACCTAGAGGAAAACCTGGTTCAGTCTGCTTTCCAACAGACACTGGGAGACAAATTCACCTTTCAACAGGACAATAACTTAAAACACAAGGCCAAATATACACTGGCTTTGCTTACTAAGACAACATTGAATGTTCCTGAGTGGCCTAGTTACAGTTTTGACTTAAATTGGCATGGTAACCTATGGGAAGTCTTGAACAAATATTGTACAATCTAGGTGTGCAGATCTCTTCGAGACTTACCCAGAAAGACTCACAGCTGTAATCACTGCCAAAGGTGATTCTAACATGTTTTTACATCATCATGGGGTATTTTGTATAGATGGGTGAGAGAAAACAAATATTGAGTTCTGGCTGTAACACAGAAAAATGTGGAATAAGTCAATGGGTATGAATACTTTCTGGAGGTACTGTATTTATGGAGGCGAGTCCACTAGCTACTGCTAACACAGTCCCTACCTCTGCAGACGGAGCGTTTGAACTGTTTTTCTATTTACATCCATTTGGATACGTCCGTAACAATGAGCTAATGTTGCCTGATTTTTACCTGGCATAGCTAGAAAAGTTTGCCTTCTCATCAGGACACTCGACACTGTTCATTAGGAGGAGATCGCATTGCATATCAAACACACTAGACTAGAAGCTAGCTAGAAAACTTGACAATATGACAACCAATTTTTTTTTTTAAACAGAACACTCGTGGGAATTGGCCTCTATGGATAGGGCTACATTTAAATGTTTCTTACAGAAGAAATATGGAAAGCATATGCATAACCATGGTACTAAATGAAAGGGAACAGTTTGGAGATCATGTATTAGACCAAAGGTGAGGACAGAACAGTTCACCTGACACAAGGCTGAATCCAAACATTAAACTGTTGATTTGATGTACATTTAGCATTTGCTGTACTTTTCTCCGCATTTGTTGATAATAAAATCTGAAAATACTCTGGGATACATTCAGTAATATGATAAGAATATTCCTGGAAAATATGGGGTAGTTGCAACATAAGACAAAAAAGCACAAGGGTTTGAGAGAGAGGACTGGTGTCTCCAAGTCGCCACACACCTCTGCAAAGCATGCACAGTTCCTAAGTCATTTCAATGCACTTTTATGACTCAAAAGAATTACAGTTGTTTAACATTATCGGTGTGGAAACGTTATTTGTAGAGTTCACAACCTACTACACTTGTGAGAAGCAAGCTTTTTATTTATTTCATAACCATTACGAGTTTTGTCAATCTTTTCATTGTCTTTTTGTTTGGAGTGCTCCATGAGCACTGAGTATGAGTCTGGTTTCTCTGTCCTGATAACATTGAAGGAGCATGCGTGCCTGTGCAAGCATAGAAGTAGATCTAACTGGCCTGCTGCGTGCAAATGTAGGAAAGTACCCATTTGGCAATGTCTGATTTTCTGATTGTCCTAACACACCACATAAGTTGGTCGTAGAAAAACAGTGTTACGATCTGATCCACCCAGTGGAGGTCTGGCCAAGGATGAATACACTTTGGGGACCGAGCCGTAACATAAGTCAATGATCTTATTTTTCCTTGTTAGACAGGTCACATACTGGGTGTAAGTACTCAAAGTGCAGCCATTGAAATACCCCCTGATGAATTTGGGGTAAAAAATCATGTCAGCTGCAATGACAATGTTTGCTCTTGAATGCACTGATCAAGTTTGGAAGCGCAGAATTGTCCGAATATTATGAGAGGGTTTTCTATTTAGGAGCTGAGATGTGGAGATGTTTGTGGTAAACAAATATATATAAATGGTTTGTAATAACCTACATTTTTTTACTTGTAATCAAAATCACATCACAGGCAAATAAGATCATCTTAAAAGAATGTGGGCTCTACGCTGGCGAGATGTGCTCCTCTAGGTGATAGATGGGCTGTGTGTGTGTGTGTGTGTGTGTGTGTGTGTGTGTGTGTGTGTGTGTTTGCCCATGCACATGGACATATCTGTGTGTAAGTGTGTGAGATCGATGCGTAGCCTCTGTACAGTGGTGTTTTATGAATGTGGTGTGTGTGTGTGTTAACGGAGTTACGACAACAGACTCTACTTCATCATCTTAGACATAATCACCTCATGGCCTGTTAACCTGAGAGGGTGGCTGGGGGGCAAGAGGGAGAATGTAGGGAGGGGTGCAGGGGGTTGTTTGGAGAGTACAAGGGATGAGTGCGGGGAGGAGAGGAGCCATCTGGTGGTGGGAGGCACACAAGGTTGTATTTTGAGACGTGCCTTGTAAGAGGCTTTTTTTGTTCCACCCATTAGTGAGAGTGCTGTAGCAATGTAATAACTGTATGTGGTAGTCAGTGGCGGCTGCTGAAAGGAGGAAGGCTCATAATAATGGCTGAAATGGAGCGAATGGAATTGCTTCAAACACATGGAGATCACGTGTTTGATGTATTTGATACCATTCCACCTTTTCCGCACCAGCCATTCCAACAAGCCTGTTCTCCTGTGGTGGTAGTAGTGCCCCATCAATTTAAAATGTATAGGGTACAGATTGGGGTGGCAGAGAGTCTTGAGCATTTTGCCATGTCATTTTGGTCTGCTTTGCCTTGTAGTTGCTGCCAGCTTTAGAAGCCTTTGTTAAGGCCTCTAAAAGTGGAAGTGACATAACAACACCAAATATTCAGTCATATGGAGAAGGTGGGAACGAGTTTCCTAGGGTTAGAGACAGAAGCTTGACATTTGGAGTGGGAGAAAGTGGCTTTAGCAGCAGATACAGAGGAAGAGAAGGTAGACAGGAGGGAGTGAAAGGATAATAGGTCCTCCGGAAGTTTAGTTTTCCTCCATTATCACTCAGCTGCCCGCAGCCCTGTTACGTAAGCTCGCAAGGAGCCACTCAGCCACAGAGCGGGATGGGAGGGCCGAGCCGGCCTGGAGGAAAGGGGACAGTGCGAGTCATAGGATGCGGAAAGGGAGGAGAGTAGGGTCGAAGAGGCAGAATCAGGAGACAGGAGGGAGAAGGATTTTAGCATTAGGGATGGATGATAAAAAAGGAGAGAGTAGAGGGAGCGAGAACGTTTCGGCTTCTTGTGTACAATTTGCTGTCCACAAATTATTTGTAATTATGTTCCCCGACCATCCACTCAAGAAACTCTATATTAGGAAGGTGTTCCTAATGTTTGGTATACACACTTGGGATTCTTATTTTCCTGAAAATCTTTCCCAGTGTCCTGGCAAATACCACAGAAATCACAAGTGCCAATTTAAAATGATTAAAACCAAGACATGTTCATTATGCCATGCTTCTCCAAAATAAGATTGTTGCTGCAACACAATGCTAGCTTGATTGCGCCACTATGTCAACATTTCACGGCAAGTGAAACTGATATTTAGCAATGATAGAGTAACTTTGATTGCCAATGACATTGTTGTGAATTTTTGAAACGGCCGTTCATAAGTTCAGAGCGTTATCATGTTCCTCAATTAATTCAGCACATTTCAGCAGTAGGCCTAAGCTATCTCGACACAGAGCACGCTCAGGATGCACAGAGCACACCCTGAGTAGGCTATAGCATTGTCGAATCATACAAACTTTGACAAGCTTTAATAATGCGACCTATGGATTACAGAATTACGTTTTTAGAATCTAGTGATTTGGGGTTTTAGTGGGATTGGGACAATAGCAAAATAGCCTAAGCTCTAATCACAGCAATATAAGGCTAGTTTGTGAGTCAATAGATTAGAAAATACACTTGATTTAGACGACATTGTTGCATGCTAAATATTTCTGATCAGTGAGAGATGAGCAAAGTATCTAATGTGCTTCCACTTCCACTTGTACAGCCAGGGATTCATTAACCAAATTCCAAGTATTCCAACATTTTGCATCAATCTACAGACAATTCACCATAATAGCAAAGCAAAAACACGTTTTTTTAAAATTGTTGCTAATTTATTAAAAATTAAAAACAGAAAATACATTTCCATAACTATTCAGACCCCTTACCCTTTGTTGAAGCACCTTTGGCAGCGATTCCAGCATTGATTCTTCTTGGGTATGACATCACAAGCCTGGCACACCTGTATTTTGGGAGCTTCTCCCATTCTTCTCTGCAGATCCTCTCAAGCTATTTTCAAGTCTCTCCAGAGATGTTCGATCGGGTTCAAGTCCGGGATCTGTCTGGGACACTCAAGGACATTCAGAAACTTGTCCCGAAGCCACTCCTGCGTTGTCTTGGCTGTGTGCTTAAGGTTGTTGACTTGTTGGAAGGTGAACCTTCACCCCAGTCTAAGGACCCAAGCGTTCTGGAGCAAGTTTCAAACTTAATTGATTTAAGAATGATGGAGGCCTCTGTGTTCATGGGGGCCTTCAATGCTGCAGAAATGTTTTGGTACCCTTCCCCAAATCTGTGCCTCGACACAATGCTGTCTCGGCGCTCTGCGGGCAATTCCTTCGACCTCATGGCTTGGGTTTTGCTCTGACATGCATTGTCAACTATGGGACCTTATATAGACAGGTATGTTCCTTTCCAAATCATGTCCAATCAATTGAATTTACCACAGGTGGACTCCAATCAAGCTGAAAGGGCATCTAAAGGATGATCAATGGACATTTCAAGTTTCACAGCAAAGGGTCTGAAAACTTACAGTTGAAGTCGGAAGTTTACATACACCTTAGCCAAATACATTTAAACTCAGTTTTTCACAATTCCTGACATGTAATCCAAGTAAAAATGTCATGTTTGTTTTAAGAATGTGAAATGTCAGAATAATAGTAGAGTGATTTATTTCATCTTTTATTTCTTTCTTCACATTCCCAGTGGGTCAGAAGTTTACATACACTCAATTAGTATTTGGTAGCATTGCATTTATATTGTTTAACTTGGGTCAAACATTGCAGGTAGCCTTCCACAAGCTTCCCACAATAAGTTGGGTGAATTTTGGCCCATTCCTGCTGACAGAGCTGGTGTAACGGAGTCAGGTTTGTAGGCCTCCTTGCTTGCACACTCTTTTTCAGTTCTGCCCACACATTTTCTATAGGATTGAGGTCATGGCTTTGTGATGACCACTCCAATACCTTGACATTGTTGTCCTTAAGCCATTTTGCCACAACTTTGGAAGTATGCTTGGGGTCATCGTCCATTTGGAAGACCCATTTGCGACCAAGCTTTAATGTTTAATTGTTTAACTGGTGTCTTGAGATGTTGCTTCATTATATCCACATAATGTTCCCTCCTCATGATGCTATCTATATTGTCAAGTACACCAGTCCCTCCTACAGCAAAGCACCCCCACAACATCAGACCAGAGGACATTTCTCCAAAAAGTACGATCTTTGTCCCCATGTGCAGTTGCAAACTGTAGTCTGGCTTTTTTATGGCTATTTTGGAGCAGTGGCTTCTTCCTTGCTGAGCGGCCTTTCAGGTTATGTCGATATAGGACTCATTTTCCTGTGGATATAGATACTTTTGTACCTGTTTCCTCCAGCATCTTCACAAGGTCCTGTTGTTCTGAGATTGATTTGCACTTTTCCCACCAAAGTACATTCATCTTTAGGAGACAAAGCAAGTCTCCTTCCTGAGCGGTATGACGGATGCGTGGTCCCATGGTGTTTATACTTGCATACTATTGTTTGTACAGATGAACGTGGTACCTTCAGGCGTTTGGAAATTGCTCCCAAGGATGAACAAGACTTGTGGACGTCTACTATTTTTTTCTGATGTCTTGGCTGATTTCTTTAGATTTTCCCATGATGTCAAGCAAAGAGGCACATAGTTTGAAGGTAGGCCTTGAAATACATCCACAGGTACACCTCCAATTGACTCAAATTGTGTCAGAAGCTTCTAAAGCCATGACATCATTTTCTGGAATTTTCCAAGCTGTTTAAAGGCACAGTCAACTTAGTGTATGTAAACTTTTAACCCACTGGAATTGTGATACAGTGAATTATAAGTGAAATAATCTGTCTGTAAACAATTGTTGGAAAAATGACTTGTGTCATGCACAAAGTAGATGTCCTAACCGATTTGCCAGAAATATAGTTTGTTAGCAAGACATTTTTGGAGTGGTTGAAAAACGAGTTTTAATTCATCTAAGTGTATGTAAACTTCCAACTTCAGCTGTATGTAAATAAGGTATTTCTGTTTTCTATTTTAATACATTTGCAAACATTTCTAAAAACCTGTTTTCGATTTGTCATTATGGAGTATTGTGTGTAGAATGATGAGGAACATTTGGTATTTAATACATTTTAGAATAAGGCTGTAAAGTATCAAAATGTGGAAAAAGTCAAGGGGTCTGATTACTTTCCAAATACACTGTATATCATATTAACAAGTCATTACAAAATGTGTAGAATTGCAGGAAATTTGTTTCAAACTGCAAACATTTCTCTCCACCCCATGTCAAAATGGGTAGATTTGCAGGAAATTAGCTGTAAAACAAAACAAAAAATCTCTTATGCTATATTGGCATAAGTCATTGCAAAATGTGTAGAATTGCCGGAAATTTGTTATAAACTTGCAATGTTCTCTCCGCCCCATGCAGAATGTGGAGAATTGCATTTTTCTCTTCGCAGTCAAGAGGGGAGCCCCCCCAAAAAGTCTAAGGACTTCAATCTTACAGTGGTGAAGTAATTGCAACTTCAATTGGTGCTGGAGGTAGATGGTAAACATCAAAAGAGTGACAAACCACTCATCATTGGGTTAAAGTCATGTAACTTACTGGATCTAGTGAATCCAGTACTTACAGTGAATTGTCAAATGACTCATTTTGAGAATGCATATGCTGAGGTTTTTGAGAGAATAGGAAAACTCAAGGTGCAGCACGAAATCAAGTTGCAGCAGCCAAATAGACCAGTGATCCATGCACATAGAAAGGTACCATTATCCCTAAGAGACAGGCTAAAAGCAGAGCCACTGAAGCTCGAGTCCTTAGATACCCTGAATGGGTCCACTCACTAGTAATAGTTGAGAAGAAAGGCGGATCTCTCAGGCTGTGTATGGATCCAAAAGAGAACAAGTATTTTAAAATGAAAAGAGAACACTTTCAGCTGCCTACCGGGGGGGGGGAGTGATATGTGGGGAGATGGCATGGGATAAATACTTCTTAAAGCTAGACTCCTTCTCTGAGTTTTGGCAGACCAGTCTAGACAAGGAGAGTACAAGACCGATTTTATTTCTCACATGCGCCAAACACAACAAAAACCTTACCGTGAAATGCTTACTTACAAGCCCTTAACCAACATTGTGGTTTTAAGAAAAATAAGAGTTACGAAAAGATTTACTAAATACACTAAATTAAAAATTAATTAAAAAGAGCAACAATAAAATAACAATAGCGAGGCTAAATACAGGGGGTCCTGGTACAGAGTCAATGTGCGGGGGTACATTTGTTGACTTCTGTGATCGAAAAAGCCTTGGTTTCATGCATGTCAACATCAGAAGCCTCCTCCCTAAGTTTGTTTTACTCACTGCTTTAGCACACTCTGCTAACCCTGATGTCCTTGCTGTGTCTGAATCCTGGCTCAGGAAGGCCACCAACAATTCAGAGATTTCCATACCCAACTATAACATCTTCCGTCAAGATAGAACTGCCAAAGGGGGCGGAGTTGCAGTTTACTGCAGAGATAGCCTGCAAAGTAATGTCATACTTTCCAGGTCCATACCCAAACAGTTCGAACTACTAATTTAGAAAATTACTCTCTCCAGAAATAAGTCTCTCACGGTTGCCGCCTGCTACCGACCCCCCTCAGCTCCCAGCTGTGCCCTGGACACCATTTGTGAATTGATCGCCCCCCATCTAGCTTCAGAGTTTGTTCTGTTAGGTGACCTAAACTGGGATATGCTTAACACCTCGCCAGTCCTACAATCTAAGCTAGATGCCCTCAATCTCACACAAATCATCAAGGAACCCACCAGGTACAACCCTAACTCTGTAAACAAGGGCACCCTCATAGACGTCATCCTGACCAACTGGCCCTCCAAATACACCTCCGCTGTCTTCAACCAGGATCTCAGCGATCACTGCCTCATTGCCTGTATCCGCTATGGAGCCGCAGTCAAACGACCACCCCTCATCACTGTCAAACGCTCCCTAAAACACTTCTGTGAGCAGGCCTTTCTAATCGACCTGGCCCGGGTATCCTGGAAGGACATCGACCTCATCCCGTCAGTTGAGGATGCCTGGTCATTCTTTAAAAGTAACTTCCTCACCATTTTAGATAAGCATGCTCCGTTCAAAAAATGCAGAACTAAGAACAGATACAGCCCTTGGTTCACCCCAGACCTGACTGCCCTCGACCAGCACAAAAACATCCTGTGGCGGACTGCAATAGCATCGAATAGTCCCCGTGATATGCAACTGTTCAGGGAAGTCCGGAACCAATACACGCAGTCAGTCAGGAAAGCTAAGGCCAGCTTCTTCAGGCAGAAGTTTGCATCCTGTAGCTCCAACTCCAAAAAGTTCTGGGACACCGTGAAGTCCATGGAGAACAAGAGCACCTCCTCCCAGCTGCCCACTGCACTGAGGCTAGGTAACACGGTCACCACTGATAAATCCATGATTATCGAAAACTTCAATAAGCATTTCTCAACGGCTGGCCATGCCTTCCGCCTGGCTACTTCAACCTCGGCCAACAGCTCCGCCCCCCCCCCCCCCCCCGCAGCTCCTCGCCCAAGCCTCTCCAGGTTCTCCTTTAACCAAATCCAGATAGCAGATGTTCTGAAAGAGCTGCAAAACCTGGACCCGTACAAATCAGCTGGGCTTGACAATCTGGACCCTCTATTTCTGAAACTATCTGCCACCATTGTCGCAACCCCTATTACCAGCCTGTTCAACCTCTCTTTCATATCGTCTGAGATCCCCAAGGATTGGAAAGCTGCCGCAGTCATCCCCCTCTTCAAAGGGGGAGACACCCTGGACCCAAACTGTTACAGACCTATATCCATCCTGCCCTGCCTATCTAAGGTCTTCGAAAGCCAAGTCAACAAACAGGTCACTGACCATCTCGAATCCCACCGCACCTTCTCCGCTGTGCAATCTGGTTTCCGAGCCGGTCACGGGTGCACCTCAGCCACACTCAAGGTACTCAACGATATCATAACCGCTATCGATAAAAGACAGTACTGTGCAGCCGTCTTCATCGACCTTGCCAAGGCTTTCGACTCTGTCAATCACCATATTCTTATCGGCAGACTCAGGAGCCTCGGTTTTTCGGATGACTGCCTTGCCTGGTTCACCAATTACTTTGCAGACAGAGTTCAGTGCGTCAAATCGGAGGGCATGCTGTCTGGTCCTCTGGCAGTCTCTATGGGGGTGCCACAGGGTTCAATTCTCGGGCCGACTCTTTTCTCTGTGTATATCAATGATGTTGCTCTTGCTGCGGGCGATTCCCTGATCCACCTCTACGCAGACGACACCATTCTATATACCTTCGGCCCGTCTTTGGACACTGTGCTATCTAACCTCCAAACAAGCTTCAATGCCATACAACACTCCTTCCGTGGCCTCCAACTGCTCTTAAACGCTAGTAAAACCAAATGCATGCTTTTCAACCGGTCGCTGCCTGCACCCGCATGCCCGACTAGCATCACCACCCTGGATGGTTCCGACCTAGAATATGTGGACGTCTATAAGTACCTAGGTGTCTGGCTAGACTGCAAACTCTCCTTCCAGACTCATATCAAACATCTCAAATCGAAAATCAAATCAAGAGTCAGCTTTCTATTCCGCAACAAAGCCTCCTTCACTCACGCCGCCAAGCTTACCCTAGTAAAACTGACTATCCTACCGATCCTCGACTTCGGCGATGTCATCTACAAAATGGCTTCCAACACTCTACTCAGCAAACTGGATGCAGTCCATCACAGTGCCATCCGTTTCGTCACTAAAGCACCTTATACCACCCACCACTGCGACTTGTATGCTCTAGTCGGCTGGCCCTCGCTACATATTCGTCGCCAGACCCACTGGCTCCAGGTCATCTACAAGTCCATGCTAGGTAAAGCTCCGCCTTATCTCAGCTCACTCGTCACGATGGCAACACCCATCCGTAGCACGCGCTCCAGCAGGTGTATCTCACTGATCATCCCTAAAGCCAACACCTCATTTGGCCGCCTTTCGTTCCAGTTCTCTGCTGCCTGTGACTGGAACGAATTGCAAAAATCGCTGAAGTTGGAGACTTTTATCTCCCTCACCAACTTCAAACATCAGCTATCTGAGCGGCTAACCGATCGCTGCAGCTGTACATAGTCTATTGGTAAATAGCCCACCCTTTCTCACCTACCTCATCCCCATACTGTTTTTATTTATTTACTTTTCTGCTCTTTTGCACACCAATATCTCTACCTGTACATGACCATCTGATCATTCATCACTCCAGTGTTAATCTGCAAAATTGTAATTATTTGCCTACCTCCTCATGCCTTTTGCACACATTGTATATAGACTCCCCCTTTGGTTTCTACTGTGTTATTGACTTGTTAATTGTTTACTCCATGTGTAACTCTTTGTTGTCTGCTCACACTGCTATGCTTTATCTTGGCCAGGTCGCAGTTGCAAATGAGAACTTGTTCTCAACTAGCCTACCTGGTTAAATAAAGGTGAAATAAAAAATTAAATAAAATACAGGTTAGTCGAGGTAATTGAGGTAATATGTACATGTAGGTAGGGTTAAAGTGACTATGCATAGATAATAAACAGAGTTGCAGCAGCGTAAAAAAAAAAAAGTGGCGTGGAGGTCAAAGCAAATAGTCCAGATAGCCATTTGATCAGCTGTTCAGAGTCTTATGGCTTCGGGGTAGAAGCCTCTTGGACCAAGACTTGGTACTCCGGTACCGCTTGCCGTGCGGTAGCAGAGAGAACAGTCTATGACTAGGGTGGCTGGAGTCTTTGATCATTTTCTGGGCCTTCTTCTGACAACGCTTGATATAGAGGTCCTGGATGGCAGGAAGCTTGGCCCCAGTGATGTACCGGGCCATACGCACTACCCTCTAGTGCCTTGCGTCGGAGGCCAAACAGTTGCAATACCAGGTGGTGATGCAACCAGCCAGGATGCTCTTTTTGAGGATCTGAGGACCCATGCCAAATCTTTTCAGTTTCCTGAGGGGGAAAAGGTGTTGTCATGCCCTCTTCAGGACTGTCTTGGTGTGTTTGGACCATGATAGTTCGTTGGTGATGTGAACACCAAGGAACTTAAAGCTCTCAACTTGCTCCACTACAGCCCCATCGATGAGAATGGGGGAATGCTCTGCGTTCCTTTTCCTGTAGTCCACGATTTCCTTTTGTCATGCCCTGACCTTAGAGAGCCTTTTATCCTCTATTTGGTTAGGTCAGGGTGTGACTAGGATGGGCAATCAATGTTTTCAATTTTTTTGTTGGCCGGGTATGGATCCCAATCAGAGGCAGCTGTCTATCGTTGTCTCTGATTGGGGATCATACTTAGGCAGCCTTGTCCCACCTGTAGTTTGTGGGATCTTGTTTTTGGTACTGTGCTGTTTAGCCCTACTAGACGTTACGTTTCATTTTGTATTTGTTGTTTTAACTGTGTTCATTTAATATATTCAAATGTACGCCTACCACGCTGCACCTTGGTCCGATCCTTCCATCGACGAACGTAACACCTTTGTCTTGATCACGTTGAGGGAGAGGTTGTTATCCTGGCCACACACTACCAGGTCTCAGACCTCCTCTCTATAGGCTCTACGTCTCATCGTTGTCGGTGATCAGGCCTACCACCATTGTGTCGTCGGCAAACTTAATGATGGTGTTGGAGTCGTGCTTGCCCACTCGGTCATGGGTGAACAGGGAGTACAGGAGGGGACTAACCATGCACCACTGAGGGGCCCCCGTGTGGAGGATCAGTGTGGCAAATGTGTTGTTTCCTACCCTTACTGAAGGACACTACTGCTAGTCAGATGATAACTCACATTGTCATTCTTTGCTCACCATGGGGTCGCAGGGGTAGTCCATATGGACAACACTACACAGTTCGGCTTTCAGTGATTTTGCTAAACTGTAGGGGTTCAAGTATGTCAGATCAAACCTACTGTACTCACAGTCTAATGGATTAGTCGAGAAAGATGTCAGAATAGTGAAACTACTGCTTAAGAAAGCTCTGATCCATATCTAGCTTTGTTAATCTACCTGACTACTCTCCTGGAGAGCTGTTGTTCAACAGGAAACTCAATACTAGGTTGCCAGTACTACTAGAAACAGAAAAGGATGACAAGGCCATTCTTAACAAACAGAGAGAAAAGAGAGTTACACACAGGATAAATAGGAGACACTTGTTACTACCTGAGTGTGAGAAAACAGACAAGAGAATGAAATTACAAGTCAGACAATGTCCAGCCCAGCTACTCCTGTGTCAGACAACACCAGGGCAGCCTGATGAAACAGGACAGTCAGGTACAGAATTAAAGGCACTTCAGAGGCTGATTGAGGAAATGGAAATGTGTTATTGAAATGCAATGTTCACCATGCAAATGTATTGTAACCAGCTTGTTCATAGAGAATTGTTTTATCTCTTACGGAACAAAACGTATCTTGATAAGGTGGATGTGGCATATTGTATGTGATTTCCCGATCTAATTCCTGCGCGACCTCCATAAATAACCCCCTTGACAGGCGCCCTGCTTTGGAAATCCATACACAAAACATTCCATTCAAAAATATTTTGGGGGGCACAAAGCTGTCATGGTTCTTTCAGGCACCAGAGGGTGGCAGAGACAACCCTAGATACTTTCTTTGTTACTCAGGTGTTGCTTATCATTTCATTATGATTTCCCTTTGAAAAGAGCTGTGTTTTCTGTCCATGTTTGCAGAAGCGTGATTTCGGTTGCTCTGTGTGTTTGTCGCCTGAGTAAGTTTTCGAGTCCTTGTTGGTTTTTCAGTATTACTGTGATCCTTATTTTCAGGAAAGTATTTATGTTTATCCTGAACCATTGATTCCTGGTCCATTCTCTGTACCTGGGCCCAACCCCACCATGTCACAAAAGCACACTTCTTCTGTTCCGCGGAACACACACAAAATCCGAGTAAGAACAGGTCTTGTTGTTCTCACCGACGTCACCTTACCCAACTCTTCCATGATACTCCTCGTGACTTCGAACGAATCCTCCTGGCAACATTGATTTTGTTTCCTTTATTTTTCACGACTGTAGCCCTCTCTCTCTCACTCTCTGTACTCTCGTCTTCACCCGACCCACCATTAGTTTTCGAACAGAACATCTGTTTCCACCATCTTCCTACTTCATCCCGTGGGAGCCTCCTGCTGCTCCTTTTTCCTTCTGGTCCCTCACTCCACATTGAGACCTGTTTGGCTTGTTATAGACCTGTCATGTTACTAATCTTGTTGATGATGATGATGATGATGATAGCAGGGAAAAAGTGTTGCCAAACATCAACAACAATATTTTCTGTGATATTGCACTTCCCTATACACCTCAAGGTATGGAAATATGTCCATATGAATCATTACTTTATAAGTACTGATAGTTTATTCTCACTTAATATACACTCTAGGGACTATAAATAGATAATAAATAACTATACATCAAAGGCAATCACTTTGTGTAATGCTGTAGTTTTTTCAATGGGTGAAGAAGTACATGGCTCTCACTATAGTAGTGCTGTGTGAGAAGCCTGCCACTAGTCCTGGTAGATAGCACCATCTTGTGGTGTGTAAACTTCAAATGAGCAGCGGGTACTGATGAGAATTACAACCCTGGATTATCATAAAATAATAGGCCTTAGGCCAATACATTGTATCTTTCGCTCGAACTGTCCAGTAAAATTCCCATTAACTATGTCTATCGCATCCCCTACTTTTAGCCACTGACTTTCTTAACAGTAAATTCAAGTGGTTATTATTAAACATTACCAACATACTGTATTTCTTCAATAAAACCCAATTCTTGTGTTCTTTTTTAGGCAGCTCTACAGCGTTGTCCATATGGGTTGGAATATTCAACTGGTTTTGAACCAACCTAGGGGCAAGTACACCCCCAGCTCCGCTAATACCATTGACAACCATACTGAACAAAAATATAAACTCAACATGAAACAATTGCAAAGATTTTGCTGAGTTACAGTGCATATGAAGAAATCAGTCAATTTAAATATATTAATTAGGCCCTAATCTTTGGATTTCACATGACTGGGCTGGGGCACAGCCATGGGTGGGACTGGGAGGGCATACGCCCACCCACTTGGGAGCCAGGCTCAGACAATCAGAATTAGTTTTTCCACACAAGGGCTGTGAGGCCGGTTGGACGTACTGGCAAAGTCTCTAAAATGACGTTGGAGGCGGCTTATGGTAGAGAAATGAACATAACATCTCTGGCAACAGCTCTGGTGGGCATTCCTGCAGTCAAGATGTCAATTGCATGCTCCCTCAAAACTTCAGACATCTGTTGCATTGTGTTGTGTGAAAAACTGCACATTTTAGAGAAGCTTCTTGATATGCCACACTTGTCAGGTGGATGGATTATCCTGACAATGGATAAATTGCGCACAAACAGGGATTTAAACAACCGAGAGAAAAAAAGCTTTTTGTGCTGATGGAAAATGTTGTGAGGGTAGCCTCATGATATTTCTCAATATTGGCCTCCATTAATTTGATATTTGAGGGATATAAAATAAAAGTGAACTATACCTGACAAGTATGAGTGGTTTAGGTTAATTTCCCATACTTTGTGGACTCTGCCTGTCAAGCAGCAAAGGGCGCATTTGCCAATGTACTGTTGGCTGATAATGTTTACTTTGCGAGCTACGGTAGAAACTTTTTGTACAGTTAGCCAAACATAGTGTTGAATATGCCAGCAACATTCATTTTAAATATGTCTTTCAATGGAAGAGATTTATTGTTGAGATTTTCAGTTTCTCTGATATAAATCCAACAAATCCATATACGCAGCCTCGTCTCATATACTAGACGTAACAGTAAAAGTAAATCCAGGACCGTAAAAATAGTATAATTGATATGTTATGTTTGATATGGTTAAATATGACAGAAGGTTACGTCTAGCAATCAAAGGTTGCATATTCGAATCTCATGGACACTTTAGCATTTAGCTAATTAGCTACTTTACAACTACATAGCATGTTAGCTAACCCTTCCCCTAACCTTTTCCATTTTAGCTAACCCTTCCCCTAACCTTAACCCTTTATACTAACACCTAGCCTAGTTAATGTTAGCCAGCTAGCTAACGTCAGTGTTAGCCATCTAGACACCTAGCTAACGTTAGCCACAACAAACTGGAATTAGTCAAATGTCATATGTTTAGCAAAATTGTAACATTTGTAGCTTTAGCAAATTCATAACATATCATACAAATTGTAATTCGTAACATAGTAAGTAATAGATGATGGACATCCACAAAATAATACCATATCATAGTAGATGGAGAGTATTGGGTTTACATACAGAATAATACTAAATGCTCTGCGACCAGGTTGCAGCCAGCACTGCATGGTTTTATTTCTAGGAACACAAGTTAAAAAATACAAATATATTATGAATACAACAAATACAAAAAACAGAAATATACAAACAAGAGTATATAAACCTAACCTATTACATATCAAGATTTATTTTAAATTTGTTAAATACTTTTATGGTGCGTATTGATTTTTTGTTTTTACAATTACTGATCATTTCAAAATAATATTTAAATTATATCTTAAATAATGTGGAGGGGTTTGTTCTCTGCCCACTTCATTTTATGGATAAATAATCTCCCATGAAAGAAACAAATTAACAATAAGTTAAATCAAGGTCCACATAATTTGGATCAAAAATAAAACATCAGTCTCTCAAATTAACATTAATAGTCGTTTCTTTTCAAATAAAATCTTCTAGGAACACAAGTCGTGATGAGGAAAACTCAGAGCCGGGTCACGTGTGTCTATCTATTCAGATGCGCTAGGCGGGGTCTGTCCTGCCAACTGCAGTCTAATCTAACGTGAATGTAGCTTGCATGCGTGACTGCAGACAGTTTAAAGACAACAACAAAAAATCTAAATCCTTGATAGACAAGGGTCTTTACTAAATGAACGTATGATTGTTGTTACAATGTATCGTCTCTGTATAGATATGTTGTTTACATTGACAGAGTGATAGTCAGGCGTCACAGTATTCGCATTATGCATCCGATGCCTAGGATCGACGGGGACATTTTTGACTGTATCCAACGAGGGAACATTGATCAGTGTGCACATTTCATTCAACATGATCGATCTATCCTCAAAGAGAAAGGTACGTTTATAGGCCTGCCTATGCATTTTGTAGTATGCATTAGCCAACCATTTACTGTGCACACATTTGGGGAATGAATGTTATTTTCGATTTTTTTATTAATCCAAAAGCCTACCATATTGCAGAAGAGCATTTGTGGAAACCAAGACTGTTCTCAGGACAGGCCTGGTAGCTAGATATTTTCGCTTCGGAGACAATTTCAACAAACCCAACCCTTTTCGTGCGCAGCCGGCTATACAAGTTCATGTATCCCCGTGGAGCGGTTCGTACAAAACATTGTCCATTCAGGCTGCAAAGGTGTCTATTTCCTCTTTAACTCGATTTAATGGCGAGAAGAAAACAGGGAAATACGCATTCTGTATTTATGAAACACCATGCTACAATGCTTGTCCCGGATGTCGCATACTGTGTGCTTTCAATCAGGTTGCAGCGGTCCGTTTTTTTCAACCCTGGGGTGTAATCATTAGTCCAAACAGTACCGTTTTGCTACTAAAACAGAGGAAGACCCGAAACATTGTAAAAGACTCCAGCCACCCAAGCCATAGACTTTTCACTTTGGTACCGGCCGGCAAACGGTACCGGAGCTTCAGCTCTCGGGCCAACAAGCTCTGAGACAGCTTCTACCCCCAAGCCATGCTGTGCTGTTGTCTTCGGTCTCTCTTTATGTAGATTTGTGGTGTCATTTGTCGTGATCTGTGTTTTGTCCTACATTTAAATGTTTAATCCCAGCCCCCATCCCCTTCATTGTAAATAAGAATTTGTTCTTAATTGACTTGACTTAATTGAATTGACAATTTTTACCAGAGGTGGACTCAAGGATGATCAATGGAAACAGGATGCACCTGAGCTCAATTTAGAGTCATAGCAAAGGGTCTGAATACCTATTTAAATATGGTATCTGTTTTTTAAATTTTATATAAATTTGCAAACAATGCTAAACCCGTTTTCACTTTATCATTATGGGGTATTGTGTGTAGATCAGGATTTTTTTCCAATCAATTTTAGAATAAGATAACTATGCACTGTATATACAATGCCTTCAGAAAGTATTTACACCCCTTGACTTTTTCCACAAAAAAATTACAATTAAATCCATTTTAATCCGACCTTGTAACACAATTTGTTGTGTTACAAGGTCGGATTAAAATTGATTTAATTGTAATTTTTTTGTCAACGATCTATACAAAATAATGTCATGTGGAAGAAAAATTCAAACTTTTTTGTAAAAAAATAAATAAATACATACATACATACATACTATATTTTGATTACATAAGTACTCAAGCCCTGAGTCAATACATGTTACAATCACCTTTTGCAGTGATTACAGCTGTGAGTGTTTCTGGGTAAGTCTCTAAGAGCTTTGCACACCTGGACTGTACAATATTTTCACATTATTCTTTTAAAAACCCTTCAAGCTCTGTGAAGTTGGTTGCTGATAATTGCTTGACAGCCATTTTATATAGCCAATATATATTTAAAAACAAAGTTAAAATATACCATTTGGCCTTTACTACTACAGTATAGCCCATAGAAATACATTGAATAACACATTCATTGAAAAAGACAGTCCCAAAACTACCGACGTACTTCCATTCATTTATATGGGTTACCTTTTAAACGAATCCTGTGTCATTTTTGGGGGGAGGTCATAGACCAAAACATGTTCGTGAGATTCACCCCTTTCTATAGAGGGGTTCGTTTGTAGGCCAAACTGTTCTGATCCCACAGATGTGTTTGTGAGAAGACAATTTTAAGGATGTCTTCTGGTCTGACAAACAGCGCTGTAGCTCTGACACTTTTCACCTGCCATATGAGGTCTGTTATACTCAGACATCATTCAAACAGTTTTATAAACTTCAGAGTGTTTTCTATCCAATACCAATAATATGTTTTTATTTTAGCATCTGGGACAGAGTAGGCACACTATTCATCCAAAAGTGAAAATGCTGCCCCCTATCCCAAAAAGGTTAAACACGGTTTCCCATTCTTGTTCAGTGAACCATAAACAATTAATGAACATGCACCAGTGGAACGGTCGTTAAGACACTAACAGCTTACAGACGGTATGCAATTAAGGTCAGAGTTATGAAAACTTAGGACACTAAAAGAGGCCTTTCTACTGACTCTGGAAAAACAACAAAAGAAAGATGGCCAGGGTCCCTGCTCATCTGCGTGAATGTGCCTTAGGCATGCTTCAAGGAGGCTTGAGGACCGCAGATGTGGCCAGGGAAATAAATTGCAATGTCCGTACTGCGAGACGCCTAAGACAGCACTACAGGGAGACAGGACGGACAGCTGATTGTGCTTGCAGTGGCAGACCATGTGTAACAACACCTGCATAGGATCGTTACATCCGAACATCACACCTGCCGGACAGGTACAGGATGGCAACAACTGCCTGAGTTACACAAGGAACGTGCAATCCCTGCATCAGTGCTCAGGCTGTCTGCAATAGGCTGAGAGAGGCTGGACTGAGGGCTTGTAGGCCTGTTGTAAGGCAGGTCCTCACCAGACATCACCGGCAAATCTAGTGCCTCCATGAGGAGGAGATGCACTGCAGTACTTAATTCAGCTGGTGGCCACACCAGATACTGACTGTTACTTTTGATTTTGACCCCCCTTTGTTCAGGGAAACAGTATTCCATTTCTGTTAGTCACATGTCTGTGGAACTTGTTCAGTATATGTCTCAGTTGTTGAATCTTATGTTCATACAAATACTTACACATGTTAAGTTTGCTGAAAGTAAACGCAGTTGATGGTGAGAGGACTTTTCTTTATACAGTTGAAGTCAGAAGTTTATATACACTTAGGTTGGAGTCATTAAAACTCGTTTTTCAACCACTCCCCAAATTTCTTGTTAACAAACTATAGTTTTGGCAAGTCAGTTAGGACATCTACTTTGTGCATGACACAAGTAATTTTCCAACAATTGTTTACAGACAGATTATTTCACTTATAATTCACTTTATCACAATTCCAGTGGGTCAGAAGTTTACAATACACTAAGTTGACTGTGCCTTTAAACAGCTTGGAAAAGTCCTGAAAATTATGTCATGGATTTAGAAGCTTCTGATGGGCTAAATGACATCATTTGAGTCAATTGAAGGTGTACCAGTGGATGTATTTCAAGACCTACATTGAAACTCAGTGCCTCTTCCCTTGACATCATGGGAAAATCAAAAGAAATCAGCCAAGACCTTGGCTCTCGACCCCACCCTGTACAACTGGGTCCTGGACTTTGACTGGCCTCCCTCCGCTGATCCTTAACACTGGGGCCCCACAAGGGTGCGTTCTCAGCACTCTCCTGTACTCCCTGTTCACCCATGACTGCGTGGCCATGCACGCCTCCAACTTAATCATCAAGTTTGCAGACGACACTACAGTGGTAGGCTTGATTACCAACAACAACGAGACGGTCTACAGGGAGGAGGTGAGGGCCCTTTTGAGTGCGGTGTCAGGAAAATACTCACACAACATCAACAAAACGAAGGAGATGATCGTGGACTTCAGGACACAGCAGAGGGAGCACCCCCCTATCCACATCGACGGGACAGTAGTGGGGAAGGTGGAACGTTTTAAGTTCCTCGGCGTACACATCACGGGACAAACTGAAATGGTCCACACACACAGACAGCGTGGTGAAGAAGGCGCAATAGCGCTGAAGAAATTTGGCATCCTGAGAGCATACTGTCGGGCTGTATCGCCACCTGGTATAGTAACTTCTCCGCCCACAACCGTAAGGCTCTCCAGAGGGTAGTGAGGTCTGCACAACGCATCACCGGGGGCAAACTACCTGCCCTCCAGGACACCTACACCACCCGATGTCACAGGAAGGCCAAAAAGATCATCAAGGACAACAACCACCCGAGCCACTGCCTGTTCACCCCGCTATCATCCAGAAGGCGAGGTCAGTACAGGTGCATCAAAGCTTGGGACCGAGAGACTGAAAAACAGCTTCTATTTCAAGGCTATCAGACTGTTAAACAGCCGTCACTAACATTGAGTGGCTGCTGTCAACATACTGACTCAAATCTCTAGCTACTTTAAATGTATCACTAGTCACTTTAAACAATGCAACTTTATGTAATGTTTACATACTGTGCTGACTCAAGGGCAGAATACATACACTACTCATCTCATCTATATACTGTATTCTATAACATCTACTGCATCTTGCCTATGCTGCATGGCCATCACTCATGTATATATTTATGCCTTTACACTTGTGTGTGTATAAGGTAGTTGTTGTGAAATTGTTTGATTACTTGTTAGATATTACTGCACGGTCGGAACTAGAAGCACAAGTATTTCGCTACACTCGCATTAACATCTGCTAACCATGTGATCAATACATTTTTATTTGAAGTGGTAGGCCACACAAGCTCCCAGAACGGAAACGTAGAGTGCTGAAGCGTGTGTCCTCGGTTGCAACACTCACTACCGAGTTCCAAACTGGGTTTTCATGGCCGAGCAGCCGCAGACAAGCCTAAGATCACCATGCGCAATGCCAAGTGTCGGCTGAAGTGGTGTAAAGCTCGCTGCCATTGGACTCTGGAGCAGTGGAAACACGTCCCGAGTGATGAATCATGCTTCAGCATCTGGCAGTCCGACAGACAAATCTGGGTTTGGCGGATGCCAGGAAAATTCCACCTGTCCCAATGCATAGTGCCAACTGTAAAGTTTGGTGGATGAGGAGGAATAGTGGCTTGGGCTGTTTTTCATTTTGAAACTATCAGACCAGGGGTGAAAATACAGACTGCTGCAACTTGATTTGCTTAACGCGGTACTTGGCTTAACGCGGTACGCGACATCCGGGACTAGCAATAGCCACTCTAGCATGGTGGTGTTTCATAAAGAATGTATGCATATTTTTCCATTTTCTCCCGCCTTCTTCAGTTAAGGAGGAAACCGACTTTGGGTTAACCACACTATTCTAAGGCCACATCCGGGTAGTGTGCCTAAATTATCATATCGTTATTCTCTGGGAATTTCTTCTTAACTTCTATAAGTAAATGCTGAATAATAAGTATGTCAGAGGTGATACATACTGAGATGATTGTTGTCAGAGCTTTTCCAGAAGCCTTTTTCACACAGCTATCGCTTTGCAGCATCAAACATGCATGAGCAAATTGCTTTGTTACAGGCAGCAGATATTGATACATATGTGTATATACCCTGCTCAAAAAAATAAAGGGAACAACACAATGTAACTCCAAGTCAATCACACTTCTGTGAAATCAAACTGTCCACTTAGGAAGAAATACTGATTGACAATAAATTTCACATGCTGTTGTCCAAATGGAATAGACAACAGGTGGAAATTATAGGCAATTAGCAAGACACCCCCAATAAAGGAGTGGTTCTGCAGGTGGTGACCACAGACCACTTCTCAGTTCCTATGCTTCCTGGCTGATATTTTGGTCACTTTTGAATGCTGGCGGTGCTTTCACTCTAGTGGTAGCATGAGGCGGAGTCTACAACCCACACAAGTGGCTCAGGTAGTGCAGCTAATCCAGGATGGCACATCAATGCGAGCTGTGGCAAGAAGGTTTGCTGTGTCTGTCATCGTAGTGTCCAGAGCATGGAGGCGCTACCAGGAGACAGGCCAATACATCAGGAGACGTGGAGGAGGACGTAGGAGGGCAACAACCCAGCAGCAGGACCACTACCTCCGCCTTTGTGCAAGGAGGAGCAGGAGGAGCACTGCCAGAGCCCTGCAAAATGACCTCCAGCAGGCCACAAATGTGCATGTGTCTGCTCAAACGGTCAGAAACAGACTCCATGAGGGTGGTATGAGGGCCCGACGTCCACAGGTGGGGGTTGTGCTTACAGCCCAACACTGTGCAGGACGTTTGGCATTTGCCAGAGAACACCAAGATTGGCAAATTCGCCACTGGCGCCCTGTGCTCTTCACAGATGAAAGCAGGTTCACACTGAGCACATGTGACAGACGTGACAGAGTCTGGAGACGCCGTGGAGAACGTTCTGCTGCCTGCAACATCCTCCAGCATGACCGGTTTGGCAGGGGGTCAGTCATGGTGTGGGGTGGCATTTCTTTGGGGGGCCGCACAGCCCTCCATGTGCTCGCCAGAGGTAGCCTGACTGCCATTAGGTACCGAGATGAGATCCTCAGACCCCTTGTGAGACCATGTGGCTGGAGTGTGTCAGCAGTTCCTGCAAGAGGAAGGCATTGATGCTATGGACTGGCCCGCCCGTTCCCCAGACCTGAATCCAATTGAGCACATCTGGGACATCATGTCTCGCTCCATCCACCAACACCACGTTGCACCACAGACTATCCAGGAGTTGGCGGATGCTTTAGTCCAGGTCTGGGAGGAGATCCCTCAGGAGACCATCCGCCACCTCATCAGGAGCATGCCCAGGCGTTGTAGGGAGGTCATACAGGCACGTGGAGGCCACACACACTACTGAGCCTCATTTTTGACTTGTTTTAAGGACATTACATCAAAGTTGGATCAGCCTGTAGTGTGGTTTTCCACTTTAATTTTGAGTGTGACTCCAAATCCTGACCATTTGTGATCATTGATCATTTGTGTGTGATTTTGTTGTCAGCACATTCAACTATGTAAAGAAAAAAGTATTTAATAAGAATATTTCATTCATTCAGATCTAGGATGTGTTATTTTAGTGTTTCCTTTATTTTTTTGAGCAGTGTGTGTGTATGTGTGTGTGTGTTAACCAATCTTACCATCTTATCACCACTACTGGCCATATTCCACCTGGTTTAAAATCATACAAAATTTAAGGTCCAGCATTCCATCACAGTTCTTAGATGACTGCTGAAAGCTGACTGCTGATGTCTCTTGTTGGGATTTTGTCATGTCTAGTTTAACTACTCATCTCAGATCATTGATAATCATTCTATCCTTTCAGACAGACCTCCTGTGACAGTATGGCAGGAAGTCACAGCAGCTAAAAAGACCGTGGTATAGAGACAATAGTAGACCTACTGCTCTTTGGGTGGTTAGGTTGGAAGTGACTAAGTAATAAAATAAATGTGATCAGTTATAGCACCCTAATCATCTTTGTGTGTCGGTCTGTATCTGCGTCTGTGTGTAGGCTGGGGTGGTTTCACTCCTCTCCACTTTGCGGCCCTCCAAGGTAACCGTTGGATAGTTAACCTGTTGCTAAGCAATGGAGCTGACCCCAACCTGACCTGTGATGCAGGAATGACGGCCTTCCATTTAGCCTGCAGGTCAGTAACACTACCTGTCTCCTACCACGTCAGTATCTGCAGATTTTAATGGATTGAATAGGTCCCCCTATCCAGTCCTATTAGATCTATGGAAAGGGACTAGGGGAAGAGTGTTGGGCCCCTGGAGCATCTAGAAATGCCCCTGTCTCTCCCTCTTCTCCCTGAAATGTGTACTTGTACACTCCCCCTCATTGATGTGAAAGGAATGGACTGGTGTAAGAAATATGGTGGAACCTCCTTCCAGCCTGTGCTTACATCAGTCCAATACTTTGAAATCCTTGAGTGGGAGTGATCAAGTGCAAATCAAATTGTATTGGTCGCATACACCTATTTAGCGGGTATAGCGAAAAGCTTGTGTTCCTAGCACTAGTAAAGAATTAATTGTACTATTAATGCTAGTAATTATTATTGACTGTAATGTCTGTGTCTCTCCAGGCATGGTAATGTATATGTGATGCACCAGATTATGCAGCATGGAGCTGATTTACGCATAGTAGACCATCAGGGAAAAACCGCCCTACACCATGGAGTGTCTGGAGGCAACATGTAAGGACACACACACACACACACACACACACACACAGCTACATAATATTACACGTGTGTGTATATACAGTGGGGCAAAAAAGTATTTAGTCAGCCACCAATTGTGCAAGTTCTCCCACTTAAAAAGATGAGAGGCCTGTAATTTTCATCATAGGTACATTAAAACTATGACAGACAAAATGAGAAAAAAAATCCAGAAAATCACATTGTAGGATTTTTAATGAATTTATTTGCAAATTATGGTGGAAAATAAGTATTTGGTCAATAACAAAAGTTTATCTCAATACTTTATTATATACCCTTTGTTGGCAATGACAGAGGTCAAACGTTTTCTGTAAGTCTTCACTCCAAAACCTTCTCTCACTGTCAACTGTTTATTTTCAGCAAACTTAACATGTGTAAATATTTGTATGAACATAACAAGATTCAACAACAGAGACATAAACTGAACAAGTTCCACAGACATGTGACTAACAGAAATGGAATAGTGTGTCCCTGAACAAAGGGGGGGGGTCAAAATCAAAAGTCAGTATCTGGTGTGGCCACCAGCTGCATTAAGTACTGCAGTGCATCTCCTTGTGGACTGCACCAGATTTGCCAGTTCTTGCTGTGAGATGTTACCCCACTGTTCCACCAAGACACCTGTAAGTTCCCAGACAATTCTGGGGGGAATGGCCCTAGCCCTCACCCTCCGATCCAACAGGTCCCAGACGTGCTTAATGGGATTGAGATCCGGGCTCTTCGCTGGCCATGGCAGAACACTGACATTCCTTATTTGCAGGAAATCACACACAGAACGAGCAGTATGGCTGGTTGCATTGTCATGCTGGAGGGTCATGTCAGGATGAGCCTGCAGGAAGGGTACCACATGAGGGAGGAGGATGTCTTTCTTGTAACGCACAGCATTGAGATTGCCTGCAATGACAACAAGCTCAGTCCATTGATGCTGTGACACACCACCCCAGACCATGATGGACCCTCGATCCCACTCCAGAGTACAGGCCTCGGTGTAACGCTCATTCCTTTGACGATAAACGCGACTCCGACCATCACCCCTGGTGAGACAAAACCGCAACTTGTTTTCAATTTAAAACATTTTTTTTTTTTCAATGACTGGATGGGAGCAGTGGGTTAACTGTCTTGTTCAGGGGCAGAACTACATATTTCTACCTTGTCTGCTCTGGGATTTTATCTTGCAACCTTTCGCTTACTAGTCCAACGCTCTAACCACTCTAATCACCCCTGGTGAGACAAAACTGCGACTCGTCAGTGAAGAGCATTTTTTTGCCAGGTACACCTCCAATTGACTCAAATGATGTCAACTAGCCTATCAGAAGCTTCTAAAGCCATGACATTTTCTGGAATTTTCCAAGCTGTTTAAAGGCACAGTCAACTTAGTGTATGTAAACTAGTGACCCACTGGAATTGTGATACAGTGAATTATAAGTGAAATAATCTGTCTGTAAACAATTTTTGGAAAAAATTACTTGTCATGCACAAAGTGATGTCCTAACCGACTTGCCAAATCTATGGTTTGTTAACAAGAAATTTGGGGAGTGGTTGAAAAACGAGTTTTAATGACTCCAACAGACGTGTATGTAAACTTCCGACTTCAACTGTATGTGAACCCTTTGAAATTATCTGGATTTCTACATAAATTGGTCATGAAATTAGATCTGATCTTCATCTAAATCACAACAACAGACAAACACAGTCTGCTTAAACTAATAACACACAGATTATTGTATTTTTCTTGTCTATATTGGAATACATAATTTAAACATTCCCAGTGTATGTTGGAAGAAGTATGTGAACCCCTAGGCTAATAACTTCTCCAAAACCTAATTGGAGTCAGGAGTCAGCTAATGTGGAGTCCAATCAATGAGACGAGATTGAAGATGTTGGTTAGAGCTGCACAACCCTTTAAAAAACACTCACAAAATTTTGAGTTTGCTCTTAACAAGAAGCTTTGCCTGATGTGAACCATGCCTCGAACGAAAGACATCTCAGAAGACCCGAGATTTAAAATTTTTGGACTTTCATAAAGCTGGAATGGGTTACGAAAGCATCTCTAAAAGCCTTGATGTTCATCAGTCCACTAAGACAAACGGTCTATAAATGGAGAAAGTTCAGCACTGTTGCTACTCTCCCTAGGAGTGGCCGTCCTGCAAAGATGACTGCAAGAGTACAGCACAGAATGCTCAATGGGGTTAAGAAGAATCCTAGGAGTGTCATCTAAAGGCTTACAGAAATCTCTGGAACATGCTAACATCTCTGTTTATGAGTATACGATACGTAAAACACTAAACAAGAATGGTGTTCATGGGAGGACACCACGGAAAAAGCCACTGCCGTCTAAAAAAAACAACATGGCTGCACATCTGAAGTTCGCAAAAGAGCATCTGGATGTTCCACAGTGCTACTGGCAAGATATTATGTGGACAGATGGAACAAAAGTTGAGTTGTTTGGAAGGAGCACACCAACATCAACCTCATGCCAACTGTAAAGTATGGTGAAGGGTGTATCATGGTTTGGAGCTGCTTTGCTGCCTCAGGGCCCGGAGAGCTTACTATTGTCGACGGAAAAATGAATTCCCAAGTTTATCAAGAACTTTTGCAGGATAATGTAAGGCTATATGTCCACCAATTGAAGCTCAACAGAAGTTGGGTGATGCAACAGGACAACGACCCAAAACACAGAAGTAAATCAACTAAATGGCTTCAACAGAAGAAAATAGCCCTTCTGGAGTGGCCCAGTCAGAGTCCTGACCTCAACCCGATTGAGATGCTGTGGCATGACCTCGAGAGTGGTTCACACCAGACATCCCAAGAATATTGCTGAACTGAAACAGTTTTGTAAGGCGAAATGGTCCAAAATTCCTCCTGGCCATTGTGCAGGTCTGATCCACAACTACAGAATGTTTGGTTGAGGTTATTGCTGCCAAAGGAGGGTCAACCCGTTATTAAGTCCAAGGTTTTACATACTTTTCCCACTCTGCACTGTGAATGTTTACAGTGTTTTCAATAAAGACATGAAAACATATTATTGTTTGAGTTATTAGTTTAAGCAGACTGTGTTTGTCTATTGTTGTGACTTAGATGAAGATCCAATCAAATGTTAAGACCAATTTATAAAGTACAGGTCATTTCAAAGGGTTCACATACTTTTTCTCGAACCACGTATGTATGTGTGTTGTGCATCAGTGAAATATGTCACGCCCGCACGCACACACACAAACGCGCACACTTACCCCGCGTCGTGTCTCCTAGTGTTGCGATGCAGTACCTGTGGGAGACGGGAATGTTCAGGTGGTGCGATGGAGACATGTACAATGTCACACCTCTACACCTGGCTGCTGATGCTGGCAACACCGAGGTGATCCGCTACCTGCTCCGAAACAAGGTGAGGTGGACACACTTACTTGCTTGGAGAGTAAGTCTGATGATGACTTCCATGTTCCCCTTCTATTGGGGAGTTTCGCTATGGAGTTTACCTTACAGAGTTAGGTGCGCCACGATATCTCCTTTCTCCTGGAGTGTGCACTCATTCACTACTTCCCACATATGTAAAATCTTTAAATTAGTGAAGGCGGAGGAAAGTGGGAGTTCCACCATATTTCCAGGCAGGTCTGTTCAAGTCAGTCAGAGGTGAACAAATGCACAACCTCTGTAACATGCGCTGCTTGCTGAAAGAGCTGGGGCTCGATGGAGCACTCGGCTGCAGTACCCTTCAACTATTAAGGATTGCTGCCTCACTATTTAAAATGTTTTTTGTGTGTGTGTGTGTGTCAGAGGTGTATGGTGGAGACTGTGGATGAGGATGGGTTGACAGCGGTCCATGTGGCATCAGAGAGAGGCTGTATAGAGATGTGTTGGACGCTGCTACAGAGATCAGGCTTCAGAATACTACACTTGAAGACCTACAGCGGACACACGCCTCTGGACCTCTGCAGGCAGGGAAGGACATTCAGGTGGGTCGCAATAGCTCTAACCTTTACCTGGGTATTAATTAGGCACAAAACAGAGGACAACAGACAAAAACAGGGACTTTTATTTTCAGTTGCAAAAAGTTTAAAAACATTTTCCATTGTGACAAATACCACCCAGGAATATATCACACTGTCAACCTCTTCTGTCCCATTGCCATACCACCATCACTTTCTGTTTTGGGGTTGTATTTCCATAGACATCTGCAGCTGGCCAAACTACTGACCCGCTACATGAAGGAGCCACCCTTCAGCAAACCTGACGAGTCCCCAAGTTAGTGCTACGCCTTTAGTCTCTAATGAGGCTGTGATAAGTTTAACTGTAAAACATTGTGTGCCAACGAATCATGTTCATGTGTATAATTGTTTCTGTGTGTATCCGTGCATGCGTGGATCTTTGTGTGTGTGTGCGTGCGTCCAGTCCTGTACTACTGGACATTATTCTTCCCCTGTCTGATCGGAGGAGTGATTCTGATTATCGCAGCGATGTTGGGGGGCTACGGAGGGATAACGTGCGCCGTCCTCTTCCCTTGGCTGGCCAGGAGTATTTTCTCCCAGTTACACCGCATGACCACCTACCAGAGGTACAGACTTTGTGTCTATGTGCGGCCTAACTGTGTGTTTGTGTATGTCTGCGTTATACATTATATTCATCCATTGTATTGTTCTTTGTTCCATTAACTGTTGTGTTGCAGGTTGGCCAACCCCGTCTACCTAGGGACTATGATAGCAGGACTGTTCCACTCTCTAGTCTGTTTCTACTACAAAATACTGCCACCTAATATCCTTTATCTTACAGTGATACTGTACTGCCTAATGTATACATAGAGTTGAAGTCGGACGTTTACATACACCTTAGCCAAATACATTTAAACTCAGTTTTTCACAATTCCAGATATTTAAACATTGTAAAAAATTCCCTGTCTTAGGTCAGTTAGGATCACCACTTTATTTTAAGAATGTGACATGTCAGAATGATAGTAGAGAAAAGGATTTGTTTCAGCTTTTATTTCTTTCATCACATTCCCAGTGGGTCAGAAGTTTACATACACTCAATTAGTATTTGATAGCATTGCCTTTAAATTGTTTAACTTGGGTCAAACATTTCGGGTAGCCTTCCACAAGCTTCCCACAATACGTTGGGTGACATTTGGCCCTTTCCTCCTGACAGAGCTGGTGTAACTGAGTCAGGTTTGTAGGCCTCCTTGCTTGCACACGCTGTTTCAGTTCTGCCCACAAAATTTCTACATGATGAGGTCAGGGCTTTGTGATGGCCACTCCAATACCTTGACTTTGTTGTCCTTAAGCCAATTTCCACAACTTTGAATGTATGCTTGGGGTCATTGTCCATTTGGAAGACCCATTTACGACCAAGCTTTAACTTCCTGACTGATGTCTTGAGATGTTGCTTCAATAAATCCACCAAATTTTCCTCACTCATGATGCCATCTATTTTGTGAAGTGCACCAGTCCCTCCTGCAACAAAGCACCCCCACAACAAACAGTTCTATTTTTGTTTAATTAGACCAGAGGACAATTTTGTCCCCATGTGCAGTTGCAAACCGTAGTCTGGCTTTTTTTATGGCGGTTTTGGAGCAGTGGCTTCTTCCTTGCTTTGCTGCCTTTCAGGTTATGTCAATATAGGACTCGTTTTACTGTGGACATAGATACTTTTGTACCGGTTTCCTCCAGCATCTTCACAAGGTCCTTTGCTGTTGTTCTGGGATTGATTTGCACTTTTCGCACCAAAGTAAGTTAATCTCTAGGAGACTGAACGCGTCTCCTTCCTGAGCGGTATGATAGCTGCGTGTTCCCATGGTGATTATACTTGCATACTATTGAACGTGGTACCAAGGATGAACCAGACTTGTGGAGGTCTACTATTTTTTTTTCTGAGGTCTTGGCAGATTTTGTTTGATTTAAACATGATGTCAAACAGAGGCACTGAGTTTGAAGGTAGGCTTTGAAATACATCCACATGTACACCTCCAGTTGACTCAAATTATGTTAATTAGGCTATCAGAAGCATCTAAAGCATGACACTTTCTGGAGTTTTCCAAGCTGTTTAAAGTCACAGTCAACTTAGTGTATGTAAACTTCTGACCCACTGGAGTTGTGATACAGTGAATAATAATTGAAACAATCTGTCTGTAAACAATTGTTGGAAAAATTACTTTTCTTCCAAATGGACAATGACCCCCAAGCATTCTTCCAAAGTTGTGGCAAAATGGCTGAAAGACAACAATGTCAAGGTATTGGAGTGGCCATCACAAAGCCCTGACCTCAATCCCATGGAAAATTTGTGGACAGAACTGAAAAAGCGTGTGCGAGCAAGGAGGCCTACAAACCTGACTCAATTACACCAGCTCTGTCAGGAGGAATGGGCCAAAATTCACCCAACCTATTGTGGGAAGCTTGTGGAAGGCTACCCAAGTTAAACAATTTAAAGGCAATGCTACCAAATACTAATTGAGTGTATGTAAATATATATGTGTATAAATATCTACAGTGGAGCAACAAAGTATTTAGTCTGCCACCAATTGTGCAAGTTCTCCCACTTAAAAAGATGAGGCCTATAATTTTCATCATAGGTACACTTCAACTATGACAGACAAAATGAGAAAAATAAATCCAGAAAATCACATTGTAGGATTTTTAATTAATTTATTTGCAAATTATGGTGGAAAATAAGTATTTGGTCACCTACAAACAAGCAAGATTTCTGGCTCTCACAGACCTGTAACTTCTTCTTTAAGAGGCTCCTCTATCCTCCACTCGTTACCTGTATTAATGGCACCTGTTTGAACTTGTTATCAGTATAAAAGACACCTGTCCGCTACCTCAAACAGTCAAATGGAAGACATACAAGACCACTGATAATCTCCCTCGATCTGGGGCTCCACGCAAGATCTCACCCCGTGGGGTCAAAATGATCATTAAAAAATCGCAGAACTACACGTGGGGGACCTAGTGAATGACCTGCAGAGAGCTGAGACCAAAGTAACAAAGCCTACCATCAGTAACACACTACGGCGCCAGGGATTCAAATCCTGCAGTGCCAGACGTGTCCAGGCCCATCTGAAGTTTGCTAGAGAGCATTTGGATGATCCAGAAGAAGATTGGGAGAATGTCATATGGTGAGATGAAACCAAAATATAACTTTTTGGTAAAAACTCAACTCGTCGTGTTTGGAGAACAAAGAATGCTGAGTTGCATCCAAAGAACACCATACCTACTGTGAAGCATAGGGGTGGAAACATCATGCTTTGGGGCTGTTTTTCTGCAAAGGGACCAGGACGACTGATCCGTGTGAATGAATGGGGCCATGTATCGTGAGATTGACTGAAAACCTCCTTCCATCAGCAAGGGCATTGAAGATGAAACGTGGCTGGGTCTTTCAAGCGTGACAATGATCCCAAACACACCACCCGGGCAACGAAGGAGTGGCTTCGTAAGAAGCATTTCAAGGTCCTGGAGTGGACTAGCCAGTCTCCAGATCTCAACCCCATAGAAAATCTTTGGAGGGAGTTGAAAGTCTGTGTTGCCCAGCAACAGCCCCAAAACATCACTGCTCTAGAGGAGATCTGCATGGAGTAATGGGCTAAAATACCAGCAACAGTGTGTGAAAACCTTTGAAGACTTACAGAAAACGTTTGACCTCTGTCATTGCCAACAAAGGGTATATAACAAAGTATTGAGAAACTTTTGTTATTGACCAAATACTTATTTTCCACCATAATTTGCAAATAAATTAATAAAAAATCCTACAATGTGATTTTCAGGATTTTTTTTCTTCTCATTTTGTCTGTCATAGTTTAAGTGTTACCTATGATGAAAATTACAGGCCTCATCTCTTTAAGTGGGAGAACTTGCACAATTGGTGGCTGACTAAATACTTTTTTGCCCCACTGTATATAAAAAAATGTGTGGCCTACATGTAGTATATTGTTGGTTGAGCCTTAACCCGCTGTGACGTTTGTGGGGGGATAGTGTTCTGGGTCATGTGTCGCTGGTCCAGTTCTCTATGGTTTTGGCCATGTTCTGGAAGATTCTAACCCAGGATCCTGGGGAGCTGGGACCGGGAGATGCAGATCCTCGCTTCTCCTCCATAGCAGACCTGCTGGAGAAAAAACAGAATCCTCAGAGGTTCTGCATCTACTGTGAGGTGAGGAGAACCAATCCATTAATCAATGCCTTTTCCCACATCTTTTTTTTAATCCATCCTCCATATTCCCGAACGAAACTGTGCACATCCACAGAGAACTATATTTCCTAAATGCTCACCAAACAGTGCCTCGATCCAGTCGGCAGTTTTCTTTATCTAGATTACTCAACTTTGGCAAATGTGTTGAGACAACAAAGGAATCTATGTACCCAGAACTTTCCTGCCCCAAAATTGAGTTAACTAAAAATCGTGTTGCAGCAGATTGCCTTGATTTAAAACTTAACTCAACTTAAAAAAATTAAATTACATGTTTTACAGTGGTGTTCATCAATAGCAGCAGATGTAATAAGCTGAGTTTTCTGTAAATGTTTTGTTCAAATGTAAAATATATTATTACTTAATTGAATTTCGTGTATTTTTGGGGAATTGCCAACACTGTCACTTAAAACCAGGGGTTGGAACCAAAATTACTTTCCAATCGTTTCATTCTGAACAGAACCATCGGTTGCAGTCCAAACACTTAAAAGACAGACCCTCATCCACTTACCCTCGCCTTATGCCCTTGGGGGAAACCCCGTCACCATCTTGGTGGGTGGTCCAAATGATTAGCCAAGCAAGGGAAGTTTGTAACGTAAGCCCCTCAGCCCTCGTTTTTAGTCAGCTTTGTGAGTGTACCATTATGTTCACTCCTGGCCTGAAACTCCCCATAATTCAATTCGTGACGATTGTACATCCGCTAAGAAAAGTCAGCGAAAACTTCTTTTTTTTTTTTTATATCAATGGAGAAGTCAACATACAAGAATAAACTAATGCAAATAAGTTAGACATTTTGCTACTACGTAAATGGTTTTGTTAAATCTTTTGGAAATTGTAGAGATGAAACATTTCCCTTGTTCTGAAGTTTCAGCTAGGCAGGCTAACGTTAGTTAGCTAATTTATATTTAATATGTAGACATACACTCATAATTGACTGTAGTGCATATAAAGCACCCACAAGTTACCGGTGGCTGGAAACACAATCATCGCGTGATAAATGAGTGACAAATTTCCAGCCAAGGGTGGCCCATTTTAAAAATCATTCCTGTCATCTTTTTCTTTTTTTGGAGAAAAATCAGTATACATACAAGAACTATACAGACAATGATAACATATGCTAGGGGGTACAACAGATTATAGAAAGACCTTAAAAGATGCACACATTGATTGTTTTAACAGCTTTCTTATTAAAATAATGTATAATGGTCTTAATATACTGCTCGAATTCCTTATAGAGAAGTGTTTTTTTTATTAGTGAATTTACATTTTTGAATATGAAATTTCGCCATTAGCACAATTTTAGATTTTGTTTTTCTTTATCTTTATTATGGTTAAGGAAACCGAGCAGCACATTCTCCCATTAAAAAACAAAAGTCATCAAAAATATTAACAATTATAAAACTGTGAATATCTTTCCATAATTGTTTTACATGTAGACAATGCCAAAATAAATGTGAAACTGTTTCTGGGTGCTCAACACAAAAAGTACAATCAATGTTAATGTATTTTTTGACTTTCTTCAGGTAATGATTCGCTGGGTAATACTTATGGATCATTCTGAAAGGGACCTCCTTTTACCTTGTTAACAAGCAAGTATGTGTGGTAATAACCAGACTTTTTTCCCCAACAGATAATGTATTCCGTTAACTTGTGACATAAGGGATGGATACAATATCCCTTTGAAATAAAGCACGTATAGATCTGTTGTTCTGAGGGAGCAAGGAGAGAAACATATTTTTCCTATTGGAGAGTCAACTGGATTAAGCAAGGGTAGGTCAGGAAGGTGAGGTCTGGTTACACCTCTAAATAACATGAGAGTTCCAGATGGAATAGCATCAAAGACTATGGCGAACTCTAAGTGTTACAGGGATATTGTAACGAGATAAAAAAATCCTCATAAATTGAGTAACAATCTTTCTGCATTAAAAAGTTGACTCACCAGCAGGATATGATTATTGAACCAGTTGTTAAAAAAATAGACTTTCTATACAAAATGTCCTTACTGTTCCAAATGAAATACCTATGAGGGGAAAAATTATGTTTATATATTAACGACCACGCTACGAATACTTGTCTATGAAAAGCAGATAATTTTGCAGGAATCTTATCAATGTTATAGTTCCAAAGTAACAAAATTGAAGCCACCAAAACGGGAGAAGAAATAATGAGGGATGAAATTATTAGGATTAGGAAGTAGGATTCTTTACAATTAATCTTAAAAGTATTTTTCAAAGTAGGAAAATCTACAAAATTGTGTCCACCATATTCATATGAGTTCATAATGACAAATTTCCTAATATAATGTGTAAAGTTTTTCCAGGTGAAGTTGAAAAGCACCTGGTCAACCGCTTTACCTATTTTGTTGTCAAGATATAGGGACTCCTTCCTTCTTAGCCCTCCAAGTGTATACTCCTCAGGCGTCATGAGACGTCAACAGAGATGTCCACTTCATTTGAAGGCTGAGGGGTTAGGGTGTGTCAACCATCGTTTTTTGGGATTCTGTTCCGACCAGAAAAATAAAGTTCTGAATCGGTTCTAACCAAAACATAGTAACGGTTTATATCGTTTATTTCTGTTCCTTTTAAACCTCAAAACTATATTTATGTACATTTAGCTAGACATTAAATTACTTAACCAATGGATAGAACAGCTTGCTATGTAGCTACATGCGTTGGACAACAAGTGTAGGGTGTGCGAGATGCAACTGAAATTTCGCAGAGCGCGCTGGGCATGTTGTTGTTATGACATACATTATCTGAACAAGGCCCATGGAATTATACTTACGGTGGAGTGGCTTCTATGAAGGAACTTTTGAATGTCTTTGAACTTCAGCGAGTTGGTTTAACTAACGTTGGATTTAGAGAATTAAAATAACGCGTCTTACCTTTCTGTAGTTAATAAATCCATTGTGAAACGTGATAACTGTGGTATCAGTAACTAGCATTGAAAAGTAAATCCATTCTAATAAAAAAATCTCCCTAATTTTTCAATCATAGCTAGCTGTCAGTAGCTGCCGTAGACTATGCTTCCGAGGGAGGGGAGAGGCAGATGGCCGAAACACTGTTAAAAACGTCCAGCTGTCAGGCACTGGAATACGTTTGAGTGACAGCAAGGGCTTTGCATTGACTCCTTGTTGCGTTTTTTGTGGAACTGAAAAAAATTATGCCCAGAACGTTAACCGGTTCCCATGCTTTTAAAATAACTGTTCTGTTATGGAATTAGTATAGATCACTTTCCCTCTGGTTCTGTTCCTCAAATTTCGTTATTTTACGGTTTGCAGTTATTTTCCCTGAACCGGTTCCAACCCCTGCTTAAAACAGTTGTGTTTATGATATGATTTATAGAAGTGCGTAGATGCGATAAACAAGTCAATCGAACACGAACATAACCATGGAATTGCCATGGAATTGCCATGGAAACACGTGGGGGAAAGAACCAGTCTCCCCATTGCCCTCCAGCAAAATTTGCCTACATTTGGCGTATTTCACTCTGAGGCACAAATTGGAGTATAATTCTTGTATGGATGTCAACGCCAACACATGTTCATATCATTACCAATCAACTGCATTGGTTAAAAAAAAACTGACTACCACCATCTAATTATACGAACGGGAATTAGCATTTAGTAGTCACTTCTTCTAAATCTGAAAAGGGACATCTTCTACATTTGAATGCACGAAAACAGACATATCCAAATGTAACTTAAATACATAAATCGTGACGGATTTGACACATCCACTTTGCTAGATCAAATGTGCTAAATGTGCACCAATCTGGTCCGCATCTATCCCTTCTCAAGTTAACCACTCAAACAGGAAGTGTTTCTCACTGCTGTTTCCTCTCTTCTCTAGTTGTTCCAGCCGGACCATACTAAACACTGCAAATTGTGTGATGTGTGTGTGAGGGATTACGACCACCACTGCCTGTTCCTGAACCGCTGCATTGGTAGGGGAAACCACCGCCTCTTCATCATCTTCATCCTCTCCATGGCCGCAGCACACCTCCTTTTCGTGGCTGCGGCCATTTACCACCTGTATGTGGTGGTGGTGTCCCTTGAGGACCAGTCGTTGGTTAGGGCAGTAGCTAAACAGTTCTGGGTGGTCACATTGACAATAATGAACGCTCTGACAATCCTTTGGGAGGCTTGGCTGTTGACAGAACAGTTTGATGCCATCGCCATGGGGACTACAACCTACTTCAAACCTACCTGCGAGACTCGGCAACGGTCACTAGGATACCGCTGGACAACGGTTCTTACCTTCCTATTGGAGGGGAGGAGACGGTTAGATTATGGACAGACGGAGGACAATATCTCCATAGACATTTAGACAATATGCACTCTAAAACCTGTGGTATAATGAATAACAATGTATATATGAATTCTGTATTCCATTCTTGAAACCAACTGGATCATCTGTGAGACTGTTAGCATGGTGAGCTAGAGTCTAGGCATTACCTTGGGAAGCTAATACCGCTATTAAACATATAACAAGTGGTGTGTAGACCAGAATTGGTTCTAATAGATCTTAACATTAGAGATTCCTTAGATTGTCTTTGGGGGTGTGGTCGTCAATATATCTGTTTAAACTTTATACTTGAACATAGGTATTGAAAAATTATACTTTTAACATATAGACTACAGTAGACTGAATGCGGAAATCTTGCCAGCTAACAAATCAACATGTCACACTCCTCACATAACGCACTGACTTAACTCTATGTCCTGGTTAAGCATTTCCTATGTATACAGTACATGTAGAGCTAGTTTTATGTGATGCTCTGAGCTATTTTAAAGCTGACAGTACTTCTACAACAATGTAGCTAGTTTATGAACAACTGATTTTGCGCTGTCCCTGTGAAGGATCCCACTATTTTATTACAGTATATCCCGTGGAGTTAGCTTTCTGTTTTACATTTTTAATGCATTGGTGTATTTAAAACAGTGTTTCGTGGGAGATAACTGGTCACTTAATGTGACCGGTTTCTTATTACTTAAATAAAAAGTAATATGATGATGTGATGCGTGCCTTTTATGTTATTGGTGGCGTAAACCATAGCTAACAGTGACTAGACTTTAGCTTATAAGTACAATGTAATTTGGCTAATCGTATGGCTATGTTAGTTCAGGGAGCTAACACAAGTCTACAGGTCTCAGGCAACATGACTTATTAGGCAAGAGTGGTTCGACATGTAAAACCACCTTCGTAATAACATGTCGTGACTCTGCCCTACTCTATAGCAAAACCAAGACTCGGCACTGCTAACAGACCACATCCAGTCATCTCCCGTTACTCTCACTGATTTCCTCAATATCCCATGGGGACATATTGCTAGATTAAAGGATGATGATTCAGTAGCCATCTAAGCGTGGTGTAGTCAAGTTATGAATATACTGTACAGTGCCTTCGGAAAGTATTCTAACCCCTTGACTTTTTCCACATTTTGTTAGGTTACAGCCTTATTCTAAAATGTATTAAATTGTTTTTTCCCCTCAATAAACACACAATACCCCCCCCCCCCCCCCAAAAAAAATGAAATATTACATTTACATAAGTATTCCGACCCATTACTCAGTACTTTGTTGAAGCACCTTTGGCAGCGATTACAGCCTCGAGTCTTCTTGGGTATGACGCGACAAGCTTGGCACACCTGTATTTGGGGAGTTTCTCCCATTCTTCTCTGCAGATCCTCTCAAACTCTGTCAGGTTTGATGGGGTGCAGCAACGCACAGCTATTTTCAGGTTTCTCCGGAGCTGTTCGATTAGGATTAAGTCCGGGCCACTCAAAACATTCAGAGGCTTGTCCTGAAGCCACTCCTGCATTGTCTTAGCTGTGTTCTTAGGGTCATTGTCCTGTTGGAAGGTGAACCTTCACCTCAGTCTGAGGTCATGAGAACTCTGGAGCAGCTTTGCTCTGTTCATCTTTGCCTCAATCCTGACTAGTCTTCTATTCCCTGCCACTGAAAGACATCCACACAGCATGATTCTACCACCACCATGCTTCACCGTAGGGATGGTGCCAGGTAGCCTCCAGACATGACGCTTGGCATTCAGGCCTAACAGTTAACTATTGGTTTCATCAGACCGGAGAATCTTGTTTCTCATGGTCTGAGAGTCTTTAGGTACCTTTTTGCAAACTCCAAGTGGGCTGTCAGGTGCCTTTCACTGAGGATTTGGCTTCCGACAGCCACTACCATAAAGGCCTGACTGGTGGAGTGCTGCAGAGATGGTTGTCTTTCTGGAAGGTTCTTCCATATCCACAAAATAACTATTGAGCTCTGTCAGAACTTTTTTGGTACCCTTCCCCAGATCTGTGCCTTGATATATTCCTGTCTCAGAGCTCTACGGACAATTCCTTCGACCTCATGGCTTGGTTTTTGCTCAGACATGCACTGTCAACTGTGGGACCTTTTATATAGATGTGTGTGCCTTTTCAAATCATGTCTAATCAATTGAATTTACCACAGGTGGACTCATCTCAAGGAGGATCAATGGAAACAGGATGCACCTGTGCTCAATTTCGAGTCTCTGTTATCAAAGGGTTCTTATGTAAATAAGGTATTTCTGTTTAGCATTTTTAATACATTTCCAAACATTTCTAAAAACCTGTTTTCGCTTTGTCATTATGGGGTATTGTGTGTAGATTGAGTATTTTTATTTATTTAATCAATTTTAGAATAAGGCTGTAACAAAAATTTGGAAAAAGTCAAGGGGTCTGAATACTTTCCGAAGGCACTGTATCTGAGCGGTTTAGCCATTTGTGTCACATGCAATATTATTGAATGTCCTCTGTATATAGAGCAGGCCATGCAGAGTGTTTAAGATGGGAGAAAGCAGTCTGTACAGGTTGAGGAGGCCAGAAGACCTAACATCCATTCTACTCTCTTATCGCGCTCTCTCTCTCTCGCTCTCTCGCTCTCTCGCTCTCTCGCTCTCTCGCTCTCTCGCTCTCTCGCTCTCTCTCTCTCTCGCTCTCTCACTTGCTCTCTCTCTCTCTCTCTCACTTGCTCTCTCTCTCTCTCTCTCACTTGCTCTCTCTCTCTCTCTCTCTCTCTCTCTCTCTCTCTCACTTGCTTCTCCTCTAACTTGCTCATATCTCTCTCTCTTCTCTCTCTCTCTCTCTCTCTCTCTCTCTCTCTCTCTCTCTCTCTCTCTCTCTCTCTCTCTCTCACTTGCTCTCTCTCTCTCTCTCTCTCACTTGCTCTCTCTCTCTCTCTCTCTCACTTGTCACTTGCTCTTATCTCTCTCTTCTCTCTCCTCTCTCTCTCTTATATCTCTCTGCTATCTCTCTCTCTCTCTCTCTCTCTCTCTCTCTCTATCTCTCTCTCTCTCACTTGCTCTCTATCTAGTCTCTCTCACTCTTTCGCTCTCTCTCTCTCTCTCTCCACTGATCGATCTCTCCTCTCTCAATTGCTATCTCTCTCTCTCTCTCACTTGATCTCTCTCTCTCTATCTCTGATCTATCTCATCTCTCTCATTGCTCTCTCTCTCTCTCTCTCACTGCTCCTCTCTCTCTTCTATCTTCTATCTCTCTCGCTCTTCTCTCCTCGCCTCTCACTTGCCTCCTCACTTGCTCTCTCTTCTCTCGCTCTCTCTCTCTCTCTCTCTCTTCACTTTGGCTCTCTCTCATCTCTCTTCACTTGCTTTTCTCTCTCGGCTCTCTCGCTCTCTTCCGCTCTCTCGCTCTCTCGCTCTTCTCGCTCTCCTCTCTCTCTCTCTCTCTCTCAACTTGCTCTCTCTCTCTCTCTCTCTCTCTCTCTCCTCTTCCTCTCTCGGCTCTCTCTCTCTCTCGCTTCCTCACTTGCTCTTCACTTGCTCTCTTCTCTCTCGCCTCTCTCTCTCTCACTTGCTCTCTCTCTCTCCTCTCACCTTGCTCTCTCTCTCTCGCTCTCTCTCTTTCTCCACTTGCTCTCTTCTCTCTCTCTCTCTCTCTCTCCTCTCTCACTTCTCTCTCTCTCTATCTCTCCTCTCTCTTCTCTTCTCCGCTCTCTCTCTCTCTCTCTCTCTCTCGCTCTCACTTGCTCTCACTTGCTCTCTCGCTCTCTCGCTCTCTCGCTCTCTCTCCTCTCACTTGCTCTCTCTCTCTCTCTCACTTGCTCTCTATCTCTCTCTCTCTCACTTGCTCTCTCTCTCTCTCTCTCACTTGCTCTCTCTCTCTCTCACTCGCTCTCTCGCTCTCTCGCTCTCTCGCTCTCTCGCTCTCTCGCTCTCTCGCTCTCGCTCTCTCGCTCTCTCTCTCTCGCTCTCACTTGCTCTCTCTCTCTCGCTCTCTCTCTCTCTCTCTCTCACTTGCTCTCTCTCTCTCTCTCTCTCTCTCTCTCTCTCTCTCTCTCTCTCTCTCTCTCTCACTTGCTCTCTCTCTCTCTCTCACTTGCTCTCTCTCATGCGCACACACACACTCCCTAAATCGGCATTATGGATGCTAGCAGTAGCAATTTTCTGACATGGCATCGCCTCTGTTCCTGGCATTCCATTCCATCTGGTCCTTTTCCATTAGCCAATCAAATCATATAATGTTAATTATCTCTGTCTTATTGGTGAGCTGGTCTGGGTGAGTTTCCAGGATCAGAGGGGATTGTATGTGTCATGATGTGATTATTGTCTATGACTGCTGCCGGTGACCATAGCAACAGAATAAACAAACATGAACAAAGTGTGAATAGCTAGAACACCATAAGCAGAGGCTAGTGATTTAAAAAATGGAGGTGAATGAGAGACCCACGGTATAGATGCAGACCGCAACGGAAGTGATAATGCGTGTTTACAAAAAAGAAATGATTTTAACCTAAAACATTTAATAAAGACATGTATATTAAAATATTATGGGCAATGAGATGGCTACTTAGTGTTAGGAAGATATCACAGCAGTGATTGAATGAGAGTATGAGTTGGGGTTTGTTCGCAGGCTTGACTTCAGTCCAGGACAGGGGTTGAGGTGTTCAGAGGCTTCAGTGCAGGACAGGCTCATCATGGATGGATGGTGTTGGACAAGAGCTCAACTCTTCTACTGAGGGCAGGACAGGATTTGACTGGGAAGACATAACACAACACAGTTAGACAAAAAAAGCTAAGAATGAATTAGTCCAAGCAAAGATTTTTTTTAAATCCCATTGATGTGTAATAATGTGATGGTGTTTATCTGATTTTCTCTCATCACTGTATGTAGAGTCAATTGACAGGGCTACTCACAGTGCATGGAGATGAAACATTCAATGCACCAGTGGATGAGAGGGCACATGAGACATGGCTTCAGTTCATGTCAGGAGAGTGTTGACACTGGTAGTGGAGTGGAGAGGGCCATCATGGCTTAATCAGGGAACAGGAGGGGACTTAGCTGTAAATACAAATAGCAGATACATTGAGTTACACATGAATCACTGATTTGAAAATGTAATTCGCTCTCCATAAAGTAATTTACTCCGCTGCAAATAGAACTAGCGGTTACAGTCCATTACAGCAACGTCTTCATAATGGGCAAACACGTTTCTCCATTGAATTAAACTCAGACATCTGAGAATTCACAAAGTCAAACTCAAACTGCACATCTCGCCCTCTTGACGTATCAAGGTAGCCCAGAAACCTTCTAGAATAAAGCACTGATCATCCGCATACCTGATGAAAACTGACAACTGCGAGCTACAGCTGATGTCTGTGGTTTAATCCATTTGCCATGCGAAAAAATGCGCTGAGTCAACCTCTTAATATCACTTTTAATGGATGATGCAATGAAAGCTATTAAATCATTCTGAATTGATTTCGACATTCCAGAGAAGACCGTTGGATCTTCCACATGCTCAGTAAGTAAAGCATAGGAAAGTGCAATTTCCTCTGCAAGCTCCTTGTAAGAGGAACTTCCCTTTCATCGTGCCCCCGAAAAGCCAAAAATTACTTGGCCAGAAATACAGTAGTGTCGATAAACTGCTTGAGAACATCCCAGTTTATTCTTACAGTACCTTCTCATTGTGTTGCGCAGTTGGAATATACAGACCTTCGTGCATTACATGCATTACATGATGTTCTACAGCCCAACCCCAATACACCACACTAGATTAATGATCTGTTCCTATGAATGGATGGACAACGTGTCAGTTCATACTGTAAAAGCATCGATTGGTTGGACATCCTCCGGAAATCGTCAAATTACCAAGTAGGTTTATGGAAGGGGGTGAGAAGTATGAGCCTCCTAGGTTTTGTATTGAAGTCAATGTAGCCGGAGGACAGAAAATAGCTGTCCTCCGGCTACACCATGCTAGCCTAGAGGGTGCTGTTGAGACTACTGTAGGCCAATGCAAAACAGTGTGTTTTATTTCATATATTTAGTATAGTTTTATCTTAAAGGATAACTTTTTAATGTTTTATTTAAATAAATAAAAACTTCTGAAATTCACTGATTAGGATGGTCCTCTCCTTCCTCCTCTAAGGATCCTCCACTGATAAGCATGCATACATGTATTTACATGCAACAGAAATTACTCATCCAAAAATAGATTTTTATTGGTAAACTTGACTCTGTTAACAGATAGTGTTAGCCAGCTAATTAGCTAGAGTGGGAAATTTATGAAGCTTTCAAGACAACTTGGAAATTTCCGACTTAGAAAGACGTTGTAGAAAAATGACCTCAGAGTTTCCCAATTGGAAAATATCAGAATCAACCACACTCTTGGCTACATCTAGCTGATCTAGGGTGTAATCATTTGTCCAACAGTTGCAAACGAGAGTTTCTATTGGCCAAATTCAGGTGTGCTTAGCCCAGTTTCGTTCCGTTTGCTTCCGTTCTAAGAAAAGTTTTTCAACAGAATCGGTGGAATGAATACACCCCTGATCAGACAGTTCACTTTCATAGCAGCAACGTTGTATTCCTTCTCACGTTTACGCTCTCTCCTCCTCTCACCTTTTCCCTTCGCTTGTGGACTTCAATGCACAACACATCAGCTGCCTGTAAACCAGGCGAAAAAAACGTGGCAAAGCCAAACCATATCATAAATGTTGACAACTACACACAACCTACATCATTGTCACCATATTAGCTAACGTAACGTCATACTAAACATACTGTAGCTTTTAGAACTAATGCGTTAGTAAACCTGCTACTATCATGCAGTACAGTGTACAGTCACTAAGCAGTTTAGCAGTTACACCGGTGGGCCCCGGTGACAATAAATTAGTAAAACATTAGCTTACCTTGATTTAGAAGAGCTCCAGTTTTGGATAGTCATAGCCAGCTAACTAACATAGCATCCCTCTGTTTGAGCCGGGTGTTTGAGTAGGCTAAATGTACCCAGAGGAGGACGGAAGCTAGTTGTCCTCCGCATACACCATTGTGCTACCCTACAGAGTGCAAAACATTGCAAAACGGTGTGTTTTATACAGTTTATGGTGACATGCATATATTTTGTATAGTTTTATCTAAAAAAGATATACATTTTTTTATATTTCAATATTTTTATTTTTATGACATTCACTGAGGAGGATGGTCCTCCTGTTCCTCCTATGAGGAACCTCCACTGGTGCTGACGTATCACCATGCAGGCTACGTTTTCTATTGTGATTGGTCAACAATGACGGCACCTCTTGAAAATTAAAGCAGATTCCTATTTTCTCCGACTCAACTGAGCGACTACCAGCACCGCAGATCACTCCACCTCTCTTTCAGAACAGTCGTAACTTTATTTTTGCAGGTTTTGCAACCATGGGGTGGTCAACCTTCCTCCTGGAGAGCGATGGGATGTGCAAGCTTTTTTCCTATCCTGCTTTAACACACCTGATTCAGCTCATCAGCAGCTGATTAGAATTAGGTGTAAGAGCAGGGTTGGACTTGGAACTAAATCCTGCACACCCAGTAACTCTCCCAGGAAGATGGGGGTTTGCCATCCCTGGCACAGACGAAAATGGGAATGTAAATGCTACGACTGTCTGTATGGACTGTCTATTAATACCCAGAGGAACCAACATGTGTTTAGCCAGAGGGCTGCACATTCACTTCTCCATACTGACTACCCACTTCCTGAGAGAGAGAGAGAGAGAGAGAGAGAGAGGAAGCACATGATTCTGACCCTACACTATGTGAAGACCTGTGTCTGCATTTCGTACCACTGTCTCCGAGCTGTGTGTTTCTTTCTGTGTGTGTGGATGCCTATGTGTATGTAGGTCTGTGTGTGTGTCTCCTATCTCCACAGGGAGCTATTGAGGACTGAAAGGCGTCTCTCTCTCTCTGTCTGAGATGACGTGGCAGGTAATAGTCTCTTCTATTTAGTAGCATCATCAGTCCTGAGCATAGCCTTCTATAGCTCCAGACTATCACTGCTCTGTTACGCTGGTGTCAACTCTGGGTATAGAGCATTAGCGCTATCATTATCATCTGAATGCCTCTCACCATTATCAATTATATGACTGACCGACTGAGCATTCAGGCTGTTGAATACATCTTGTAAGTGGAGTGAGGGTCATGGTGTGAGATAGTTGTCGACTTTCTGTTGTAGTTTTTCTCAGACTCTCTCTCACTGTGTGTGTGTTGACTCTGAATGTTTGTGTGTCCGGTCAGCATTCCAGATAGTGGTACCGAGCAGTAGACAGATGGAGTAGTGTCTGTGATTAACCATTCCAAGACTCTACCCATGGACAGACAGAGAAGAGACTCAGGTAATGACCAGCTCAATGTTCTAACAACACCTGAGCTATGTTCGAATACCCATACTAACATACTGTATACTACATACTAATGAGTATATGTATTTTATTCCCCCTAGCAGAGCTGGATAGACTGTTTTCATGTTATTTGGAGCGTTGGTGACTGTAACTGTGCTGCTGGCAACAATTTTAAATTACCCTATTTGCCGACGTTTACTGACACCGGCCATATTCAACAGATGTTGAGCGTTTGTAAATTCGTCAGTTATTCTGCACTCTGGCACACTCAGACACGTGTGCTCTGAAATCGGAGTAGAAGGCCAGAGCGAATTAACAATGACCATTGAGAATGCACAACAACTATACCACTTAGCTAAGGTAAGAATGACATATAGTTAATATACTGGCAGTTCAATGTATTAGTAGCCAACTAACGTTAGGTAGCTAGCTAACATACCAGTACGTACTGCTGTAATGATACGCTACGAGGATAACGTAGCTAACAAATTGTCAGCCAACCTAACTGATTTGAAAAAGTCATTACTTTATTTACATTGCTGAAAATGTTCTTAACATTTGTCATAATTACTTAAAGCAAAGAAATTGTATCCGCTCTCGTCAGACTGCATATTTTCTGCCATTTTCTTGAAATCTGAAAAGCCACGCCCATTTTCTGAAGAATTGTATTATCGACTCTAAAAGCACAGAGTGTCCAGAGCTGGTATACTTCGTATTTTGGCGAATTTAGTACGACATCCTAGAACTCTTGGCATACTAACTCTATCCATACTATAACCAATACGCATACTACATACTCAATTTACATCACAAATAGTATGGTTAGTGCAGATAGTATGAATATTCTAAACACAGCTCTAGAGTATTTGGTGTCCACAGAATTTGCTGTTCTAAAATGATACGGACAGCATCTGTAGTCTTTTCTGGGTGCAGAAGGCTAGTGAATGGTTTACCTGAAAACAAGAGTAGAATAGTTTTACATACCTGGCTAGTAACCTGAAGTGGACTATGGCAAACTGTGATTATGTGTGTTTGTGCATGTGCTTGAGTGTGTGTGCACCCTTCTGTGTCTGTCTGAATAATGCAGCAGGAGTAATATTAGAACTGAGCATGTGCAGGAGATGTCTACCCCTCGCAAAACCTCTAAATTCCTCTGAACATATACATCTCTCTCTCTCTTTCTCTCTCTCTTTATCTCTCTCTCTCTTTCTCTCTCTCTTTCTCTCTCTCTTTATCTCTCTCTTTCTCTCTCTCTCTCTCTCTCTCTCTCTCTCTCTCTCTCTCTCTCTCTCTCTCTCTCTCTCTCATTGGGCAGGGCTGTAAGTACACTGGGCAAGTGAGACAGAGAGAGAAGGGGAGAGAGAAAGGGGAAGGGAGAGAGAGTGTAACTGGAAAGGAGACAGAGGGAGAGTGGAAAGAGAGCCCGGAGGGTGCTTGCCCGGAAGGAGATTGAGTGGCAGTGAAGAAGAGAGAGAGAGAAAGGGTGGTGCCTCAGGGAATTAGAAACAGGGTGAGGCAGCAGAGTGAGAGGAGAGAGCAGTGTGCGTGTGACTGGAGGGATCCAGACATGGGACTAGCGCTGCAATGACAACCATGCTTAGCCCTAAAAACAGACAGACACGCAGGGGTAAGAACAATCTTTCATCCTCTCCTCCCCTCTTTCTCTCTGCAGCATCTCAGCAGTATGCCGGTCTTGCTGTCTCACGCTCTCTGCGACTGTTATAGCAACTGTGTCTCCATAATACATGCAGCACACTTTATCTCTTAGTGTTTTGGCTGTGTGATAGTTTACTTCTGTATTTGGATGATATGATTATTGCATCTCCTTGCATGTGATAAAGCCACTTTCTGATGAGAGCTGTTCTCTCTTTTCCAGTCTCTGCTAGACTCCATTAAGTTTATGGAATTGATAACAATTGTTCAAGTATTCAGAACCCTTGACTTTTTCCACATTATGTTACGTTAAAGCCTTACTCTAAAATTTATGAAAAAATGTGTCATCAATCTACACACAATACTCCATAATGACAAAGCAAAACAGGTTTTTAGCCACTCTTCAGTAAAAGGCACATGACAGCCCGCTTGGAGTTCCCTAAAGGGCACCTAAAGACTCTCAGACCAAGATAAACAATATTCTCTCGTCTGATGAAGCCAGGGTTGAAATTCTTTGACCGGAATGCCAAGCATCACGTCTGGAGGAAACCTGGCACCATCTCTACGGTTTAGCATGGTGATGGCAGCATCATGCTGTGGGGATGTTTTTCAGTGGCATGGATTGGAAGACTAGTCAGGATCGAGGGAAAGATGAACGGAGCAAAGTTAATCTTTGGACCTCAGACTGGGGCGACGGTTCACCTTCCAACAGGACAACGACCCTAAGCACACAGCCAAGACAACGCAGGAGTGGCTTCGGGACAAGTCTCTGAATGTCCTTGAGTGGCCCAGCCAGAGCCTGGACTTGAACCCAAACGAACATATCTGGAGAGACCTGAAAATAGCTGTGCAGCAATGCTCCCCATACAACCTGACAGAGCTTGAGAGCATCTGCAGAGAAGAATGGGAGAAATTCCTCATATACAGGTGTGCTGAGCTTGTAGCGTCATACCCAAGAAGACTTAATGCTGTAATCACTGCCAACGGTGCTTTGTCATTATTGGGTATTTGGTGTAGATTGATGAGGGGGGGGAAAAACTATTTAATACATTTTATAATAAGGCTGTAACGTAACAAAATGTGGAAAAAGTCAAGGGGTCTGAATACCTTGCGAAGACACTGTATCAAAATACACGTTCTACCACAGCGACCATGTTATTTTTGTGAAGCCTATTTGATTTTGAGTTCAGACATATAAAGTTTATATGTGAAAAATATTTCTAAGATCAATACTTTCAGTTTATCTAAATTCACTTCACTTGCGCAAATGAAGGAAGCTTGAGCTGCGCATGATCAAATACACTGCTGTAACTCTGATTAAGGGGTTTACATGTCCTAATCATTAGAAAGATTGCTCAGAAAACCTCACGCCAATTAAGATAAGCAGAGACGGGTGTTTTTCATGACTAATGACAAACTTGGCCTTCAGCCATAATCAGTTTAATATCTAATCATTAGTGTACATGTAAACGTACTCCTTGAAAATTATACACCCACTCCTTAAGAGCATAAATTATGTGAGTGAAGACATTCACGAGATCAGTCATTCATTCATTGCTCTGAACCGTGTATCTTCTAAAGAATCTATCCATTTTCCTTTATTTCTGTGCCCCAAAATGTTGAGATATATTGGTAAAGTAACCAGGCTGTTAGCTAGCTTGCTAATAAGGTAACATGACTGAACAAGGTGTAGCCTAAACAAATGTCTGTGAGTGGTTTTGGAACGACCCTTTTTGTTCCACCAGCCACTGTGATAGGTAGATACAATACTTTTTTCACCAGCCAATACATTTATTTGCCACAATAACACCGGATTTGGATTTCCGAAACCGGTGGGACCGGTGTTTTGCTAGCAGTATTTCTGTACTGAATGCACAATAGCAGAATTTTTTTATTTTACTAGGCAAGTAAGTTAAGAACAAATTCTTATTTTCAATGACAGCCTAGAAACAGTGGGTTAACTGCCTGTTCAGGGGCAGAACAACAGATCTGTACCTTGTCAGGTCAGGGGTTTGAACTTGCAACCTTCTGGTTACTAGTCCAACGCTCTAACCACTAGGCTACCCTGCCGCCCCAAGCATGCAAAACAAAAGACCACCTGATTGTTACAAATGATCGTGATATCATATCGTTCTACCAGGTAAGCCTACTTTGCAGTTAACATTTCATTTAGAAAGTTTGATGGGAAAGCCTTTAGAAATGACTGTTTCAGCATAACTAACTGGCTACACAAAGTGGTAGACACAGGCATTCCCATGTGTTACCACTCAGAAAGTTGCAAAAAATGATTGCCAAGATAATCCACCCACCTGACAGATGTGGCATATCAAGAAGCTGATTAAACAGCATGATCATTACACAGGTGCACCTTGTGCTGGGGGACAATAAAAGGCTACTCTAAAATGTGCCGTTTTCAGGGTGCGTGCAATTGGCATGGTTACTGCAGAAATGTCCAACAGAGCTGTTACCAGAGAATGTAATGTTCACGTCTCTACCATAAGCCGCCTCTAACGTTTTTTTCAGAGAATTTGGCAGTCCATCCAACCGGCCTCACAACCGCATACCACGTGTAACCACGCCATCTCATGACCTCCACATCTCCACAGCTTCTTCACCTGCGGGATCATATGAGCGTGGGGAGGGAGGTGCTCAGGATTATTTCTATCTGTAATGAAGCCCTTTTGTAGGGGAAAACAAATTCTGATTGGCTGGGCCTGGCTCCCCAGTGGGAGGACCTGTTAAGTGGGTGGGCCCATGGCTGGGCCCATGCCCAGTCGTGGAATCCATAGATTAGGGCCTAATTTATTTATTTAAATTGACTGATTTCCTTCTATGAACTGTAACTCAGTAAAATCTTTGAAATTGTTGCATGTTGCATTTATATTTTTGTTCCGTTTACAAATCACTGATGCATTCTTTAAAGATCCAATGCAGCCATTTTTATCTCAATATCAAATAATTGCTATTTAACATTTAAGTACCTTACTGTGATTGCTTTCAATTACAATATTAAAAATAAACCAAAATAGCTTCTTAGCAAAGAGCAATTTCTCAATCAAGAATTTTGCTAGACTGTCTGGGAGGGGTCTAGCGAACCGGACACCCCTACAGCCTCCGCAAGGCGTGGGGCCCACGAGCTCTGGGGGCCAATGCTCCATTCATCATTGTCTATTTTTAAATATACATCATTTTAACAGTAACCCTCCAAAAAGTGTTTCATAAACCTTTTTTAATTTCCATATGTACTAGGAAGCTAAGTGTTTGCTTCTTAGGCTTGAAGAATATGACTGATCAAAGTGCCTCAGACCTTGAAAAATAAATCATTGAACTGATTGAAAATAAGGGGATATTGTAGCCCTTGATTCTGACTCTCAGTTCCATTCTATTACACATACGAGTCATTGGACAAAGGTGTCTTCTGTATGGGGGAGTTTTATTAAGAGCTGCAATGCTCAGTCTAAACATTAACACGTATCGTTTGCAGTACGGTTTTGGAAACATATCAGCGAGAAATCATTTTAAAAAAGGTTCAATTGATACACACGGCCATATTTCCATGGTACATCGCTTGTTTGCGGAAAACAGAAGACAGAGTGGACTACCTGTGCTAATTAGCTATCTGTGTCTCCCAACACCTGTGTGTAAATAAAAGACTGACTCCAAAAACGTGTTGTCAGCTGCAACTGTGTTAAAACCAGTTAAAACAGTGTTACAACAAGTGTGTATTTTACATTTGTGAAATTATTTTGATGATATGATATGAAAGTAGAGTGATTTATGTTTCTAGAACCGTACCGCAATTGAGAATCGATTGACGTTTAGATGGAGTATTTGGCTGTTTTGGCTTCCAGAGCCAATTCACCCTTTAAACAGAACATGTAATGAATGTCCTTGTGAAACTGGACAGAAAGGAGTGGTGCTTCAAATACAGCAGTTCTGGAACCTCTTTAATTCAGCCTCTTGCATTCTCTTTAATTGCCAGCCTCAACAGGTTGCGGGAAGAGATTAACTGTAGGCTATTGGAAGCTCTGGGCAAAGGGTGGCTACTTTGAAGAATCTAAAATCTAAAATATATTTAGATTTGTTTAACACTTTTTTGGTTACTACATGATTCTTATTTCGTCGTTTTTATGTCTTCACTATTATTCTACAATGTAGAAAATAGTGAAAAAAACGACAGAATATTATTTAGTTTATGTAAAGACAAGATTAAATCAAGAATAGTCTGATGGGTGACAATATTACCCTATCACTTTTACCCTTCCCCAGATCTGTGCCTCGACACAATCCTGTCTCTGAGCTCTATGGACAGTTCATTCAACCTCATGGCTTGGTTTTTGCTCTGACATGCACTATCAACTGTGGGACCTTATATAGATAGGTGTGTGCCTTTCCAAATCATGTCCAATCAATTGAATTTACCACAGGTGGACTTCAATCAAGTTGTAGAAACATCCCAAGGATGATCATTGTAAACAGGATGCACCTGAGCTCCATTTCGAGTCTCATAGCAAAGGGTCTGAATACTCGTCGCCAAACCCACTGGCTCCAGGTCATCTACAAGACCCTGCTAGGTAAAGTCCCCTCTAATCTCAGCTCGCTGGTCACCATAGCAGCACCCACCTGTAGCACGCGCTCCAGCAGGTATATCTCTTTGGTCTCCCCCAAAACCAATTCCTCCTTTGGCCGCCTCTCCTTCCAGTTCTCTTCTGCCAATGACTGGAACGAACTACAAAAATCTGTGAAACTGGAAACACTTATCTCCCTCACTAGCTTTAAGCACCAGCTGTCAGAGCAGCTCACAGATTCCTGCACCTGTACATAGCGCATCTATAATTTAGCCCAAACAACTACCTCTTCCCCTACTGTATTTATTTATTTTGCTCCTTTGCATCCCTTTATTTCTATCTCTACTTTGCACATTCTTCCACTGCAAATCTACCATTCGAGTGTTTTACTTGCTATATTGTATTTACTTCGCCACCATGGCCTTTTTTTGCCTTTACCTCCCTTATCTCACCTCACGTGCTCACATAGTATATAGACTTAGTTTTCTACTGTATTATTGACTGTATGTTTGTTTTACTCCATGTGTAACTCTGTGTCGTTGTATGTGTCAAACTGTTTTGCTTTATCTTGGCCAGGTCGCAATTGTAAATGAGAACTTGTTCTCAACTGGCCTACCTGGTTAAATAAAGGTGAAATAAAATAATAAAATACTTAAGTAAATAAGGTATTACATTTTTAGATTTTTTTATACATTTGCTAAAATTTCTAAAAGTATGTTTTCATTTTATCACTATGAGGTCTTGTGTGTAGATTGATGAGGATTTGTATTTATGTAATCCATTTTAGAATAAGGCTGTAACGTAACAAAATGTGAAAAAATTCAAGGGGTCTGAATACTTTCCGAAGGCACTGTAGGTATGAAACACAGTTAAATCAAGTTTTATGACTGCACTGGTCCTTTAATATTATTTACATGTTGCCTTTGAATTGAATGAATCAGCACTCACTTTTTCAGAAACAACTGTACAGTGAAGCCTATCATTACAACAGTTATTATCTAGGTGATTTTCTTTCCAGGTTGCATAGCAACAAAATGGTCGCACTTTAGAGCCCTGGTTACGGATATGCATACATATGCATCTTACCGTGTACAATTCCATTCTAGGGAGTTATAGCTTAATGAAATATTTGGTTGTTTGGCCCTCTTATCTCAGAAGGATATATTTCAATAGAAGACGGAGCTGATCATAGTGTACTGTACATACTACAATGTTGTATTTATTCCCGGTGATAGATTGTCGTTGTGGCTGTGTGACATGTCGGACTTACTACTGCTGTATATCACAGCTTACTACTACCGTAAGGGCTAAAAGTGTCCATCACGACAGCTGAGTGATAAACATAGTTTCTCTCACACGGTACTAATCACTGACGCAGTAGACTGCTCCAGGCCTACAGGCAGGCAGACCTGCCCGCAGCGTGACATACCTTCATGCATGACTGGATGGACATGGATGTGGAGGCAGCGAATCACAGGACTGAGACTAGGCACAGACTGTATGGTGTACCACCACTTAATTCTTGCACTTGTCGTTCATCCACTGGCATTTGAAGAAGGTTTTTACTTGAAAAGATGGTGATCGGTGGTTATTTTACCGACCGGATGTGTTGCGCAGTACACGTAATCCATTGCGATCATGACTCTGCAAAATACAAGGGAGAGGTGGAGAGAGGGAGAGAGAGCTCAGCCCTGAGCTGTCCTCAGCAGAAACAAGGGGTGCAATTAACAAGAAAAATATAAATAATTGATTCTCTCTCTGTCTCCTCTCGCTCTCTCTCTCAGCCTGACACTGAGGTTTATCCGATACACACCAGTGTCTGATGTGTAATTTCTCTTTTAATCAGTCTGTTATGGTTGTTCTGAGCTGTTGGAGAGAGACACGTAGGACCTCTACAGCATTTATGTCTACTCGATTGGAGGGTTTTGTTTCAACCTTATTTCAACATACTTGATTCCTATAATCATCTGCCCCATTGGCTGTATCAGGTGTGTTAGAGCAGGGCTAGAGCAAAAGCCTGGACAGCCAGTAGCTCTCCAGGATGGTTTTCGATTACTGATAATAGACTGGTCCAGGTAGTAATGGATAAATCAGCATGTGCGGCTCAGACTCTGGGATCAGCCTGCTCTCATATTATAGGGTTAGGTGAATAGGGGTTAGGGATGCTCTAGCTGTGTGTGCCTTTGTACATGCATAGGTTATGTGTGTGTTCATCTCTGTGGAGAATGAACTAGGATCCAGGTGTGTTAGAGCAGGGCTCCAGCAGCTGAGGGTTGTCCATCCCTGATAATAGACTGGTCCAGTTGATAATGAATAAATCATTGTGCACGGCTCAGACACTGGAATCAGACTGTTCTCATAGGGAACTCAGTGGAGAATGATTAGGGATGGCGTGTGTGTTGCGTGCATCTGTATGTATATAGGTTATATGTGTTTGTGTTCATGTTTCTCTCCCCTCCCCCATCTATAACTCCCCAGCCCGCTCTAAGAGCATGGTGCTGGGCCGCTGCAGTTCTCCTCTAGGCCAGGAGATGACGTTGAAGGCCGGCTGGCTGAAGAGACAGAGGAGCATCATGAGGAACTGGCAGCTGCGGTGGTTCGTTCTCCACACTGAAGCACTGTACTTCTATAAGGACCAGGATGAGACTAAACCTCAGGTATACTACACTCTAGTTTAATGCACATATTCAGGACACTTTCAAGCCACTCGAAATATATCAAGGCTAAAGGAGACGGTGGAGTCTATAATGTTTCGTAACATTTCTGTAATGTTTTTCGTGCACAGCACGTCTTCCTTCCCTGTGCTCTAAGTGATTTCAAACAGAGAGTTAAGTAATGTTTCTGTTTGATTATAGCAAACCACACAATGCTCTACCTTTTAATACTGTGTTCTCGCCTTTCTTTGTCTCTCTGTTTCTGTCTCTCTCTGTTGCTCTCTCTCTGTCTCTCTCTCTCTGTCTGTCTCTCTCTCTCTCTCTCTCTCTCTCTCTCTCTCTCTCTTACTCTCTCACACTCTCTCAGGGATGCATCATTCTCCAGGGCAGTCAGGTCAGTGAGCTGTCGGCCAATCAGGATGAAGCTGGTCGCCACCTGTTTGAGATTGGACCAGGTAAGAAACCATGGAGACAACTAAGCCCTCCCTCTGATGATGCACTTCCTGGTTCAAATCAAATTGTATTCATCACATGCTTCGTAAACAGCAGGAGTAAATTAACAGTGAAATGTTTACTTACAGGCCCTTCCCAACAATGCAGAGAGAAAGAAAATAGAGAAACGGTAGAAAAGTAAAACACATAATAAAAGCAACAATAAATACATGAGTAATGACAACTTGGCTATATACACAGGCTATCAGTACCGAGTCGATGTGCAGGAGTATGAGGTAATCGAGGTAGATACAGTATGTACATAAAACTAGGAATAAAGTGACAGAAAATAGACAGTAGCAGCAGTGAATGTGATGAGTCAAAAAAGTGAGTGCAAAACGGGTCAAAGCAGATAGTCTTGGTAGCTACAGATGAAGTCGGAAGTTTACATACACCTCAGCCAAATACATTTAAACTCAGAATTCCTGACATGTAATCCTAGTAACAATTCCCTGTCTCAGTTAGGATCACCAGTTTATTTTAAGAATGTGAAAAGTCAGGATAATAGCAGAGAGTGATTTATTTCAGCTTTTACTTCTTTCATCACATTCCTAGTGGGTCAGAAGTTTATATACACTCAATTAGTATTTGGTAGCATTGCCTTTACATTGTTTAACTTGGCTCAAACGTTTTGGGTAGCCTTCCACAAGCTTCCCACAATAAGTTGGGTGAATTTTGGCCCATTCCTGCTGACAGAGCTGGTGTAACTGAGTCAGGTTTGTAGGCCTCCTTGCTCGCACACGTTTTTTCAGTTCTGCCCACACATTTTCTATGGGATTGAGGTCAGGGCTTTGTGATGACCACTCCAATACCTTGACATTGTTGTCCTTAAGCCATTTTGCCACAACTTTAGAAGTATGCTTGGGGTCATTGTCCATTTGGAAGACCCATTTGCGACCAAGCTTTAACTGATGTCTTGAGATGTTGCTTCAATATATCCACATAATTTCCCTCACTCATGATGCCATCTATAATGTGAAGTGCACCAGTCCCTCCTGCAGCAAAGCACCTCCACAACATGATGCTGCCACCCCAGTGCTTCACGGTTGGAATGGTGTTCTTCGGCTTGCAAGCCTCCCCCTTTTTCCTCCAAACATAACGCTGGTCATTATGGCCAAACAGTTCTATTTTTGGTTCATCAGACCAGAGGACAATTCTCCAAAAAGTATGATCTTTGTCCCCATGTGCAGTTGCAAACCGTAGTCTGCCTTTTTTATGTTTTTTTATGGTGGTTTTGGATCAGTGGCTTCTTCCTTGCTGAGTGGCCTTTCAGGTTATGGCGATATAGGACTCGTTTTACTGTGGATATAAAAACTTTTGTACCTTTTTCCTCCAGCATCTTCACAAGGTTCTTTACTGTTGTTCTGGGATTGATTTGCACTTTTGGCACCAAAGTACGTTCATCTCTAGGAGAGAGAACGCGTCTCCTTCCTGAGCGGTATGATGGCTGTGTGGTCCCATGCAGTTTATACTTGCGTACTCCTCTTTGTACAGATGAACGTGGAAAAACTATAGAGCTTACATTTTTACCGTTGGCCATTGTCCCTAATGCTACTTCACCACTAACCCGTTTTTCAGGGGAAATGGAACATTGGTTGAAAATACTGTACCCCTGAAAACCGGATGTTAGTGTTTTCTGGCGACTCATAGGCTACTTCATTACTTTGCCTTTCACCGTCAAAATCAGATTCGAGTGCAGTCAAGCTGTGATCGGCCCAGAAACGTGATGAATTGCGTTTCAGTAGAATGCTACAGGCTCTGTTCATTACCTCGAATTTAAGTAAACGATTGCAGTTGCGATATTGTTTGGTGTGAGATTGTGAAATCCATGTGGGGATGCAATGTATTTGTGAGAACGCCGTAACTTCTGAGTCTTGACGTTTAGCAAGTATCTGCAAAACAAAACAAAAATCTCTGTTCTAGAATTCATATTTTGCGTGTTGCAATAATGTTCTGATCACTCAAAGTGACACTTGCAAGTGCAACTCAACTTTAATTTGCGTGCCCCCTGCTTCCTGCCCGCTCGTGGGACCCGTCCTCTGCTCGCTCGACCACATTCTGTGCTCTCGACTGGCCTTTATGCTTGTGGAACCCATCCTCTGCGCTCTTGACTCAGTGTTTGCTTGCTCAATTATGTCTGATCTTGCTCGACAGCTCCATCTCGCACGTGCTCGACTCCAGAGATCCATTTGACACCATACATATAGACAGACAGGACTGACCATGCCCTGTATTATCTAGGGGCTCCCGAGTGGCGCAGCGGTCTAAGGCACTGCATCTCAGTGCTAGAGGCTTCGCTGCAAACCCTGGTTCGATTCTGGGCTGTATCACAACAGGCCATGATTGGGAGTTCCATAGGGCGGCGCACAATTGTCCCAGTGTAGTCCGGGTTAGGGAAGGCAGGGGTAGGCCATCATTGCAAATAAGAATTTGTTCTTAACTGACTTGCCTAGTTAAATAAAAAAATATATAATAATAGATTGATATTAGGAGCAGAACATCTTATATTTTAGTAATTTAGCAGACGCTCTTATCCAGAGCGACTTACAGTTAGTGCATTCATCTTAAGATAGCTTGGTGGGACAACCCCATATCACAGTATAGAAAGTACATTTTTCAGGAGTCAGAGCTAGTGCTGGTTGTTTATTTATTTTATTTTTTTTTGGGGGGGGGGGGGGGGGTCGTGGTGAAGAGGAGGTTGGGTGGCAGAACAGAATGCTCGGGTTGGGGTGTAGGGTTTGACCATAGCCTGAAGGTAGGGAGGGACAGTTCCTCTTGCTGTTCCGTAGGTATGCACCATGGTCTTGTAGTGGATGCAAGCTGCGATTGGAAGCCAGTGGGACTTGGGAAGGTTGAAAACCAGGCGGGCTGCAACGTTCTGGATAGGTTGCAGAGGTCTGATGACACAAGCAGGAAGCCCAGCTAACAGCGACTTGCAGTAGTCCATACGGGAGAGAACAAGTGCCTGGATTAGGACCTGCGCCGCTGCCTGTGTGAGGTAGTGTCGTACTCTACGGATGTTGTAGAGTATGAACCTGCAGGAGCGAGTCACTGCTTTGATGTTTGCAGAGAACGACAGGGTGTTGTCCAGGGTCACGCCAAGGTTATTTGCACTCTGGGAGGGTGACACTGTGGAGAGGTCTTTAAGTGGCAGGCCTTCCCCGGGAGGAAGATCAGCTCCGTCTTGTCGAGGTTAAGCTTGAGGTGGTGGGCCGACATCCAAGTTGAGATATCTGCCAGGCAGGCAGAGATGCATGTCACCACCTGGGTGTCAGAAGGGGGGAAGGAGAAAAGTAGTTGAGTGTCATCCGCATAGTAATGATTGGAGACACCATGTGAGGATATGACGGAGCCGAGTGACTTGATGTATAGAGAGAAGAGGCCTAAGAACCGAGCCCTGGCGGACACCAGTAGAGAGAGTACGTGGTGCAGACACAGATCCTCTCCACGTCACCTGGTAGGCGCGGCCTGCCAGGTAGGATGCAATCCAAGAGTGTACAGAGCCTGAGACACCCAGCCCTGAGAGGGTGGAGGGGAGGATCAGATGGTTTACAGTGTCACTGGCATAGTTGCACCACCAACATCTAGTGGTCTACTCAGAAAAATACAAATATTGGCACCACTGTTGAAGGCTCTTTGTATGGCACATAAGCACAGAGCATTGCATGATGACACTGACAATACCAATGACAACGTGCTATGTAGATGGCATCAGTGCTAAAGACAAGCACAGTGCTCATGAAGACATCAACAGTGCACTCTGCATATAGTTACCAATGACAATGTACTAAGCATACAGAATCAATTCATCAATTTCCACCTACCATACTTGATGCTAGTGGTTCATGCATTGTTTTTAAATCCCCTCAGAGACTGAAGAGTAAGTGTTGAAATGTACAGTGTTGGCGTCATATCGGTTGCTCACAAAGGGTGTGTGTGTGTGTGTGTGTGTGTGTGTGTGTGTGCGTGTGCGTGTGTGCGTGTGTTTGCAGGAGGCAGTGGAGAGAGGGATCGTTCAGGTCTGAGCGAGTCTTTCCTGTTGATGGCTAAGTCTCAGAGTGACATGGAGGAATGGGTCAGAGCCATACGAAGAGCTATATGGGCCCCGCTAGGAGGAGGTAACACACACACGCACACACAAACAAACACACACATGCTCATACACATACTCAAACACAAATACACACACAGGCACACACACACACACACACACAAACATGTAAAGTCCTGTAAGAGCAAGTTGATTTTGTGTGTGTGTGTTCTTGGAATCTGGGTGTCATTGCTCTAGGTATTTTTGGGCAGCATTTAGAGGAGACAATGCAGTGTGAGAGTGGGTGTGGCAGCAGCAGCAAGCCTCTGGTGCCTCTGCTGGTGCAGCAGTGTGTGTGTTTTATACACCAGCACGGCCTAACGGAGGAGGGGCTGTTCAGAATGCCTGGACAGACCAATCACGTACGAGAGCTGCAAGACGCCTTTAACTGCGGGGAGAAACCACTGTTTGGCAGGTAGAAGTACTTTCCCTTTACATCAACTTTTCCTTCACAGGTAACACAGCATAACACAACGTAAAACACAACATATTGGGGGGCTCCCGAGCGGCGCAGCGGTCTAAGGCACTGCATCTCAGTGCTAGAGGCGTCACTACAGACCCTGGTTCAATTCCAGGCTGTATCACAACCGGCCATGATTGGGGGTCCCAAAGAGCTGCGCACAATTGGCCCAGCGTTGTCCGGGTTAGGGCTTGGCCGTGGTAGGCAGTCATTGTAAATAAGAATTTGTCCTTAACTGACTTGCCTAGTTAAATAAAGGTTAAAAAAATAAATTTAAACACAACACAAACAGGTTGATGAGCTCTATTGTAATTCAGTCATAATTCTTATGTTTAACAGTAACACTGATGTCCACACGGTGGCGTCCCTGCTGAAGCTGTACCTCAGAGAGCTGCCAGAGCCTGTGGTGCCTTTCAACAAATACACAGAGTTCCTCTCCACTGCTCAGCTCCTGGCCAAGGACCAGGAGGAGGTGTGTGTGTGTGCGCGCACACGTGACACACATGTGCCCCTTTTCAAAGTAGTAATGCTCTCATTCAAATCCTAATGAATAATGATATTGGGGCTTTGTCTTTTTGAAGGGGATCCTTGAGCTGGGCAGGCAGTTGAAGAGTCTTCCTCAGGTCAACTACAACCTTCTCAGATACGTCTGCAGGTAAAAATATGCTCTACCAGATGGTTGAGTTGCCCTTTAAAGGAATGCTATTAAGTCAAAGCTAGTGATAATGGGCAATAAAGACATATTTTTATGGGATTTTTTTGTCTGTGCAAATATAATACATAAACAAATCCATATCATTATTTACTGTCTGCCTGTTATCTTCAATATGTTTCATAATATCATTCCGTACATGTCATTAAATTGTAAATGCATACATTTACATGCATTTGAATTTTCTGATTTTGACACACAAATGTAGCATATTTTATTAACATTTCATATCCTTATATAACTAAGCTTATCTTCCATTATAAGTCAATTAAGCATAATGTAAATTAATGTAAATGTAAATTAATGTGTGTTTTTTTATTATTTAAAAAGTATATGCAAATTCCAATACAGTTTACTCTAATTGGGCAGTTCAACCTGCTGGTTGAGATGTTTGCCCTGTGTTATCTATTTAAGTAATGTAAACACAAATTATTCATTTATGGCCTATATGTAGTGAGGCTAAATACACATATTTTGCAGAACAATCATTTTGCAGATGTTTTCTTCTTGGTGTGCCAGTTAAAGGGTTAACACTTGAAATAGATGTTTAATGGCATCAACAGGCAGCTGAGACAGCAGAATGAGGCAGATCACACAGACTGTGGCAACAGCATGACTCACCACCACTTCTCATACTGTATCTGTCTCAGTTTGAATCCAACTGAACATACGAGAGTTGAGATTTTCAGACAATCTTGGAGGAAATAAAAATGTTGCTTCAGGGGGCTATTTATATTTCTCCTCGGTTTTATTCTTACCAGCCTTTACATGTGCGTGAATATATGCGTGTGTGCTTGCATGTGTACATGTGTGTGTGTGTGCACTATAGATTCCTAGATGAGGTCCAGTCCCACTCAAGTCAGAACAAGATGAGTGTTCAGAACCTGGCCACTGTGTTCGGGCCCAACATCTTCCGACCCAAGATGGAAGACCCACAAATCATGATGGAGGGTAGATACCAGCACATTTTTCTCTGTGATGACACGTGCTATGAGCAAACTAACCGCAACATTTTACATAGAGGGGATTTGCTCAAGTTGAAACTTTTATTTTTACAATATCAGTGAGAAGGTATGCATTGTTTAAAGAGTTTAAAGCCAATATATGTCATGTATTTCTCAGCTAAACAGCAGCCCTGCTACTTTTTTTGCTATAATCTGTGGGATTAGGCTGGACAACAACTTGGAAAAGCTGAAATCAAGTTTATTCCTCCACTGCGTCAAACAGCTACATGTGCTTGTTTACACAAGCACATATATTTATACCCTCCTACTAGGAATATTCAACTCCTTGCACATCTCGACAGCCAATAAATACTTTGTTGCTAGTCAGGAATTTAACTGGTTCCTCTCAATGGTGTAGTCATGGCCCTGCCTCATGCTAGAACCTTCGTGGGCACGGAAATATATTCATGTGGGATAGGACTATTCCTTCTCACTTCATCTGACCTGACCTCGGGCCGAATTCCTTGCTCCTCCCTAATCCACAGCTGTCCTAATTGATCAGTGACTGAAACCCTTTGCCTCCCTCCTTAGGAGCCATGAGATTGAACAATAGTATGTTTTGACAGAATGTAAACTTTCTGCACTCCCCCCTCCTCACTCAGTAACTTTCCATACACCTAGTTCTTATCCCCCCTCCATTGACCCCAACATGTACAGTACATTCCTTATACATGTAAAGTAATCATTACGTTCTAGTATGGAAACATGATCAAATATATATTTCAAGCTAGAATCCCACACTGGAAAAGGGGTACATACAAATCCTCTAACTAACGATTAGCTTTTTATTGCATTCTGCAGGTAGTTCCCAGGTGCAGCACCTGATGACTGTACTGATCAGTGAACACTCTCGTCTGTACCAGGGGCAGGCAGAGACTCCCAGGGAGGACCAATCTGCCCCTTCTCCAACTCCCTATCCCCGGGTCCCCCCGATTCAGCGCTGTAGGGTGGAATGGCTCTCACAGGAGGACATCCTGCCCCCCAACCCCGCCAAGGACTATCCATCCCTGGAACAGACCCCTAACACTCCAAGTCAGGATCCACTTCAACCCCTCCCGACCTCCGCAGTGTCCTCTCTTGACACTGACCGCCCTGGATCAACCCCCAAGGAAAGAACAGAGGGAGATTCTGAGGGAATGAATGGTGGAAGAACAGAAGAAAAGACGGAGAGAAAGAGTGAAGGAAAGAGCGAAATAAAACTCTCGGGTGGTAGTGGCGCAGACCTCGGCCCCAGTAAACAGTCCAAAAGCCAGTCTTCATGGAGGTCCTCTTTGAAGGGTAGGTCCGGGTCAGGGGGAGTAAGGGGGAAGTTGGGGGGGTCAGCAGTTGATGTGTCGACAGTCACCGGAGGCCACTGGCTGATGAATGGCCTGACGTCCTTCCGGAGTCACCGACGGACCGCTTCGACTGGCGAACGACTCAAAGAGTCCTCGCTTTGCCTGAAAGAGACACATATAGATTCTCTGCTAGACTCATATACTGAGTCCTCTTTGTCACTAAAAGTCTCCCAAAGAAGCACGCTAAAAGACTCATCTCCTTTACATATAGACTCCTCCTGTTCTACTATAGTCTCCTCCTGTCCCAATATAAAGCCCTCCCAATCTGTCAGAAACTCCCCCCATTCCAACAGGCTCTCGACCTATGACAACGTTAATGTCACTCCCTGCAGTCTGAGTTTGCCCATTGGCAGCCGCTCCCCCTGGACCTCTTGTGAGATCCCATTGGCTGAATCTACAGGAAGTGAGCACGGGACACTGATTTCTGGTTTAGGGTCAGGGCAGTCTGTGGCAGGGCCCTCGATACCTGGGGACAGTAGCTCTCCTCTAGAGCTGTGTGTGAGCAGCGCTGACTGGAATGAGGGTGACCCTGGGGATGGCATCACAGGTCAGAGGTCAGGGGTCAATGAGGGTCTGTTCAGCCTGGTGACGGAGTTGAAGGAGGAGCTGAGGAGACAGAGGATCAGCTATGAGACACACATAAACAAGTAAGAACTAGCTTGTGTCCTTGTTGATATGGCAATGTTATGTTGTGGTGTTTGTGTATATGTGAGTGTGTGCACATACATGCATGTGTGCACATCCACGCGTGTGTGTCTGCTGTACTCTCAAACCTCTCTCTCGTGATGTTCTCAGGTTAGAGGATTCGTGTTCAGGTCTTCGTCTCCAGTCTGGTCGTTTAGAAGAGGATCTAGGCCAGGAGAAGAAGAGGTTATTCATGTTAGAGATCCAACTGGGGAACTCGGAACGCGCAAGGCATGATGCTGAGACTCGGAATGTTCTCCTGCAGAAAGAGATGGAAGAGTTATTTGCTACACTGGGGAACCTGACCACTGGCACAGATACCAGCTAGACCTGAGCAGACAGCATTAGCCCACCGAGCAAAAGCCTACAAACTGGGCACAAACTGAATGACTCACTGTTGTTTCAACATGATATGTCAACGTATAGCGACATGGAATTTATGTGAAAAATGCATTAGATTTGAAAAAAGTAATGAACTTAAAATGTTGTTTTGAGGGTGATATTTCAAACACGGGATTATCATCATGGTAACCAAATTTCAACATAGACAAACCTTGTATCAAATATGTTGAACTTGTACCTTTAAGAAAACATCAGATCTTCAACCTTATATCCACAATAATAAAAATAACTATAGGCTGGGCAGCACCTCCTACTGGATAATGTATCTATAGCTACCCTTTGGTCTCCCATCCAGGGTTTTAACCAAGCCTAGCCCTGCGTAACTATGATATTTGTCACTAACTATCACCAATGTTCTATTGCGAGAATGATTGTTAAGAGATCTCCACTTATTCCACAAACTGGAATTAAAGCCAGACTAAATCAGTGGCACAGATGGAACTATCCAAGCAGAAGACACATCTCCTTCAAATGTTGATATTTGGTTGTGTTGACAACCAAACACAATTCAATGTCACTTTTGAAATACTATAAATAGCCTATAAACTTCGACAAATTGTATGTTGGATTCACTTCTCTAACTCAACCAAAAATAAAAGTTAAAGAATAGGATTAAGCCAGTGGCTCAGACGCAACTATCCAAGAAGTAGATACATCTCCTAACACAATTCAATATGGGCCCGATTCAGATGTAGGAAAGGCGTATATTTCCTACGCACGCCTTTCCTACACACTTCTCAGTAGTTCCAATTCAGACTTACCTTATGCAGGTGTGTAAAGGGCTTTGAAGGTGTGGTTCCCTTGCACACTCAGAATAAATGTAATTCGACTGCTGAAAACCCTCCCACTTGCTAGCTAACATATTTTCTTGTGGAGCTTTCATTGAATAGGGTTTTCAGTACAGTACCCCTTTAAATTAGGTGTACCTTTTAATTAGAATTTTCTCAACAGACTCACTAGAATATACAGTGCCTTCGGAAAGAATTCAGAGCCCTTGACTTTTTACACATTTTGTTACGTTACAGCCTTCTTCTAAAATTGATTAAATAGTTTTTTTCCCTCATCAGTCTACACACAATATCCCATAATGACAATGCAAAAAAAAAAAGTTTTGTGCAAATTTACACAAGTATTCAGACCCTTTACTCAGTACTTTGTTGAAGCACCTTTTGCAGCGATTACAGCATCAATTATTCTTGGGTATGACGCTACAAACTTGGCACACCTGTATTTGGGGAGATTCTCCCATTCTTCTCTGCAGATCCTCTCAAGCTCTGTCAGGTTGGATGGGAAGAGTCACTGCACAGCTATTTTCAGGCCTCTCCAGAGATCGGGTTCAAGTCCGGGCTCTGGCTGGGCCACTCAGGGACATTCAGAGACTTGTCCCGAAGACCCTCCTGTAATTGCCTTGAATATGTGCTTAGGCTCTGAGGTCCTGAGCTCTCTGGAGTAGGTTTTCATCAAGGATCTCTCTGTACTTTGCTCTGTTCATCTTTGCCTCGATCCTGACTAGTCTCCCAGACACTGCCGCTGAAAAACATCCCCACAGCATGATGCTGCCACCCCCATGCTTCACCGTAGGGATGGTGCCAGGTTTCCTCCAGATGTGATGCTTGGCATTCAGACCAAAGAGTTCAATCTTGGTTTCATCAGACCAGAGAATCTTGTTTATCTTGGTCTGACCGTCTTTAGGTGCCTCTTGGCAAACTCCAAGTGGGCTGTCATGTGCCTTTTAATGAGGAGTGGCTACCATCTGGCCACTCTACCATAAAGGCCTGATTGGTGGAGTGCTGTAGAGATGGTTGTCCTTGTGGAAGATTCTCCCATCTCCACAGAAAAACTCTAGAGCTCTGTCAGAGTGACCATCGCGTTCTTGGTCACCTCCCTGACCAAGGCCCTTCTCCCCCGATTGCTCAGTTTGGCCGGGCGGCCAGCTCTAGGAAGAGTCTTGGTGGTTCCAAACGTCTTCCATTTAAGGATGATGGAGGCCACTGTGTTCTTGGGTACCTTCAATGCTGCAGACATTTTTTGGTACCCTTCCCCAGATCTGTGCCTCGACACAATCCTTTCTCTGAGCTCTACAGACAATTCCTTCAACCTCATGGCTTGATTTTTGCTCTGACATGCACTGTCAACTGTGGGACTGTATATAGACAGGTGTGTGCCTTTCCAAATCATGTCCAATCAGTTGAATTTACCACAGGTGGATTACAATCAAGGATGATCAATGGAAACAGGATGCACCTGAGCTCAATTTCGAGTCTCATAACAAAGGGTCTGATTACTTATGTAAATAAGGTATTTCTACTTTTTATATTTTATAAATGTGCAAAAAAAATTCATTGTTTTCGCTTTGTCATTATGGGTTAATGTGTGATTGCTGAGGATTCTTTTTTGCATTTAGAATAAGGCTGAAACTTAACACAATGTGGAAAAAGTCAAGAGGTCTGAATACTTTGCGAAGGCACTGTATGTAGAGAACGGTTCAGAAAATTAGGGATCATTTATTTATTTTACCTTTATTTAACTAGGCAAGTCAGTTAAGAATAAATTCTTATTTTCAATGACGGCCTAGGAACAGTGGGTTTACTGCCTGTTCAGGGGCAGAACGACAGATTTGTACCTAGTCAGCTCAGGATTTGAACTTGCAACCCTTCGGTTACTAGTCCAACACTCTAACCACTAGGCTACCCTGAAAGCCATGTAAATATGTCTCATTTTCAGCATCTATTGGTATATTTAAAATGCTCTGATCTTGTATTATTTAGGGTTAGGAAAAAAAACTGTGTAGAGCCTTTACGCGCAAAATAATGGTGAATAAAACAAGATAACATTTTCCCACGTGAAAACCTCTCACATGTAAATATTTTAATTGGTAGATTCATGTGAAAACTTTTACATGTGATTGTTTTTCACGTGAACTTGCAATTCCACATGTGAAAGTGAGAATTTAATGTGAAATATTTGAAACTCCAAATTCATGTGATTTTTTTTACATGTGATTGTTTGCAATTTCCACACGTGAAAGTGAATCTAATTTGCATTCTCATGTAAGAAAACTCCACATTTACTCCAATGTTTGTAAACAAAGTAAATGTAAACAAACCATATATAACCTAAAAACATGCTTTAACATGCTATAATATTGAAATCATGGATGGTCAGTTCTTGCAGCCATAGCGTAGTCTATGGATTTGAGAGCAGTTGCATTTCTCCAGCCCCAGGCCTTACATTTTTTTGCAAAACTGTGGTAGGGATCACACTTATTTCATGTTTAAATTAAGGATTGCCACTTTAAACACCTTTAATAGAGTAGTAGTGCCATTATATGGTGCAATCCTCTAGTGAGTGAGTTACTTTTGTGCCATTAGTATCAAGCAAAACTGAAGTCGAGAAGAAAAGTGTTATTGTTGCAAACAAAAATAAAGATATTGAAAGCAAAACAAAATATTGCAAGGAAAACATTTTTAATGCGAGAGCAATTAATTGTAAATGGATGCAAAAAAGTGTTTTCAGTTTAAAAAAAATTGATAATACAATTAAATAAAACATCTCCCTCTTTCCTGCAATTTTCCCTATCTTTAATTGTTAACCTGGCCTTTTTTCCGGTTCTGGTTTGCTGCTGAAGCTAAGTAGGGTTGGTCCTGTTCAGTCCCTGGAAGTGGTGTCCGAAAACCAAGTCAGAATCATGAACATTTCACATGTAAAACAAATAAATAAAATATATATGTGATTTGTTCACGTGTCTCAAAACCAAGCTTTTTTGCCATAAAAGAAACACTGTAGAAATCATCCACACAACTGGACAGTTTTTGTGTTTTGCAAACCTATCTTTTGTGATGTCCTTACAATGTTCTCACCAGCCATATAGAAAACTCCCTGAGCCACAGACAGACTGCGTTACTGCAACGCACGGCCCCCACAACCACCTTGAAAACGACTCGTTCCCATAGGCTTATACTATCTATGAAAGCCTCAGCAGTTAGCTACCAAAAGCTGGCAGACATGTTTACATTTGGTTCGTTTTATCAGTGTTATTTAGATGGAAAACGTGCGCTAATTGCTGTAGCTCTATAACTAGCTAACGTTAGCATAGAGGTAGCAATCTAGCTCTTTCACTTTCCCAGTTCACTTCCATAAAAAAAAGGTGCAAAAACAGCGAATAACGTTCTGTTTCCGTGCGCTTAACTCGGGTCGGAATTCCCCCCTATTACTTTTGTAATAAAGTTAAGTCTATTTTGTAAACTAATGTAAAATTCAACCTTAAAATGTGACCAACCTTCTCTTTTCTGTCTTATGTTCTAAAATTTTAAATTGTGTTTTTTAAATATTTTTTACATTGGATAAAAGTACAGACTGAGATTTAAAATGGACTATCATACACTGTAGTTGGAGGAAACATGGGTAAGTAATGATGCTTTAAAAGTTTATACATTTATAATCCCATTTAGGAGAAAAAATTATTAACACACTTGCTCTCCATTAATCCTTGGGTAACATATATTTAGAAAGGAATACTTTCACCTAAATGCACTCTCTGAACATTATCACATTAATAAACATAACATCGCTTATTGTTGTATAATAAAGAACCTTTCACATTGAACAGCTACAGCGCTGTGCTTTGTTTACCCCCATTTCGCATCGCTCACAACCTCCAAAGCCTGCGACCATCCCATCTCTTCATTTTGGAACACGTGACTGTGGCCACGTACTAAATCAGTGAGGTAGTGCTTAAAAAAAAACGAAGGAAAGATTCCAAACATAAAATACTTGATTAACTAGACAGTAGCCTACAATAACAGTACCAGTCAAAAGTTTGGACACACCTACTCATTCCAGGGTATTTCTTTATTTGTACTATTTTGTACATTGTAGAATAATAGTGAAACATCAAAACTATGAATTAACACATATAGAATAATTTAGTAACCAAAAAAGTGTTAAACAGATTTATATTTATATTTGAGATTCTTCAAAGTAGGCACCCTTTGCCTTGATGACAGCTTTGCACACGCTTGGCATTCTCTCAACCAGCTTCATGAGGTAGTCACCTGGATTGCATTTCAATTAACAGGTGTGCCTTGTTAAAAGTTAATTTGTGGAATTTCTTTCCTTCTTATTGCATTTGAGCCAATCAGTTGTGTTGTGACAAAGTAGGGGTGGTATACAGAAGATTTGGTCAAATTGATGTATTATTTGGTAAAAGACCAAGTCCATATTATGGCAAGAACAGCTCAAATAAGCAAAGAGAAACTACAGTCCATCATTACTATAAGACATGAAGGTCAGTCAATCCGGAACATTTCAAGAACCTTGAAAGTTTCTTCAAGTGCAGTCACAAAAACGATCAAGCACTATGATGAAACTGGCTCTCATGAGGACCGTCACAGGAAAGGAAGACCCAGGGTTACCTCTGCTTCAGAGGATATCTTAATTACAGTTACCAGCCTCAGAAATTGCAGCCCAAATAAATGCTTCAAAGTGAATCAGGCTTTCATAGTGGAATTGCTGCAAAGTAACCACTACTAAAGGACACCAATAAGAAGAAGAGACTTGCTTGGGCCAAGAAACACAAGCAATGGACATTAGACTGGTGGAGATTTGTCCTTTGGTTTGATGAGTCCAAATGTTTGATTTTTGTTTCAAACTGCCGTGTCTTTGTGAGGTGCAGAGCAGGTGAATGGATGATCTCCGCATGTGTGGTTTCCACTGTGAAGCATGGAGGAGATGGTGTGATGGTGTGTGGTTGCTTTGCTGGTGGCACTGTCTGTGATATATTTAGAATAAAAGACACACTTAACCAACATGGCTGCCACAGCATTCTGCAGCGATACGCCATCCCATCTGGTTTGTGCTTAGTGGGACTATTTTTTGTTTTTCAACAGGACAATGACCCAACACACCTCCAGGCTGTGTAAGGGCTATTTGATCAAGAAGAAGAGTGATGGCGTGCTGCATCAGATGACCTGGCCTCCACAATCGCCTGACTTCAACCCTATTCAGATGGTTTGGGATGAGTTGGACCACATAGGGAAGGAAAAGCAGCCAACAAGTGCTCAGCATTCCAGGTGAAGCTGGTTAAGAGAATACCAAGAGTGTGCAAAGCTGTCATCAAGGCAAAGGGTAGCTACTTTGAAGAATTTGTTTAACACATTTTTGGATACTACATGATTCCATGTGTTATTTCATAGTTTTGATGTCTTCACTATTATTCTACGATGTAAGAAAATAGTAAAACTAAAGAAAAGCCCTTGAATAAGAATGCTTGTCCAAACTTTTAAATGGTACTGTAGTAAAAACATATACGTACACAAAGGTCAAAACAATATATAAACAAAAGTTGTATATACACTCAATTAGTATTTGGTAGCATTGCCTTTAAATTGTTTAACTTGGGTCAAACGGTTCGGGTAGCCTTCCACAAGCTTCCCACAATAAGTTGGGGGAATTTTGACCCATTCCTCCTGACAGAGCTGGTGTAACTGTGTCAGGTTTGTAAGGCCTCCTCGCTCGCACACGCTTTTTCAGTTCTGCCCACAGATTTTCTATAGGATTGAGGTCAGGGCTTTGTGATGGCCACTCCAATACCATGACTTTGTTGTGCTTCAGCCATTTTGCCACAACTTTGGAAGTATGCTTGCGGTCATTGTCCATTTGGAAGACCCATTTGCGACCAAGCTGTAACTTGTAACTGATAAATTGAGATTTTGCTTCAATATATCCACATAATTTTCCTCACTCATGATGCCATCTATTTTGTAAAGTCCACCAGTCCCTCCTGCAGCAAAGCACCCAGACAACATGATGCTGCCACCCCCGTGCTTCACGGTTGGAATGGTGTTCTTCGGCTTGCAAGCCTCCCCCTTTTTCCTCCAAACATAATGATGGCCATTATGGCCAAACAGTTCTATTTGTGGTTCATCAGACCAGAGGACATTTCTCCAAAAAAGTGCGATCTTTGTCCCCATGCAGTTGCAAACCGTAGCCTGGCTTTTTTAATGCGGTTTTGGAGCAGTGGCTTCTTCCTTGCTGAGCGGCTTTTCAGGTTATGTCGATATAGAACTAGTTTTACTGTGGATATAGATACTTTTGTACCTTTTCCTCCAGCATCTTCACAAGGTCCTTTGTGTTGTTCTGGGATTGATTTGCACTTTTCACACCAAAGTACATTCATCTCTAGGAGACAGAAGGTCTTGGCTTATTTATTTTGATTTTCCCATGATGTCAAAGCAAAGAGGCACTGAGTTTGAAGGCAGGCCTTGAAATTAATCCACAAGTACACCACCAATTGACTCAAATTATGTCAATTAGCGCCATGGCATCATTTTCTGGAGTTTTCCAAGCTGTTTAAAGTCACAGTCAACTTTGTGTATATAAACTTCGGATCCACTGGAATTGTGATACAGTGAATAAGTGAAATAATTTGTCTGTAAACAATTGTAAAAATTACTTGTGTCATGCACAAAGTAGATGTCCTAACCGACTTGCCAAAATGATAGTTTGTTAACAAGAAATTTGTCGAGCGGTTGAAAAACAAGTTTTAAAGACTCCAATCTAAGTGTATGTAAACTTCCAGACTTCCACTGTGTATCATAAGATCCTTTGAGTAACGTTGGTTCAGGTCATGTTATTATATGAACAAAGGAATCTAGCCTGAGGCATATTTCTGTCCTGCCCTTTGGAGCAGGACATGTAATGTCCACGGCCTTCTCATTGCAAAAGTGCTGATGTTCTCAAAAATATTTTCCGGGTCATGGGGATGCTTTCACGTCTCTGGGAGGAAGGACGTCAACATTGCACAGCAGCTGAAACCAGGTTCCATCGGAGTGGAAGCTCCTTGGCCACAACAACACCGGGCTCCAGACAATTAAAGCTGTAAAGGAGAAAGCAGAGAGAAAAATAGACAAGACATTAGAACCTTGCATACCAGCGATAACATTAATTCACCCCCAAGTTCAAGCAACATGCTCAAAGTACAAAGACAACAATCATGAAGTTTTACTTGTTCATCCTCGATCATCTCCTTGTACTGGTGGTGGAGAGCATATCCATGCTGAAAGACAAAATCCAGAAAGGTTGTTTAAAACATGAATTCATTAATGTCATAAAGCTTGTTATTGTCTGTTGACTGCTACAGCTGCACTAAAATGCCATGTACACACTTAACCTGCTTCCAGACCAACAATTGCCAACAATTCTAATAACTAGCTAGATTTAGCAAACATTTAGCTTCATAATTACCAGCTGGCTAGATGTAAATGGTATTAATCTAGCTAACCAGCTAGTTCAAGATGCAAAAAAGTGACATCTAAAATCCAATAGCTAGCTAGCTATTTAGCTATAATTTCATCGTTGCTAACTAGCTAGACAACTTAGTACGTATCCCTATGACGTAACATGGGGTTTGATAAGCACTCTCAGCACAGTGTCTATTTTCAGAAACTAGCTAGTTAAACATCACAAACTGGCAAACATGAAAAATATTATTATCATGTTATGCATGCCTGAGCACATCAGCAATCAACATTAACAGCAGAACGCAACTGGCCACCTCAGCTACAGTAGCTTGCTTAACGTTGCCTCGTCCCATCTGTAAACAATGGTTCATTGTGGAACAGAGCAAGCTATAACGGTAAGTACAGTACCTGTAAGCAACTGTCTAAATGCCTAGCTATATACACTACATGACCAAAAGTATATGGACACCTGCTTGTCGAACATCTCATTCCAAGATCATGGACATTAATATGAAGTTGGTCCCCTCTTTGCTGCTACAGAATAACAATCTCCACTCTTCTGGGAAGGTTTTCCAGTAGATGTTGGAACATTGCTGCAGGGACTTGCTTCCATTCAGCCACAAGAGCATTAGTGAGGTCGAGCACTGATGTTGGGCCATTAGGTCTGGCTCGTAGTCGGCGTTCCAATTCATTCCAAAAGTGTTCGATGGGGTTGAGGTCAGGGCTCTGTTCAGGCCAGTCAAGCTCTTCCACACCGATCTCGACAAACCATTTCCATACATACCTCGTTTTGTGCACCAATGCCTCCGTGTGATGAAACAGGAAAGAGCCTTCCCCAAACTTTTGCCACAAAGTTGGAAGCACAGAATTGTCTAGAATGTCGTGTTAAGATTTCCCTTCATTGGAACTAGCCCCAACCATGAAACACAGCCCCAGACCATTATTCCTCCTCCACCAAACTTTAAAGTTGACACAATGCATTGGGGCAGGCAGCGTTATCCTGGCATCCGCAAACCCAGATTCGTTCGTCGGACGGCAAGATGGTGAAGTGTGATTCATCACTCCAGAGAACCTATTTCCACTGCTCCAGAGTCCAATGGTGGTGAGCTTTACAACACTCCAGCCGACACTTGGTATTGTGCATGGTGAGTTTAGGCTTGTGTGCGGCTGCTCGGCCATGGAAACCCATTTCAGGAATCTCCCATTTTAACTGTAAACTCTTACCGGTGTATGGATTATGATGATTCACTGCTTTAGCCACAGAAGACAGAGCTGTCGATACCAGCAGCTGTATTCAGGACAACACTGGTATTGAAAGCTGCAGCTACACTTTACATAGTGCATGTCAAATATTAGTATATATATTTATTTATATATATAAAATATATATTTTCAAATATCCGCAGTAGCAGAGAGCAGGATGTTCCATTTGACAGAGAAGCCTTGAGTGACAGAATGGACTCTCTTTCTTGTGAATGTCCCATCCCCAGCAACATTATCCAAAAATCCCCATCCAAATCTGTCAGTTTAAGCTAGAGATATGTTTTTTTTGCATGGGCTGTGTCTCAATCCACCGCATCTGCGGGGGAAGGTGGCCGAGCTACAGCGGTGTTTGTCAGACCATATGACCACTCTATGGAGAAATGAGACTCTTGACGAACACAATGGTGGTGTTTTGCTCCACGACCCCCACAAGTGTCACAGGACTCGTCTGAAGTCGGTACCGTCAATGTGCCAACATCTGCCCGAACCGTTTGGGCTACAAACTAATGTGAGGCCACTTTTGTTCCCACGTTTGTGTAAACTGCATTCACGTTAAATGCTTCATACTGTATGTCGGCTCAATTACCTTTAAATGTCAAGCACGTTATAATCGCAGATATACAGTTGATTGGAATTAATCCTGTTCTTAATCTGTGTCTGGGAAACTTCCCCTGTGTGTGCTAGACTGTTAGTTATCACTTAAAAAAATTGCCCTGTAAATGGTTACATTTGATACTTACTGAACTTACACTGTTAAAATATACCTCAGGTGTTCCAAACATTCTAGGCTAAGAGATGCTGCATCTCTATTCCCGCTCTTGAATAATCCTCAGAACCAAATAACTTTTACCACGCCACAGTTTCACCACACCACAGAAAAGTTTAGTGATTGTCGTTTCTGATTTTTGAAATGTACCTTGTTTATCATAGCGGTATCAGGTATATGTCCCAAAACTGACCAGACGCTAGTGAAAGCCTCCATTCATTTGTCAACATAAACGAATGTCCTTACAAGAAGTATGTGTTGAGAATAAAAACAATTCAAACATAATCAAATTCAACCCTTTATTTGCAGGAGTTGCAGGTTGACATTGTCTAACTTTTTCCAGTGTGTACATTAAGTCTGTAGTGAGGCCATGTCCAGATCAAAAGGCTAAAATTTATACAACTGGCCTTTGCGGAAAACACCACGAAACCTGGGTTGCGCTCAGGAGGGTGAAACTTACTAGACGGATTCCACAGATACCATCTGAACGTTCCAAAGTATTGAGCCCTCCTGAGCCATGAGCCATGTTTCTGGTGTGTGATAGGCCTGACCACAGCCAGGGATGGGGCCCAGTTCCAAACATACACAGGTCATATAGGGATTGAACGTTGAGAAGAGGGGTGAGGGATCGGTTTGGAATCGAGCCATCAAATACGTCTTCATCTAGAAAAAGGAAAACATGGCTGGCGGCAAACCTTTTGAAACCCCTGGAGAACATCCATCTAGCATACAAATCAACCACTCACTACCTACTCTATAGTCTACAAATCATAGGTATTGCACATCAACTGAAAATAAAAAATAAATGTATATACATAGTACACATGGGTTGAATCAACATTGTTTCCCACGTCATTTTCAATGAAATTATGTTGAAACATCATGGAATAGACATTGAATTGACGTCTGTGCCCAGTGAGTACGTACAATACTAGCAGTCTTCTAACATTGATAATTGTACATTTCCAAATAAATAAATAAAAATAAAACTTCATTCACATTTGTTTTTTTAAGACCGTATGCTGTGGACTGTTACGTCAGTCAGAAACTCATATAGGCGAGGTAGTTAATGAAAACCAAGTCCTCTAACAGAGACGGCACAGAGAGAGGAGCTCAGGCGTACTAAGCTAACAAAACACTCTTCGAGTGCCTCAACAGCAGAGCGAGATAGAGAGGGGCTAAAAAAAAAAACGCAGACAACTGTAAGAGCACTTAAATCAAATCGAATGAATTAGGGCTAGGGGTTTTGCCTGGTCGTGTAACCTGAGGAAAGACTCCTGGCCCCAACAATAAAACATAAGCAGCCAATTTGTCCCAAATTGGTCCCTTACCGCTACCCTTGGCCCCAACCCTTTGATGTTTGCAGAACTGTACAGGTGTTTCTACTTATCCAGAACTACTACTACTACTGCAAACGTCGAAGGGTGAGGGACAAGCAGGAGGGACAGGGAGCAAATTGTAACTGGTTGAAGAAGTCAAGCAACAAAGAGGGGAAAGTGTCTAAAGTATTTGGGCCAGGTGATTTTATTGTCTTCCCATACTCCCATATCTGCTCATTAACATTTGATCTCCAGATCCAACACCCCAAAAAACGTTACATTTACAGTCATATAATAAATAAAGAGATGTTCCATTACTAGAAAAAAGAAAGTTGTAGCCATGACTACAGAACACTACAGCTACGGGTAGGCAGAGTAACAGGGTGTCGAAATATGTTCAATGGTTTTTAGGATCCATTTAAATAGAGATGACGACTAAATACTAGAAAATAAAATATGTGTTTGTATGGAAACACTTTCTAATAGAGAAAAGGGGGAAGAAGTTCCATCCACTGTGAGATCCAAAAGACTACAACTTACAGCATAGAAATACTGTACACAGCTTGGAGGGACAGAAGCTGACACAAGAAAATAAATAAATAAATATAATAATTTACAGCATGTACACAATCGGCAATACAGAATATAGGAGACAGAGAAGTTAAAAGAAGCTGTACATTAAAAAAAATGTTTTTAACAAAGGACCCTTAAGTGTCTCAAACTATGTATACTATGACAGGATGTGTAGGGCTGTGTCTGTCTGTCTGTGTGTGTGTGTGTGTGTGTGTGTGTGTGTGTGTGTGTGTGTGTGTGTGTGTGTGTGTGTGTGTGTGTGTGTGTGTGTGTGTGTGTGTGTGTGTGTGTGTGTGTGTGTGTGTGCGTGCGGGTACGTGTGTTATCTGCAGCAGGCCAGTGCTCCCAGGGAGGTGTGGCTGTCCAGGCTGATGTCCGTGTCAGAGGTCATGGTGGGGTCACTTGGCTCAGTCGACATGGAGGATACGTCATTGGCCGAGGAGGAGGATGAGGCGGGCTGAGGGGAGCTGTCAATCACTGCTGCACCTGTGCTGCGAGAAACACACAGGATGACTGATACACCTGTACTAGGTACTAGCACGCACATGTACAAACACACACACTGTCCTTTAAGATACACCTGTGTGGCACACACCATAGGGTGCCGGAAGAGCCCCTCTGAGTCTGTAAGGGGTGCAGCAACCCCCCTACAGTATCCAACTACATAATTCACCTCCCACCTATGAGTCAGATCTGCATGCTCTCTTTCAGTAACAGTGTTTTACTCATAGTGTTTTTCAAAGTGAAATGTAATACAATAACAGCAGAGACCAGCTCACATAAGTACAATAAAAAACATCAGAAACAGTGTGTTAACTAACCTAAAGGAGGAGGTTGTCCTCTGATCACTCCATTCTGCTTGGTCCACTCATCCCACTCATACACCTCCTTCCAGATCAGGTCTAGGAAGAGAGTGAAGGGAGGGAGGGAGTAAGAGATGATGATGATAAGTAACAAAACACAGAAATCATCACCGGGGGAAGATCATAAACACCCATGGGGGTGGTCAGTATCAGTATGACCTCATCCTATTGGACCCTGACCCAGGCAAAACCGGTGACAGTGGTATTTACACCCAGCCGTTGAACCTGGCCAGCTCTGCAGCATCACGTTTCACACCATAACATAACATGAAAAAGTCGTAAACCAGTCAAATGTCAACGTTACAGTGAAAATGTTGTCGTGAAAAGTGAAAGCTCCTCTGGTACAATGGAACCAAAATGAAGTCCTAAAAGTGCAAACTCCAAGATAAATCGGGCATATACATTCAAGTATTTCAAAGTCGTTTGTGACCCATGTCTCGTGAAAAGTGATAGTTGTAGTAACGTCTCTAACCTTTCCACTCCTCCACCGTATGCTCTCGCTCATCCAGCTGCTTGTCTGTGATCTTTGGAGGGGGCTGAGAGGAAAAAGAAAGCAAAGGAAAGAGAGAAGAGAGGGAAGAAAGGTTCATCACTACATCAAACCATTGACCGTAGTTCACTCTTCTGACTAGGAGTGTCAACCGTTTCAGTCCAATTTCTAAGTTTCCCCTACAATAGATCATACCACTTGTTAAACACTTACTGCCTCCACTTCTGCTGGGTCGTACCACACGTTGATATAGGGGTGTTTCAGGGCCTCGTCCACCGAGATCCTCTTAGACGAGTCAATCACCAACATCTTAGACAGCAGGTCTCTGGCCTGGCTCGCTGGGAATGGAGAGAAAATATAGCTCAGACCAGCACATGCATACACACATACCCTACCCACACACATTCTCAGTCTCCAGTACCTTTCAGTTTGTTGTGTTCTGAGTCTGCAGGGAAGAGGACGTCCGGGAAGAGTTTGTCGAAGCTGTATCCTGCGTAGCGCGGTCGGTTCTCAACATACGTCCTCACTGATTGGTTGAGCTTCATCAGGAACTCCTGGGGCGGAGTCCCAAGCTGCTCTATCACTTTGTTCCACTGGTCAATGTCTGAGCGGGTGGAGTTAGGGAAAGAGCACACACAGATTTCTCCAACAAACACACACTTTTACTTTGTTAGAGAACTATTTTGCCAGAACTATCCCTATGTTCTAGAACTATCTGTATGTGCCGGCAGAAGCTGAGGTGATTATTGGGAAGGGAGGATGGGAGCATGGCTGTACTTGGATATGGTGGATATGGTGGTGGGTGGAGAGCAAAAGCGGTGCGCTATAGAGCAGTGGTTGATGGTATGAACATGGTAAAAAACACACAGGCAGGATTTTAAAAATGATATCATGGTAAAAGAGGAAAGGATACGGTCAGTGCCTGGGAACAGCACACTACCTCTGACCATCTCAGCCACAATACAGCCCACTGACCACACGTCCACTACACGATGAATGGAGAGATGACATGCAAGCACAACGGAGAGGGGGAGGGGGGATGAAGAACAGAGGAAGGAAATGAGAGTAAAGAGTTTATGGATTACAAAAAAAAATGGATATCGCAAAGAAATCAGATGAATGAAACAGAAGACGGAATGAGTGATACATCTGATGAACGAAGGAGAAGCATTGCATGAGTACATTGGGTAAATGAGAGTGAGAGTGGATGCAGCATGAAGAATCTGGAAGTCTCGAGCGGCGGAGCCCTCTGTCAAAATGGGAAGGAAGATGCAGGAAATCAGGACGTGAGATTTATTTTCCATTTCGGAAACTGAAAGACTGAAGAGAAATAGCTCCGCAGAGGTGGCAAACTGTTTTACTACTTAATAAGGAGGTGATTCACAGCCAGAAGCACTAAGGATACAGTCCCTTCCTGGGAACAGGATTTTGTGACGGACCATTTCTGCCAGAATACACCCCACAGACCATATGTCCACTGTTTACAATATGGAGAAGAGGAGGGGAGGGGGGTAGAGACACAGAAACAAGCTAATTAGATTTTAGCCGTTAATAAAGAGACCATTGTTTCTGCAGTGGTGGTAAAAGCATACAATTGTTATGGGTAGAATAAATATTTCATTGATTGATCAATTTATTCATTGTTTGATTGACAGGTACTGACCATTGGCCTGGTAGCCCATCCCCAGTATGACCTCTGGTGCTCTGTAGTATCTGGTCACTACATAGGGGGTCATCAGTAAACCTGTAGCCGCTGTTCGAGCCAAGCCAAAGTCCAAGATCTTTAATGTACAGTCTGACTTCACCACAATGTTACTGGGCTTCAGATCCTAGAGGAGGGACAAAGAGAGATCAATATCATCAACGTTGTCATCATCATCATCAATAGCAAGGCCAAAACTGTCATTAAGCGACTTATCAGCTGCACACCACAATTTCTGGGGGGGTTGTAGCCTGGGAAGTGTGTTCCAGTGCATTTTTTACTAAAATATTATGGCAGACAGAATCTCCATCAGAGAGCATTATTACAGTCTTGGCAATATGTTTTCGCTATTATGTCTCCCGACCCCTCCTGTCTCAGCCTCCAGTATTTATGTTGCAATAGTTTGTGGGGGCTAGGGTCAGTCTGCTTTATCTGGAGTATTTCTCCTGTCTTATCCGGTGCCCTGTGTGAATTTCATCTCTCTCAATTCAATTCAATTCAATTCAATTCAATTTGCTTTATTGGCATGATGCAACAGTGTACATATTGCCAAAGCTTATTTTGGATATTTACAATATAAAAATGAGAATCAAAATTGTCAACGGGACAACAGTAACAACAATAACCAAGTGTCAAAATAACCATACATTGAACAATAACATTAAGCATACAGTAGAGGACATGTGCAGGTTGATTGGTCTGTCAGACACTGTCCCTCAACTTATGGCAGGCAGCAATGTAGTGCGCTGCCAACCCACAGCTCTCTGCGTCCTCCCCCAACAGGACGGGTAGCCTACTCTCATCAGAGAGGTCTTTGAAACCTTGAATAAGGGTTTCAAATTTGGGGAAATTACACTCTTTCCTGACATGTTGTCAGGAAATGCAGCTCCTCTCAGGTTCTGCTGTTGTGCAGTGGTTGTACAGCCTTTCCTCTACAGGGAGCCAGGTTTTCCTGTGTCTACCCTTCTCAATTGCAAGGCTGTGCTCACTGAGCCTGTACTTTGTCAAGGTTTTTCTAAGGCTTTGATCAGTAACCATGGTCAAATATTTAGCCACAGTGTACTGTCGATTTAGGGCCAGATAGCACTGCATTTTGCTTTGTGTTTGTGCTTGTGTTTCCCAATAAGCAATATAGTTTTGTTTTGACTGTGTTGTAATTTGGTTTATCCTGATTGATTGGATGTTCTGGTCCTGAGGCTTCAGTGTGTTAGTTCAACAGGTTTGTGAACTCAGCCCCAGGACCAGCTGGATGAGGGGACTCTTTTCTTTGCTCAGCTCTTAGCATTGCAGGGCTTGGTAGTGATTTGAGAGGGGGTCACTGTATTTTAGATGTTTCCAAATCTTAATTGCTTTTTAAAAAGTTTTTATTATTAGTGGATATTGGCCTAATTCTGCCCTGCATGCATTGTTTGTAGTTTTCCTCTGGACATGTAGGATAATCTTACAGAACTCTGCATGTAGGGTTTCAATGGGGTGTTTGTCCCATTTGATGAAATCTTGTTTTGCAAGTGGACACCACACCTTGCTGCCATAAAGTGCAATTGGTTCAATGACATATTCAATTAGTTTGAGCCAAATATTAATAGGTATTTCAATTTGAATGATCTTTTTAATGGCGTAGAATGACCTGCGTGCTTTCTCTCTCAGTTCATTCACTGTCTCATTAAGGTGTCCAGTTGAGCTTATTTTTGAACCTAAGTAATTGTAGTGTGTGCAGTACTCTATATATTTTGCACCAATTGAGAACTTTGGTCTAATTCCCTGAGATCTGGATCTTCTCTGGAAAACCAGTATTTTAGTATTTTTGGGGTTTACTGCCAGGGCCCAGGTCTGGCAGTACTGCTCTAGCAGGTCCAGGCTCTGCTGTAGGCCATGTGCTATGGTCATCTGCGAAGAGTAGGCATTTAACTTCTGAATTGTGGAGACTAACACCAGGGGCTGAGGATTTTTCTAGAATAGTGGCCAATTCGTTGATGTAAATATTGAAGAGTGCAGGGCTCAGATTGCAACCCTGACAAAGGCCCCGCCCCTGGTTAAAGAATTCTATTATTTTCTAGCCAATTTTAATGCTGCACGTATTGCCAGTATACATTTATTTAATTATGTCATATGTTTTACCCCCTACATCACTTTCAATAACTTTGTAGAACAGTCCTGTATGCCAAATAGAATCAAATGCTTTTCGGAAGTCGATAAAGCAAGCATATATTTTGGTATTATTTTGGTGGACATGTTTATCTATCAGGGTGTGTAGGGTGTAAATTTGATCAGTTGTGCAATGTTTTGGTATGAATCCAATTTGGCTTTTACTCGAGACATTGTTCTTATTTAGGAAGTTTAGAACTTACATTTATAATACTACAGAAAACCTTCCCCAGGTTACTGTTCACACAAATGCGTCTGTAATTGTTAGGGTCAAATTTGTCTCCATTTTTAAAGATTGGAGTTATGAGTCCTTGATTCCAGATGTCAGGGAAATAACCTACACTCAAATTAAACAGTTTTAATATAGCCAATTTAAACTTTGCACTAGTGTTTGAGCATCTCATTTAGGATGCCATCAGGTCCGCATGCTTTTTTAAATTAGAGAGCCTGGAGTTTCTTATAGAGCTCCTGGTCAGTAAAATGGATTTCTTTAGTCCGTTATAGCTTTTTCTAATTCATTCAACTTCTCATGAATTTTCTCTCTCTCTCTCTCTCTCTCTCTCTGAGGGAGGAGGAGGAGGAGGACCTGAGCCCTAGGACCATGCCTCAGGACTACCTGGCCTGATGACTCCTTGCTGTACCCAGTCCACCTGGTCGTGCTGCTGCTCCAGTTTCAACTGTTCCGCCTGCGGCTATGGAACCCTGACCTGTTCACCGGAAGTGCTACCTGTCCTAGACATGCTGTTTTCAACTCTCTAGAGAAAGCAGGAGCAGTAGAGATACTCTGAATGATCGGCTATGAAAAGACAACTGACGTTCACTCCTGAGGTGCTGACCTGTTGCACCCTCTTCAACCACTGTGATTATTATTATTTGGCCCTGCTGGTCATCTATGAACATTTTAACATCTTGGCCATGTTCTGTTATAATCTCCACTCGGCATAGCCAGAAGAGGACTGGCCACCCCTCATAGCCTGGTTCCTCTCTAGGTTTCTTCTTAGGTTCCAGCCTTTCTAGGGTGTTTTTCCTAGCCACTGTGCTTCTACACCTGCATTGCTTGCTGTTTGGGGTTTTAGGCTGGGTTTCTGTACAGCACTTTGTGACATCCGCTTATGTAAGAATTTTATAAATACATTTGATTTATTGATTGACGGGAACATAAACAATGAGAGCGACAGATGGGGGACATTAGTGAAGCTACGTAGGAGTATTGGAGTGGCGTCAACATAATATATTATAAAACCGTCAGCATCCATTTTCCTCACCATATTAACAACAGTAATGAGTCACACCATTTGAACTACAATAGTATAGTGAGTCATCTTTCACAGATTTGCATGTATGCTAGCAGCTTAGTAGTATGACATACAAACCAGTTACAGTGTTATAGAATTAAGATTATTCATTGGGATTTTCCCATTCTTGTCTAAGGTGTACAGTTGAAGTCGGAAGTTTACATACACGTATGTTGGAGTCATAAAAACACGTTTTTCAACCACTACAAATTTCTTGTTAACAAACTATAGTTTTGGCAAGTCGGTGAGGACATCTACTTTGTGCATGACACAAGTCATTTTTCCAACAATTGTTTACAGACAGATTATTTCACTTATAATTTACTGTATCACAATTCCAGTGAGTCAGAAGTGTACAAGTTGACTGTACCTTTAAACAGCTTGGAAAATTCGTCTTAGAAGCTTCTGATAGGCTAATTGACATCATTTGAATCAATTGGAGGTGTACCTGTGGATGTATTTCCTTCAAAACTCAGTGCCTCTTTGTTTGACATCATGGGAAAATCAAAAGAAATCAGCCAAGACCTCAGTAAAGAATTTAGACCTCCACAAGTCTGGTTCCTCCTTGGGAGCAATTTCCAAATGCCTGAAGGTACCACGCTCATCTGTACAAACAGTAGTACGCAAGTATAAACACCATGGGACCACGCAGCCGTCACACCACTCAGGAAGGAGACGTGTTCTGTATCCTAGAGATGAACGTACTTTGGTGCGAAAAGTGCAAATCAATCCCAGAACAACAGTAAAGAACCTTGTGAAGATGCTGGAGGAAACAGGTACGAAAGTATCTATATGCACAGTAAAACGAGTCCTATATCGACATAACCTGAAAGGCCGCTCAGCAAGGAAAAAGCCACTGCTCCAAAACTGCCATAAAAAAAGCCAGACTACGGTTTGCAACTGCAAATGGAGAAATGTCCTCTGATCTGATGAACCAAAAATAGAACTGAAAGAAATAAGTCTCCTTACTATTATTATTTTTACTTGGATTAAATGTCAGAAATGGTGAAAAACTGAGTTTAAATGTATTTGGCTAAGGTGTATGTAAACTTCTGACTTCAACTGTACCTGCTCCATTGCTCCAAAATGTATCCCAAATGGCACCCTATCTATCCCTCCCTATACAGTGCACTACTTTGACCAGAGCCCGGGAATAGGGTGCCATTTCAGACGCAAACACAGTTAATTAGAGCAGAAGCAGTGTTTAGATCATTAGCAGGTTCCTCTTGATCTCCTGTGGATGTAACCAACATCAAAGCTAGGCTTACTTTTCCTGGAAATACAAAAATACCCCAGAATTTGTAATGACGAGCTACAAATTATAATGATGAGCTACATTATTGCTACATTATTAGCTTAGTGTTACCCTGAGCCATACCCTGCGTCTACCTGTTAGCTAAGTGTTAGCACGTACAGCATGAGCCGATCCCTGTGTCTACATGTTAGCTTAGCGTTAGCGTGTATGAGCCAGCATGAACCTTACCCTGTGTATGATGCCGGCATTGTGGAGGTGTTTGATGCCACACAGCATCTGGTACAGCAGGTAGGACAACCTCTCATGGTCCAGCTCCATCTGAATCACCTGGCACAGGTTGGCATCCATCAGCTCCATCACAATGTATCTAAACAGGTAGGAAGTGAGATGAGAATATGCACACACATGCGCGTACACATATGGGCACACACACATAGGCGCAAACACACACACATAGGCGCAAACACACACACAAACAGGAGCGGGCGCACACACCCTCCTCGTGAGGTAACTGTGGAGCCGGCTGGATGGCTTGAACAGAGAGAGCTGACATGTATGCATAAATAAGACCTTATAGATGCCAAGTCTTGGTCATGATATGGTTTCAGTTTTTTTAGCTGGCAGAGAGATTTCACACAGTTATTCTGGTAATGGCCGAGTCATTCTGCCACTGATGACAGACAGGCCTGTTCAAAAGGTCCTCCTATGTCTTAATTCCTAACAGCAAGTAACCATTTTACACTGTCAAAGGTTGATCATGTTATTCTACACCAGTTAATGTACTTACACATCTGCAAATTCTTCTAATGATTTTTGTGGGCTGAATACGTTTAATAAGCCAATGATCTGTAGAGGTAACATAAGCACATAAACACAACAACATAAGTCATACAGGTTGATTAGATTAGTTTCCTCAATGTAAGAAAACACAGTCCACATGTTTGTAATCAATTCAATTTCAAACGTATTATACAATAAAACAATAAAAAGTCCCTTGATGCTGATTGACTGAAACCGCATTCTAGTCCTCTATATTCACAATATAAGCTACCATTGCAAATGCCTGTTTACTGTTCTATCTCTCTGAGTATCATTACGCATTCATAACATATTATTCCTACTGTTCCTGTCCAGCCAGGCCAATCATAAACAGAATCGAGCATTATTGTCATAGAGTCTCATCTAGAATATAATCGAAACAGCAGGAAGAAGTCGTTGACCAGTGTTGCTCGGCAGACTTACATTTTTGTGATTGACACATTTCATTAACACCAGTTCTCTGTACGCTCGCTTGGCGTGCGTCTGGTTCTGGAACGGCCGACTCAACTTCTTAATAGCCACATTTCTCTCAAGGTTGTGGTCATACGCTGAACTAAAAGGCAAGACAAAGAACATGGCAATACATGAACACATCTGCGACAATGGCGTGATACAGACTGTGGTAATAGGAATTTAAATGGATGTCTGATTGGTGTTTCTTTTCATTGGGTATTTTACAGCATATGACCTTGAAACATAACCTAAAATGAGGACACTGTCCAAATGAATGAATTCCATGGTTCATTTTGTCATTGATGGACCAGCAATGGTAATAGCCTTGGTCCATTGATTCAGCACCACAGTGTTTAGACAAATTCAAACATCGGGGTACTTTGGTATGTAGCTCTGAATTGTATTGTTACCTTGGAAACCAATTGAATCTCAAATAAAAGTATTTCATTGGGGCTAAATAAAATAAAATATATCTCAAGCAAAAAGGATTTGGAAACAATAAACTGCAACACTTTACTTTGCATCCCATCGTTTACTGGTAATTACCTGGCACAAAGCACAGTTCAAACATTAATGAAGTAGTATATGACTGGCAGAAAAAAACTAAGGGGAGGAAAAAGTACTCAATTGTCATACTTGAGTAAAAGTAAAGATACTGTACCTTAATAGGAAATGACTCAAGTAAAAGCAAAAGTCAACCAGTAAAATACTACTTGAGTAAAAGTATAAAAGTATTTGGTTTGAAATATAATGAAGTATCAAATGTAAATGTAATTTCAAAAATGTACTTAAGTAGCAAAAGTAAAAGTATAAATCATTTCAAATTCCTTATATTAAGCAAACCATTTGGCACAATTGTTCTTTTTTTTTTTTTAAATGTACGCATAGCCAGGGACACACTCCAACACAGACATCATTCAGAAACAAAGCATTTGTGTTTAGTGAGTCGCCAGATCAGAGGCAGTAGGGATGAGTGTGTGAATTGGACCATTTCTGTCCTGCTTTCAAAATGTAATGAGAACTTTTGGGTGCTGGAGGGGCCTCACGAGTGGCACAGTGGTCTAAGGTTCTACTAGCTGATTCGAGTCCAGGCTCTGTTGCAGCCAGCCACACCGGGATACCCATGGGGTGGCAAGCAATTGGCCCAGTATCGTCTGGGTTAGAGGAAGGCTTGGCCGGCAGCGACTCCTGTGGCGGGCCGGTTCCAGTGCACGCTGACATTGTCGCCAGGTGTTTCCTCCGACACATTGGTGCGGCTGGCTTCCGGGTTAAGTGGCCATTGTGTCAAGAAGCAGTGTGGCTTGGCTGGGTTGTGTTTCGGAGGATGCATGGCTCTTGACTTTCGCCTCTCCCGTGTCCGTATGGGAGTTGCAGTGATGGGACAAGACTGTAACTACCAATTGGATACCATGAAAAAGGGGTAAAAAAAGTGTCAGAGAAAATGTATGGAGTAAAAAGTACATAATTTTCTTTAGGAATGTAGTGAAGTAAAAGTAGAAGTTGTAAAGTACAGTACAGATAGTACAGATACCCCAAAAAACAACTTAAGTTGTACTTTAAAGAATTTTTACTTAAGTACTTTATACCAATGCCACCAAATTAGATTTTGTTTTTCAAATGTATCGTGGGCTGACATTTTCCATCAAGGCACTCTTGAAGAAAACAAATTGGTGAACTTGTTGATTAAAAGCATTTATTTCTAAATATTTAAAAGCATAACAAACAAACGCCAATGCATTTCGGCATGATGTCAGCCTTCATCTGGGGGTAAAGGTTGTAATGTCCACATGGGGGCTCTATGAATCACATTTGAGTGGCAGAATAACCAATAAGAAAACATGTGACATAAACAAAATAACAGCACAAGGAAATTAAATAGGTGTGTGAACATAAAGTAAATTATATAAGAATAATTCAAATTGGCCCTAAAAAATCATACAAATAGCATAAAAGATATATACACAAAAATTACCATACCAATCGAACAATTTGTATTTACTAAGGGGTGACCTTCATCCCCTTTGTTTGTTTCTGCCAGTCATAGACTGCCCTTTTCAAAGAGTACCTTGTACCAAGTCTCCATGGCCTTATAGCTTTTACCCATTTGAGCCCACCAGCACATTGTTTTTTCTTCTCAGTAATGAAATAGTAATTGCAAAGTGATTACACTTACCAGACTATTCCCTGTGCTCCTGAGCCAATGGGCCTTAGATTCTGGTAGCGCTTCAGGACTTTGAAGGTGGAATCTCCGACATCTAAACTATAGAACTCCCTCTCTCCTCCTCGCTTGTTTTTATTCATGATGAAACCTGGAGGAGCTACTTTCTGGGCATCCAAACTAGGCTCTCTGTACTATGGACCCGCACACACACACACACACACACACAAGAGTGCAAGCACACATGCACAAACACACACACACAGAGAAAGAGAGAGAGAGCATAACATATTTTTAGGATACAGAACACAGGTAGCTACGGTATGTTCGGAAGTGCATGTTTCTAGCTTTAAGATCAAATCTGCATTAGGGGAAATAGCCCCACTGATCACCCCCAGCGGCATTAAAGGGCATATTCTGCTGTCCTATCGTGAGTGCAATGATGTCAGATAAAAAAGTGTTTGATGTTTGCAATAACTTCTTTATTGTAGTAATATTCCGAACGGACTTGGCAGTTTCACAAATTAAGGATTCCAGCTTTAACCTATTATTCTTATTAACCTTATCCAATGCTACAGTTTTCCTTCTTAAACCTAAAAGGTTTAAAAATCAGATGATCAGATGTTTTCAAAACTCAGAAGCAATCTTCTTTTGAGATAGGTCCACGTCCCAGGCCATGTGTATATGCCACAATCAAAAATGAATGGAGAAGATAAGCACCATGCAATTTCCAGATCTGTGGTGCTTATCTTTCAATGATTTTGTTGGTTGAGGTATTGTATATACAGTGCCTAGTGAAAGTCTTCACACCCTTGCACAGTTGTCACATATTGCTGCCTTAAATTAAAATCTAAAAAGGAATATAAAATTATAAATTTTTTCTACAGATCTACATAAACTGCTCCACATTTTCAAAGCGTAAGACAAATTGTAGACGTGCGGAAATGAATAAAAAATAGAAAACGAAGATATTTTAATTGCGTAAGTCTTTACACACCTTCCTGGGTGAAGAGCAAATATTTTCCTGAAAAAAAACGCTCAATTTATTGAATGGTGTCCATCTGTTCGCATAAGTAGTGGTTCTCATTATTTAATAATAACTTACACTGTCTTTGTAAGGTCCCCCTGTTAGATAGTGATATGCAAACAATGATTCAACCTCAGAGCCACCAATTAGTTTTAAAAACATGTCAGAGATTCATTTTTAGACAGGGGAGGTTCCAAAATATTTCATAGATACTGAAAATTTTGGGCGGCAAGTAGCCTAGCGGTTAGAGTGTTGGTTCAGTAACCGAAAGGTTGCTAGATCTAATCCCTGAGCTGAGAAGGTAAAAATCTGTCGTTCTGCCACTGAACAAGGCAGTTAACCCCTCTGTTCCTAAGCCATCTTTGTAAATAAGAATATGTTCTTAGCTAACTTGCCTATTTAAATAAAGGTTGAATATATATATGTCACTTTGAGTAAATAATGTGTAGGCGGTGTATCATATCACTGGGGATCTGGCTGTCCTTCCTAACTGAGCTGCAGGAAAGAATGGAAACTCTTCAGGGATATCACTATGTGGCCAAATATGATTTTAAAACAGCCACAGAGTTCATTGGCTGAGCAGGGAGAAAACTGTGCATTGATCAACAACACTGCATTCACTCCACATTACTAGCTTGTTTGAAAGAGGGGGGAAAAAATGAATCTTCTACAACAACAAAAATCACTACTGTTTGAAAGATGGCCCTTAAAGTTATACTGTACTTCAAGTCAGCATGGCAGAATATTAAACTTTTGGGTCAAATCCAACACAACACATCACAGAGTGAAGCCCTCTACATTTTCTTGAATTGTGGTGGTAGTATTATGTTATTAGGTATGCTTGTCACAAGCAGGGACTGGGGACTTGTGTCAGGCCCAAAGTAAATATGAAAGGGGCAAAGCACAGGGAAAAACTTTTGAAGACCTGCATCAATCTTTTGAAGAACTAACACTTGTTTTTCCAGAGGGAAAATTACACACATTTTATGACATGGTCCAGTCTCAGTGCTGACATAAATCTGTTTGAAAACCTGAGATAAGACTTGAATATTGCTGTCCATCAATGATCCCCAAACAAATTGACTTAGCTTCAGCAATTTTGCCAAACACAAAGGATATATACTAAAGAGGACTGTTATTAGCATGTTTGACCACTCATCTGTAATTAGCAGATTATCAGACACTCAACAAGGTCTGATTTAATTATTACTGAACCAGGATACAAGTGGGAAATATAATGATCCAATCCATTTTAAAAAATTGGAGGCCCCTTACACTTCAGTGTTGTGATGCAAAAATTAGAGCAAAATGTACAGCCCATCGAATTTAAAAGGTATTGTCTGACATTGTTCATTCAGACATGTTTTTTTACATGGATGACACATATAATAATATAAAGGATAGTACTTGAAACAATAGAACACTATAACAAATATGGGAAACCAGGCCTGCTATTCAGAGCTGACTTGCCTGGAACATTTCAATTTGAGAGAATCTCTTATAAAAATGGGTTAAAATCATGTATAGTAAAATAGTAAATAATGGCTACTTCTCAGAAAGTATTAAACTGTCAAGAGGAGTAAAACAAGGTTGTCCACTATTGGCATACATTTATGTTAGCTATTAAATTCAGGTCCAACAATGATATCAAGGGATTAGAAATGTGGTGTCATTGTTTGCTGATGATTTAAATCCTCAGAGGATCTCTGGATTACAAAACAATTTTGGTAAGTTTACTCTATTATGTGTTTGATCTTTTTTTTTTTTATCTAACTTTTACATTACCGTTTTTAACCAATAAAATAGTCTGATGGTGATGTGGATATACTCTGTATACATATTCCGTAGTAAATGATCTCACTCCAATAAATGTTTATAGATAATATCTTGCTACCATGGACAGGTAAAATACCTGTCTATTTGTGTGGGAAAAATCACCCTGATTAACTCTTTAATCATATCCCAGTTTACCTATTTGCTTATGGTCTTGCCTACACCTAGAGAACAGTTCAAAATGATATGAGAAAACAATATTACATTTTATTTGGAACGGCAAGCCAGACAAAATTAAGTGGGCCTATTTATCTAATGATATATTATATAAATAGGCCTGTTTGTAATGAATACTCAGCGAGAAAAAGGTGTAGATTCATGCGCAGAGCACAGCAGATGTTTATTAAGCCTTCGCAGAAGGCAGGAATCATGGTCACAGGCATTCAATGGTCAAACACAGGTAGGCAGTCAAAACCAAACAATACCTCACAACCATACAAACAGAAAGAACTGAACTAAATAGGGAGCTGATGAGACCATGTGAGAAACGAACATGTTTCTCTCCGTTTGAGCAGACACATGCACATTTGTGGCCTGCTGGAGGTCATTTTGCAGTGCTCCTCCTTGCACAAAGGCGGAGGTAGCGGTCCTGCTGCTGGGTTGTTGCCCTCCTACGGCCTCCTCCACGTCTCCTGATGTACTGGCCTGTCTCCTGGTAGCGCCTCCATGCTCTGGACACTACGCTGACAGACACAGCAAACCTTCCTGCCACAGCTCGCATTGATGTGCCATCCTGGATGAGCTGCACTACCTGAGCCACTTGTGTGGGTTTTAGACTCCGCCTCAAATGTTATTTGTCACATACACATGGTTAACAGATGTTAGTGCGAGTGTAGCGAAATGCTTGTGCTTCTAGTTCCGACAATGCAGTAATAACCAACAAGTAATCTAGCTAACAATTCCAAAACTACTACCTTATAGACACAAGTGTAAGGGGATAAAGAATATGTACATAAAGATATATGAATGAGTGATGGTACAGAGCGGCATTGGCAAGATACAGTAGATGGTATTGAGTGCAGTATATACATATGAGATGAGTATGTAAACAAAGTGGCATAGTTAAAGTGGCTAGTGATACATGTATTACATAAGGATGCAGTAGATGATATAGAGTACAGTACATATACATATGAGATGAATAATGTAGGGTATGTAAACATTATATTAGGTAGCATTGTTTAAAGTGGCTAGTGATATATTTTACATCAATTCCCATCAATTCCCATTATTAAAGTGGCTGGTGGTTAGAGCGTTTGGACTAGTTAACTGTAAGGTTGCAAGATTGAATCCCCCGAGCTGACAAGGTAAAAATCTGTCGTTCTGCCCCTGAACGAGGCAGTTAACCCACCGTTCCTAGGCTGTCATTGAAAATAAGAATGTGTTCTTAACTGACTTGCTTAGGTAAATAAAGATGAAATAAAGGTGTAAAACTTGAAATCGGCCCTAATTAATCGGCCATTCCGATTAATCGGTCGACCTCTACTATAGACCACCAAGTGCTAACAGTCAGTATCTGGATAATATGTGTGAAAGGCTTGATAATGTATGTGACATCAACAGAGAAGTATATTTTCTGGGTGATTTAAATATTGACTGGCTATCATCAAACCGCCCACTCAGGAAAAAACTTCAAAACTCTAACCAGTGCCTGCAACCTGGATCAGGTTGGCAGTCAACCTACCAGGGTAGTTACAAACAGCACAGGAATTAAATCATCAACATGTACTGATCACATTTTTACTAATGCTGCAGATATTTGCTTTAAAGCGGTATCCAAATCCATAGGATGTAGTGATCACAATATAATAGCCATATCTAGGAAAATATCTAGGAAAAGTTCCAAAGGATGGGCCTAATATAGTGTATAAAAGGTCCTACAATAAGTTTTGTGGTTATGTTGATGTTGATGAGGAGGATGAGGAGCAACCAGACGCTGTACTTGATGCATTTATGAAACTACTTATTCCAGTTACTAATAAGCACACACCCGTTAAGAAAATGACTGTAAAAACGGTTAAATCCCCTTTGATTGAGAGGGATGAGGCAAAAGGTATGGTAATTAAGTCTGGCAGCCCAACTGATTGGCAAACGTACTCCAAATTAAGAAATCATGTGACTAAACTAAATAAAAATAAACTACACTATGAAACAAAGATAAATGATATAAAGAATGATAGTAAAAAGCTTTGGTGCAGCTTAAATTACATTTTGGGGAAAAAGGCCACCTCAGCTCCTTCATATATTGAATCAGATGGCTCATTCATCACAAAGCCCACTGATATTGCAAACTACTTGAATGATTTTTTCATTGGCAAGATAAGCAAACTTAGGGATGACATGCCAGCAACAAACGCTGACACTACACATACAAGTATATCAGACCAAATTATGAAAGACAAGAATTATACTTTTGAATTCCGTAAAGTCGGTGTGGAGAGGTGAAAAAATTATTGTTTTCTATCAACAATGACAAGCCACCAGGGTCTGACAATCTAGATGGAAAATTACTGGGGATAATAGCAGACGATATTGCCACTCCTATTTCCTAAATCTTCAATTTAAGCATGTGCCCTCAGGCCTGGAGGAAAGCTAAAGTTTCCCTTTACTGGATCAAATAGCCGACCAATCAGCCTGTTACCAACCCTTAGTAAACTTCTGGAAAAAAATTGACCAGATACAATGCTGTTTACAGTAAACAAAAAAAAATCTGCATGCTTATTGGGAAGGACACTCAACAAGCACAGCACCTACACAAATGTTGGATGATTGTCTGAGAGAAATTGATGATAAAATTATTATGGGGGCTGTTAGACATCAGTGCAGCTTTTGACATTATTGATCATAGTCTACTGCTGGAAAAACGTATGTGTTATGGCTTTACACCCCCTGCTATAATGTGGATAAAGAGTTACTTGTCTAACAAAGAGGGTGTTCTTTAATGGAAGCCTATCAAATATAATCCAGTTAGAATCAAGAATTCCCCAGAGTAGCTGTTTAGGCCCCTTGCTTTTTTCAATTTTTACTAACGACATGCCACTGACTTTGAGAAAAGCCAGAGTTTCTATGTATGCGGATGACTCAACACTATACACGTCAGCTACTACAGCGACTGAAATGACTGAAACACTCAACAAAGAGCTGCAGTTAGTTTCAGAGTGGGTGGCAAGGAACAAGTTAGCCCTAAATATTTCTAAAACTAAAAGCATTGTATTTGGAACAAAACACTCACTAAACCCTAATCCTCAACTAAATCTTGTAAATCATGTGGAAATTGAGCAAGTTGGGATGACTAAACTGCTTGGAGTAACACTAGATTGTAAACTGTCATGGTCAAAACATATTGATGCAGTAGTAGGGAGAAGTCTGTATATAATAAAGCGATACTTAACAACACTATCAACATGGCAGCTCCTACAGGCCCTAGTTTTGTCGCACCTTGACTACTGTTCAGTTGTGTGGTCAGGGGCCACAAAAAAGGACTTGGGAAAATTGCAATTGGCTCAGAACAAGGCAGTACTTTTACTTATGAGAGGTATTGACATGTTGAATGCACCGAGCTATCTGTCTAAACTACTGGCACACAGCTCGGACACCCATGCATACACCACAAGACATGCCACAAGAGGTCTCTTCACAGTCCCCAAGTCCAGAACAGAGTATGGGAGGCACACAGTACTACATAGAGAGATGACTACATGTAACTCTATTCCACATCAAGTAACTGACGAAAGAAGTAAAATTAGATTTAAAAAACAGATTAAAAAAACACCTTATGGAACAGCGGGGACTGTGAAGCAACACAAACATTGGCACAGACACATGCATACACACACACACACACACGATAACATACACACTATACGTACACATGGATTTTGTCATGTAGATATGTGGTAGTGGTGGAGTACGGGCCTGAGGGCACACAGTGTGTTGTGAAATCATTAAGACAAAGTGTGTTTAACACATTTTGGTTACTACGTGTTTCCATGTGCGTTATTTTATAGTTTTGATGTCTTCAATATTATTCTACAATGTAGAAAATAGTCCAAATAAAGAAAAACCCTTGAATGAGTAGGTGTGTCCAAACTTTTGACTGGTACTGAATATATATTTGCAAAAAAAATCTGCAATCTACAAAATCTACAATCTATCTGCAAAATATCCCCCCCCCCCCAAAAAATAATAATAATAATAATAAATAAGGATATTTGCTGCTCCAAGAGTTGCGTAAAGTTGGTGAAATCTTACTCAACATGATTCACAGCTGTAATTATTGCTTCCCAAGGTGCTTTGAACAAGTATTAACTCTGTGGTGTGAAGACATACGCAATCAAGATTTACATTGTTTTTTTTAATGCATTTTTTAAAGTGTATTTTTGATTTACTTTTAAGTGTAGAGTAGGTTGTGTAAATCAGTAGGAAAAAAATCTAATGTAATCCATTTTATATTTAAATATAAGGCAGCAAAATGTGACAACTGTGCAAGGGGTATGAAGAGTTTCCCTAGGGACTGTAGCTGGATCTAAACAACGGATGGTGTGGGATGTTGATTCTTCTTGACATAAGACTACTTTTGTGGTATGAGAACACCTGACAAAACGTGAAGCGGACTGTAATGTCCCTTAAACTTTACAAACAGAGGAGGTGGGAGTATACAATATCCTCAGAATCCACTGGTCAGAGTGTGAACCATAGGTGGTCTACTTCTCTCAATAAATTTGTATATGAAACATGAGCTGAAGAATATCTCTCTCAGGGCTCAGGGTTCAATGGGATGGGGTCATACTGATACTGGCCCTCCAATGAGTGTTTCCCCCTCTTTCTCTCTCTCCCATCTTCTCACTGATTTATACTGAACAAAAATATAAATGCAACATGTAAAGTGTTGGTCCCATATGTCATTAGTTGAAATAAAAGAGCACAGAAATGTTCCATACACACAAAAAGCTTATTTTGCTTTTTGTTAATTTCTCTACCATAAGCCTTCTTAACAACACTATCAACAAGGCCTCCAACGTTGTTTTAGAGAATTTGGCAGCACGTCCAACTGGCCTCACAACAGCAGACAACGTGTAACCACGCCAGCCCAGGACCTCCACATCCGGCTTCTTCACCTGCGGGATCGTCTGAGACCAGCCATCTGGACAGCTGATGAAACTAATGAGTATTTCTGTCTGTAAAAAAGCCCCTTTGTGGCAAAAAAACTCATCATGATTAGCTGTGTCTGGCTCCCCAGTGGGTGGGCGTGGTTACCAAGTGAGTGGGCCTATGCCCTCCCAGGCCCACCAATGGCTGTGCCACTGCCCAGTCATGTGAAATCCATAGATTAGGGCCTAATTCATTTATTTAAATGTACTGATTTCCTTATATGAACTGTAACTCAGTAAAATCTTTAAAAATGTTGAATGTTGCGTTTATATTTTTGTTCAGTGTAAGTTTACATTACTGTCTTAAGCCCAGTCTGAACTGGACTAAAGCCCAGAGACATTGGCCCGATTTGACTACATTGAAAATACATCTTTTGTAACCATCGGATAGTAACGTCTGCGTTCACCTATCATGTCAGGCAGCCTAGTGGTAGCTTCGTGGTTAAGTGCATTGGGATAGTAACTGAAAGATTGCTGGTTTGAATCCCTGAGCCGATTAGGCAAAAAATCTTTTGATGTGCCATTGAGAACTTAATCCTAATGCTCTGGATAAGAGTGACTGCTAAATGACTAAAATGTAAATCAATGATTTCCCTCCATTTTGAAATACATCCTTCTTTACCATTGGAGGTAACAGCCACTAAGGCTTTCATCAGCTTTCACATATCTTATCAGTTCAAAACTGTGGTTTCCCAAGGAAGGGAGGACGGAAGCATCCATTGTGATTAGTCCATCATAATAGGGCTAAATATGTTTCAGCCCATGCTGTTTCCTCTGACATCCCGACTGTCCTGCTAACGTCACACTTGCGCATCAGAGACATCCCCCGCCGTGTCAAAGTAAACACTCAGATTCCACACACACACACCCCGCACAGTGTTACAGTAATTATTTATATCAATCATCAGACAGAAGCCAGGCATTCATACGATCATGGTTCAGATGGATCAGGTGAGTGGATGGAGTGTGGTGCTTAGCGTACTGCTTTTAATTGTAGGTTATATACCTGCATGGGTATACTGTAAGTCTGAATGAATAAATTAACAATGGCTGTATAATGATTACAAACATACTATGATTAATGGATAAAGCATGACATTATGTAGCCAACTTATGCTATACCAATTGAGCTAATGTTCTACTTAGCTCTTGGATGATGTCAATTACTGTAAGATGCAGTTACCAGTGAACAGTAATACCTGTTAATGTATTACAGTGACTGTTTATTATGTGTAATCTTTACGTGACAAAAGGATGAATACGGGCTATAAATGCAGTATCTTATCTTTCCACTTCAGTCAGTGACTGGCTGCACCAACAGCAGCTCTCTTTCTCTCTCCCCCTTTCTATAGCTCCCTCCTCCTCTCTCTCCTTTCTCTGTCTATCTCCACTTGGCATTATTAGGTAGGTCTATCAAGGGCCTATGAGTCAGGCCGGCAGCTACACTTCTACAGCCCTGCAATTACTGTCAGGGGCCCTCCACTCCAGTTGTCTTCATAATTAACATGATAAACAGCCCCTCAACACTGGCAGTCAAGCCTGAGCCCCACCAATACAGGGACTGACTATAGCGTATATCCGACAAAACATCCACAATCATGAATCTCCCCTCAAGATATTAAAGGGGCAATCCAGTCACAAATGTGATTTCCCTGTGTTTTACACATATTTCCACACTATGAGTTTGGAATAATACCGTTAAATTGTGAAAATTATGATAGTGCCATTTGAGTGTAAGAGCTGTTTGAAAAGACCACCTGCAATTTCTGCTTGTTTGCACGGGTGGGGTTTTTGGACCACCTGGCGACATCACCAGGCGGTGTAAGTTAATACACCAATAACAAAGAGTTTTCCCTTCTCTCTGTTAAAGATGCACTATGCAGATATCGCTCCGCCATTTCCTGGTTGCTAAAAGTCTAATAGATCACTTAATTTCAGTTTATGTGACAAAACAAGCAAGTATAGTGTAGAGAATCATTGTACCAGGGGCCAACTTTCACTGGGGACGGGGAGGGACATGCAAATCGAAATAGCACACATAGAACAGATCTACCACGTCGTAGACTTGCTTTCAATGAGAATGACAGATCTATAACACACATTTCTATGTGAATTTGGTTACATATTGCAGTTAGTTAATAGCAGCTCATTTTCAGGTTACATATCCCTCCCATTACGCTCCTCCAATTAGGCCCTTCACTCAGGCCACTCCCAGACAGTCCTAGCTAAATTATTGCTTGAGAAATTGCTTTTTGCTAAGAACCTATTTTTGTATTATTTTTTACAATTTTAATTGAAAACAATTACAGTAAGGTACTTAATTACTTAATTTCTGTTACCTAGAAATTATTTGATATTGACACAACAGCTGCATTGGACCTTTAATACAGTATAACTAAGCAATAAATAACATTGGAACATACACATAAACCGTCTGATTAAATTCCTACATTTCCCTCTGTATTTTTATACAGAATAATAGATTGTTCACCAGTGTCATTACCTATATGGGCTTAACCTCTACGGGATTGGGGTCCCCCCCACGCAATGGTTGAGCTAACATAGGCTAATGTGATTAGCATGAGTAACAAAAAAAATCCCAGGACATAGACATATGTGATATGGGCAGAAAGCTTAAATTCTTGTTAATCTAACTACACTGTCCAATTTACAGTAGCTATTACAGTGAAAGAATACCATGATATTGTTTGAGGAGAGTGCACAATTATGAACTTGAAAATGTATTAACAAACCAATCAGGCACATTTGGGCAGTCTTGATACAACATTTTGAACAGATGTGCAATGGTTCATTGGATCAGTCTAAAACGTTGTACATGCACTGCTGCCACCTAGTGGCCAAAATCTAAATTGTGCATGGGTTGGAATAATACATTATGGCCTTTCTCTTGCATTTGAAAGATGGTACAAAAAAATACAAAAACAAAATATCATGTATTTTTCTTTGTATTATCTTTTACCAGATATAATGTGTTATATTCTCCTACATTAATTTCACATTTCCACAAACTTCAAAGTTTTTCCTTTCAAATGGTATCAAGAATATGTATATCCTTGCTTCAGGTCCTGACAGACAGGCAGTTAGATTTGGGTATGTCATTTTAGGTGAAAACTTTTAAAAAAGGGTTGGATGCTTAAGAGGTTTTTAAGTCTTGAACATGTTATTGTATAAGTGGGTGGGTATACAGATAAGACCATAAAATAATATAGGCCTATTCTGGCACTAGACTGTATGTAAATACTAGGCCTATACTTTCCAATTGTTATTGTACCTTAAATATATCCCATGCATAGCTGCCTTTATCATAACATTGTTCACTGAACATCGTGTTGCCAAGACTTCAAGAATGACAGAGGGAAGATCTTCAGGCTTAAATATCGACAATTCAGATTGTTTATAATTCAGTAGTGATCAATTGATTTAATGGCCCTGACAATCCCCGGTATGTAACTACAGTCATGATAACCTTGGCCAGCCGGCCCTTTATCGTTATATGTAGATGTGGCTGCCAGGTAAAAACAAACACAGGTGCCTTGAAAACATGACAATAATACGACAATAACCAACCTCGCTACAATGTAGCAAGTGAGTCTATACTTCCAAAGCCGGCTTTTTGGTAATAGCCTGGTTATTACAGCTTGTATGTAGCCGAGCCTATGCGATGCAGTATTGTGCTACACATAGCAGGATAACTTATTTTGAGCGCTATCTATGCCAATCCAACAATCGAAATCATCGTGGTACAACAACATTAAATCCTGGACACGTTGTGCTTTTAGTTAAATATGATAGAATAAATTGCACAATTCTAATCTATTTACAACAAACATCATCTGTAAATTGTGTGCGGTGCGGCGAAAACGACCCTCCCCCACAGCTAAACAATACCATGGACAGCGGCGCGGAAACATAAGGCTTACCTCCGTCAACAAAATACAGAATGTCAGTTCTGGATTAGCCACAAAAGTCCGAGTCCTCGAAAATGAATTAAGTTGAATTATTTAGATAATAAATGATGGCTATTCTGTTGTCCTGCTACAAAACATGACCTCACGGAATTCACTACAATCTCTCTGCATTGACAGGCCGAGCGCGCACTGCAAGAAGACATGCGTACTACGTCACTAAAGCCCTACGCATCCGTGAGATAGGAGCTACCGCCCTATCCTTTCCTTTTATCAATAGAAATACATACAAAAATATCCTCTTCCCTGTAATGAATAAAATCAATACAAAAATCAGTACAAATCTCTCTCTCACACGCACATTATAGGCCTACCTCAACCCTTTTTGCTGAATGCTGGTTTTAGGCCTGTCTATTTGGGATGGTACCATATCAAATGATTATCTTCCACACAACAGCCAATCCACAGACTTTGCAATTATATTTATACAGGCCTATTCATCCACCTCTGTTTTGGAATGCTCGGAGACTGATGGCAGACATGCTGCGACATAGGCAGTAAACTGAGGGATAATGAAATGAGAACATTAAGAATGTCAGCTTTGGCACCCAGCCAATGAGTTAGTACCTTCACACTAATGAGTCATGCCAGTAGTTATTTACACAGTGCCAGCGGGTCAAACGTCAGACAGAAAGGGTTCAAACACAAAGCGGAGTACAGTGCATTAGGGAAGAATTCAGAACCCCTGACTTTTTCCAAATTTCGTTACGTTACAGCCTTATTCAAAAATTGAATCGATCTACAATCAATGGGCTCCCGAGTGACGCAGTGGTCTAAGACACTGCATCGCAGTGCAAGAGGGGTCACTGCAGTACCTGGTTCGAAACCAGGCTGCATCACATCAGGCCATGATTGGGAGTCCCACAGGGCAGCACACACTTGGCCCAGGGTAGGCATTCATTGTAAATAAGAAATTATTCTTCACTGACTTGCCTTTTTAGACATTTTCCCAAAAACATAAATATCAAATTTACATAAGTATTCAAACCCTTTACTCAGTAATTTGTTGAAGCACCTTTGGCAGCGATTACAGCCTTGGGTCTTCTTGGGTATGACGCTACAAGCTTGGTACACCTGTATTTGGGGAGTTTCTCCCATTCTCCTGTGCAGATCCTCTCAAGCTCTGTCAGGTTGGATGGGGATCGTCACTGCACAGCTATTTTCAGGTCTCTCCAGAGATGTTCGATCGGGTTCAAGTCTGGGCTCTGACTTGGACACGCAAGGATGTTCAGAGACCACTTGGCTGTGTGCTTTGGGTTGTTGTCCTGTTGGAAGGTGGACCTTCGCCCCAGTCTGAGGTCCTGAGCACTCTGGAGCAGGTTTTCATCAAGTATCACTCTGTACATGCTCCGTTCATCTTTCCCCTCCCTCCCTTTCCCTGGTCTTTAAGTCCCTTTAACATCCCCACAGCAGGATGCTGCCACAACCATGCTTCACTGTAGGGATGGTGCCAGATTCAATCTTGGTTTCATAAGACCAGAGTATCTTGTTTCTCATGGTCTGAAAGTCTTCAGGTGCCATTTGGCAAACTCTTGGTTGGGCTCTCATATGCCTTTTACTGAGGAGTGGCTTCATTCAGGCCACTCTATCATAAATGGTGGAGTGCTGCAGAGATTGTTGACCTTCTGGAATGTTCTCCATATCTCCACAGAGTAACTCTGGAGCTCTGTCAGAGTGACCATTGGGTTCTTGGTTACCTCCCTGACCAAGGCCCTTCTCCCACGATTGCTCAGTTTGGCCGGGCGACCAGCTCTAGGAAGAGTCTTTCTTGGTGGTTCCAAACTTCTTCCATTTAAGTATGATGGAGGACACTGTGTGCTATACATACATATATATATATACATACATACATACATACATACATACATACATACATACATACATACATACATACATACATACATACATACATACATACATACATACATACATACATACATACATACATACTGTACATACATACACTACCGTTCAAAAGTTTGGGGTCACTTTGAAATGTCCTTGTTTTTGAAAGAAAAGCACTTTTTTTTGTCCATTAAAATAACATCAAATTCATCAGAAATACAGTGTAGACATTTTTTATGTTGTAAATGACTATTGTAGCTGGAAGCGGCCAGCATCCCGGAGTCGGGAAATGTATTTAATCGCGAAATATATTCAATCGCGATCTGCTGGCATTTCGGGGGAAAGCAGACAGGTTTTATTTAAAGCAGACAGTTTATTTATGGAGCTTACCGCATGAGTTGTGTTTTGGGAGCCTCTTTTTGTCTGAACTGTGGATGGCTCAGTTTTCTATAGAGTCTGCCTGCGGGCTAAATTGAAGTGTGACGATTTGGTCATGCATCTGATCATAGATTTGGGGTCAGTCCGGGAGACAGGCTTTCTTTGGATGGGATTTTGTTAAAAGGTCAAATGTATTATTTGTATCTTAGGATCAACGTTGTCACAGTTGCCTCTTGTTGAAGAGGCATCAGCTAACTTTAGCATTTGGGGCGGCAGGGTTTCCAAGTGGTTAGAGTATTGGACTAGTAACCAGAAGCTTGCAAGATCAAATCCTGATCTGACAAAGTAAAAGTCTGTTGTTCTGCCCCTGAACAAGGCAGTTAACACACTGTTCCTAGGCCATCATTGAAAATAAGAATTTGTTCTTAACTGACTTGCCTAGTTAAAAAATGCTATAGCTAGCTATCCTCTTCCTCCGTTTCTGAATACATTTTTGGCTTGCAAAATAAGTGAGCTAGATTTTGTTTGTGCACTACCATATGTCGATAGCCAAGTTTGTCACTGGTATGGGATAGTAAATGACCTAAAGCTAGCCAGCCAGACAGTGATAGCCGCAAGCTAAAACCGGAGAGAGAGTGAGAGAATTCACTTTCTGTTTCAAGTGTTGAATTGATCAAGTTCACTCAAATATGTTTTTCTACATTTAATTGATGAAATTACATTTTTATTCTATAAAGATTGTAATTGTGGCTATAAAACCCTCACAGCTGTTTTCCATACTAAAACATGAAGTACAACTTCATGCACGCCAGCTTTCCATGTACAGTAAGCTCACTGTGTGAGCCATCAAAATTGCAATCTTGAATTTGGGCGTTTCCAGTAGACTTCATGGTTTTATATGCGGGGAACAAACATTGTCCAATCGTAAAATAACAAATCATTTCTCGAGTTATAACACATGTATGCTGAACCGAGATAATCTATCTACCTGACAGGTGTGACATAACAAAAAGCTGATTAACAGCATGATCATTACACAAGTGCACCTTGTGCAGGGGACAATAAAAGGCCACTCAAATATGCAGTTTTGTCACACAACACAATGCCACATTGGTCTCAAGTTTTGAGGGAGCATGCAATTGTTATGCTGACTGCATGAATGTCAAACAGAGGTAGACAATGGCAGAAAATCTCATGTTCACCATTAGCTGCCTCCAACATCATTTTAGAGAGCTTGGCAGTATGTCCAACCGGCCTCAAACCACGGACCACGTGTAACCATGCCAGCCCAGGACCACATCCAGTTTCTTCACCTGCGGAATCATCGGAGACCAGCCACCCGGACAGCTGATGAAACTATGGGTTTGCACAGCTGAATAATTTATGCACAAACTATCAGAAACCATCTCAGGGAGGCTCATCGCGTGCTCAATGTCCTCACTAGGGTCTTGACCGTAACCGACTTTAGTGGGAAAATGCTCACCTTTGATGGCCACTGGAGAAGTGTGCTCTTCACAGACGAATCCTGTTTCAACTGTAGATGGCAGACAACATGTATGGTGTTGTGTGGGCCAGCGGTTTGCTGATGTCAATGTTGTGAACAGAGTGCCCCATGTTGGCGAGATCCTGAGGCCCATTTTTGTGCCATTCATCCGCCACCTCACCTGTACACAATTCCTGGAAGCTGAAAATGTCCCAGCTCTTCCATGGCCTGCATACCCACCAGACATGTCACCCATTGAGTATGTTTGGGATGCTCTGGATCGTTGTGTACGACGAAGTGTTTCAGTTTATAGAGAGGAGGAAAGGGCCTAGAAACGAGCCCTGGGGCACACCAGTAGTGAGAGTATGTGGTGCAGACACAGGTCTTCTCCACGTCAAATGGTAGGAGCGGCCTGCTAGGTAGGATACAATCCAAGAGTGTGCAGAGCCTGAGATGCCCAACCCTAAGAGGGTGGAGAGGAGGATCTGATGGTCCCCAGTGTTGAAGGCAGAGGATAGATCTAGGAGGATGAGCACAGAGGAAAGAGAATCAGCTTTGGCAGTACGGAGAGCCTCTGACACAGAGAAGAACAGTCTCAGTTGAGTGACCCGTCTTGAAGTGTTTTGGAAAGGAAATAAAGATGTTTGATGTCAGAGGAGTGGAGTGTTGGTTTCTTGAGGAGGGGAGCACTTGGGCTGTTTTTAAGTCAGAGGGGACACAGCCAGTGGTCAGGGATGAGTTGATGAGGGAAGTGAGGAATGGGAGAAGGTCTCCAGAGATGGTCTGGAGAAAGGAGGAGGGGATGGTGTTGGTTGTCGGGCAGCCGGACCTCATTAGTTCCAGGATTTCATCTGGAGAGAGAGGGGCGCAAGAGGTCAAGGCGTAGGGTAGTTCTGTGCCAGTGGGACCAGTGGACTCAATTGGCTGAGTGAATGAGGAGTGGATGTTGTCAACCTTCTTTTCAAACTGGTTGACAAAGTCATATGGAAGGAGGTAGGGGGTGGAGGATTAAGGAGGGAGAAGAAGGTGGAAAATAGTTTCCTAGGGTTAGAGACAGAAGCTTGAATTTTAGAGTGGTAGAAAGTGGCTTTAGCAGCAGCTACAGAGGACGAGAAGGTAGAGATCAGGGAGTGAAAGGATAATAGGTCCTCCGGAAGTTTAATTTTCCTCCATTATCACTCAGCTGCCCAAGCACCGTTCTGTAGGCTCGCAATGAATCAATCAGCTATGGAGCAGGAGGGGAGGGCCGATCTGGCCTTGGAAGAAAGGGGACAGTGAGAGATAGGATGCAAAGAGGGAGGAGAGTAAAGTCGAAGAGGCAGGATCAGGAGACAGGATGGATAAGGATTTAGCAGAAGGTAGAGATGATAGGATAGAAAAGGGAGAGTAGAGGGAAAGAGAGAGTAGATTGCGACCATCTGGGTAGGGCTGAGTGGAAACAAAGTCGTGATCAGAGACCTGGGGGGGGGGGGCCTCTAGTAAAGATGAGGTAAAGCATATTGCCTGCCTTGTGAGTGTGAGGGGACTGTGAAAGTGGGAGGGGACTGGGAAAGGATGAGGTCAAAAGAAGCAAGGAGGGTAAAGAAAGAGTTGAAAGAAATGAATCGAAGTCAGACATCTGCATATCAACAATTTGGCCTCTGAAGTAGTCCATGTGAAAACAAATCCCCTCCATTGTGTGTTCATTATTTTATAGTAACAATATGTTCCTCCAGACTTGTCTTGAATAGTGATTTCCTACTCATTCTAATGACACTGTATATCCACTAGATGGGGATGTTTTGACTTAAAGTACTTACTTTTCCAAAACCTCATCTGTTTGATTATTAAATGAATGTATTAATAATCACTACCCTTTCCAAGCCACAAAGCCTGGAGGAAAGGACCTGGCTGCAGTGGAGGAAGGACATGGGTCATTTCAAAGGCCATTTATTCTGGAACAGAGTTATAAATCAAATCAAGCTCTATTTATATAGCACATTTCAGACATGAACGCAACCCAATCCACTTCACAGGGGAAAACAATATGAAAATAAAAACTTAAATATTTACACCATAAACAAAATAATAACAATTTTAAACGAATAGACAAAAAATCAACCGAAGGAAAAGCAAAGCTAAAAAGGTGTGTTTTAAGATCCCTTTTAAATATGTCCACAGCTTCGGGCCCCCTCAGGTTCTCTGGCAGGCTATTCCAGAGGCTGGGGGTATGGTAACTAAAAGCTGCCTCTCCATGCCTCTTGGTCCTTTGACCCCCCACAAGGTGGAAAGTTAAAAGGCCCGTGCCAGAGGACCTGAGGGACCTACTGGCCACATAACTCAAAAGCATGTATGACATTAATTGAGGTGCAAAATCATGGATGGAGTTGAAAACCAATAGAAGAATCTTAAAATTAATTATAAAACTCACAGGCAGGCAGTGCAGAGACTTTAAAACCGGTGTAATGTGTGATCTCCGTCTGGTCTTGGTCAGTAACCATGCTGACCAATGGCTTTCTTGGGTAGACCCAGGAGAGGAGAGCATTACAGTAGTCAAGACAGCTTGTAATAAAGCATTGTTGGTCAGGCGCCTGGGGGGGGGGGGGGGGGGGGGGGGGGTAAAAAGCTATTTCGGTCACATTCATAATGTGATTAGAGTTCAGAATAAAAGATTACACCTAGGTTTTTTTACCTAGTGTTTTATCTTTGGTGGCCGTGAATTAACATGTCTGGCCAAATTCTCTCTGTGCTTTGGCTCCAATAATAAGTACCACGGTCTTTTCTTGATTTAGCTGGAGGAAGTTTAACTTGCTTGAAGGAATCAGTCAGTGGGCTTCTATATTGATATACTGTACTGTATATTTATAAAAAAAATCTAAATATCAAGGCTTTTGGATAAGAGAAAATCAACCATATACAATTTTCCTACTTTGAAAAGCAACTTCACAGAAAACACGCGTTTCCTACATGCAAACACAATATGTGGAAGAATCACATATACGTTTGAATATTGTACTTTCAGACTCATGAAATTGTGCCACAGCACACGTTCCTAGCCCATGTGTAGTAAGGGGCTCATATGGGATCAATATCATGCCAAATGTATTCACAAATGTAAATCACTTTCCACGAATGTAAATCGCTATCCACAAATACAATTCACTATCCACAAACAAACACCTTTTGATTTGTATTTGTTTATCGATATATTGCATTAAAAAATATATATAACTGCAGATATGCAGGTCATTCCTAAGGGCCTTAAGTAAAATGACTGCCATAAAGATTTGCACATAGGAGAGATATGCACAAACATGTGCATTGACGAGAAGAAAAATACAAACAGTTCTCATGTGTGGAAAAAAAAGTCTCACCCTATTGAAAAAAAGTTAACACTCGTAGAAAGCAATTTGTACCCATAGAAAGCGATGTCTATAAATCAGAAATTATAGTACGGTAACCATAACATGTCAGCCATATGTGTAACCATAGTTTGTCCAACGTAAATAATCAAAACCCTAGCCCTAGATTACTCTATATTTGCAACACTATTGCGGTGTACACCCGTTCTTTACACAAACAGATTGAATTAGCTAGCCAGTGTGATAGCACCACTAAATGTGAAGGATATGTCATACATTGTTTGTGATTATAATCCATCCGCTGTCTCATGTTGCACAGACGATGATTAAGGAGACATAAGTATTCCTGAGGCCTCTAACTGTTTCCCCAGGAGAGGCATGCAAAAGGTAGAGGGGGAGGTGTAGGATATGGAACCAGACTTTGTAACAGGATTGCTTCTGCCCCAACCTGGGCTTGAACCAGGGACCCTCTGCACACATCGACAACAGTCAAGTGCCCCTGACTGCAGTGTGCAGTTCGGGGCGGGGCTCAGTGTGGATGGGGTCAAACGTTTGACCCCGCCCACCAGTGTTTTTTTTCTTCGTCCATCTGATCTGAGGTTTGACAGTCACACACTGAATACAAACACACACCTTTGTGCAAGGTACATGTTGAGTACAAACGTATTTCATTTTTGAAGATCCTAAGAAATATTATATAAAGTGGAACCAGAACATGTGTTGTAACACTTTTTGCTTCATGCTATATTTGAGAGAAGCTACTGATATTGTTGCAGTGAACAACAGACTTATTATGTATGTCATGTATTGTTAAAATTGTGTTGATAAATGTTATAACTATATTATTTCATTGAGCATATATATACATACAGTTACTACCTATCCTGATTCATAATGCTATTTACTTTCCTCATGAGAATGGAGAGAGACTATACCATATAGACATACTGACAAGCTGAATGTGCATTGTATATTAAGTTATACCATCTCCAATAAAGAGATCAGAGACTCGGGTGACTTCTACGTCATCTTTACTAAACAACATAAACACAATTAACACAGCAGACAAAAACAAGATTTGACCACTCCTCAAAAATGGCTTCACTCCTGCTCATCAAAAGAGGCAGACAGTCATTTTCTTGTTGTCAACTGCCTCCACATAGAACATCTCATTATCTCTCTTTAACTGGAACGAGAACATGAATGATTCCTCGAGGATAATATTTTCAACTTCATCCAGGCCATCATACAACCGTAGTCCTTTAAGGGTTGTAATGCGGTCTTCCCCGTCCATCCCAATTACACTAGGGGAGGGAAACGGTGCCTTTAAAATGTTTGGCATTTTTGTTTGCACATTTCTGTTTTGCCCTAGCACGACACACCCAATTCAAATCAACAACTCCTCATCAGGCTTTGATGATTTGAATCAGGTGTGTAGTGCTAGGGCAAAAACAAAAATGTGCAGCCCTTTGGGTCCCCAGGACCAGGTTTGAGAACCACTGCTCTAGGGTGTCCCTTAGAAGAACATCTGCTTCCTTGAAGAAAAAGGAAGAATGAATATTAAGAGAAATAACACCACTTTCACAATACCACCATGCAAACAAAAGCCACTATTACTAAAGGGGTTTTCAGTGATATCTATAACTACTCAACAAGTCATCACGACTAGTATATCTTGCCATGCATCAAGCCTTCAGCATTACACACAGTAGACTACATACCCAGCTCACCGCTTCCAGTTCGCCGTGCATTTTGTTTTCAGTATCGTTTAGAAAGAAAACAGATTGCGGACATTAAGTAGTGTAATGGAACCTCTAGGGATGTGTGTACAAGAATGATGTGACTAGGGATGTGTGTACAGTACCTGATCCTGCAGAGCTGGATGCTGATGTGACATGCTGTGACTTATTGGGGTGGGTCGTCTTCTACATCATCCTGAAATAGATTGGAGAGGGAGGGTTTTTTACGTCTTTAAACATTGGTTTAAGACTATACCACTCATCATATGAGAGGGGGGATTTACGTCTTTAAACATTGGTTTAAAACTATACCACTCATCATATGACCCTGTTTGGCCCTGTCCGGGGGTGTCCTCGGATGGGGCCACAGTGTCTCCTGACCCCTCCTGTCTCAGCCTCCAGTATTTATGCTGCAGTAGTTTATGTGTCGGGGGGCTGGGGTCAGTTTGTTATATCTGGAGTACTTCTCCTGTCCTATTCGGTGTCCTGTGTGAATCTAAGTGTGCGTTCTCTAATTCTCTCCTTCTCTCTTTCTTTCTCTCTCTCGGAGGACCTGAGCCCTAGGACCATGCCCCAGGACTACCTGACATGATGACTCCTTGCTGTCCCCAGTCCACCTGGCCATGCTGCTGTTCCAGTTTCAACTGACCTGAGCCCTAGGACCATGCCCCAGGACTACCTGACATGATGACTCCTTGCTGTCCCCAGTCCACCTGGCCATGCTGCTGCTCCAGTTTCAACTTCCACCTGACTGTGCTGCTGCTCCAGTTTCAACTGTTCTGCCTTATTATTATTCGACCATGCTGGTCATTTATGAACATTTGAACATCTTGGCCATGTTCTGTTATAATCTCCACCCGGCACAGCCAGAAGAGGACTGGCCACCCCACATAGCCTGGTTCCTCTCTAGGTTTCTTCCTAGGTATTGGCCTTTCTAGGGAGTTTTTCCTAGCCACCGTGCTTCTACACCTGCATTGCTTGCTGTTTGGGGTTTTAGGCTGGGTTTCTGTACAGCACTTTGAGATATCAGCTGATGTACGAAGGGCTATATAAATAAATTTGATTTGATTTGATTTGATGACACCTACCTGTAGTGTGTTTAGTTTTTTCTCCACCTTTTTCAATCTTTCAACCTCTCCTTCAGACCTTAGTGAATGACATATGTAACAGTATAACTTTAGACCGTCCCCTCGCCCATACCGGGCGCGAAACAGGGACCCTCTGCACACATCAACAACAGTCACCCACGAAGCATCGTTACCCATCGCTCCACAAAAGCCGCGGCCCTTGCAGAGCAAGGGGAACTACTACTTCAAGGTCTCAGAGCAAGTGACGTCACCGATTGAAACACTATTTAACACGAACCACCGCTAACTAAGCTAGCGTTTCACATCCGTTACACATACATTACATACATTCAATATGAAAATATATTCAGGTCAGTCTGGCTACAGTGAAACAAGTAATTTTAAGGATGCAAATTAAAAGTTTTTAAAATGTTCAAGGCTTACGGCATGGGAAAGTTCTGCAGGAGAACCTAGGCACCACCATCGCCTAATTTGCGGCGTGTTTTCCTTTGAAAAAGAAAATCACACAATCCGATGGGTATCCCAAAAATAACTTCAATCCACTAGGGATGAGAATTAAGGGATTAAGGGTGCTCTTGAGGGGCCACTGGATGCTGATGGTATGTCAGGTGCTTCAGAAACTGCTGTTGAATATTGTTGCTGTGTAATAGCGACAATGAAAGTGTGTCGCATTTCTACAACTGAAGTCACACTTTCTGATTGTGAACTCTGAACGAGAGGAATAATACTATAGTAACAAGTTATACAATTAAATTAAATACGCTGCTGTAACTGAAAAAATCCAAAACCGTGAACATCAAATATATTCAATAAACAAAGAAATAAATAGTACCTCTGTGCCTCACTGAAGCATGACCTTTGATGTGGTTGTTGACCTTTGATGTAATTGTTGTGATTGTTGACCATATATTGTTCAGCCTTACATGTGCAGAAGGGGCAGTTGTCACGCCCTGGCCATAGAGAGGCTTTTATTCTCTATCTTGGTTAGGCCAGGGTGTGACTAGGGTGGGCATTCTAGTTGCTTTATTTCTATGTTGGTGTGGTTGGTGTGGTTCCCAATCAGAGCTGTCTATCGTTTTCTCTGATTGGGGATCATGTATAAGTTGTCCTTTTTTGTTTGGGTTTTGTGGGTAGTTATTTTCTGTTTAGTGTCTGCACCTGACAGGACTGTTTCGGTTTTCACTCGTTGTTATTTTGTTCGAGTAATACATGTATCATGAACACTTACCACGCTGCGCTTAAGGTCCATGCCTTCTGACGAGAGACGTGACAGGAGTGATGAAGATGACTGCTGCTGCATTTTTCAAAATTCTGGGTCTCTCGCCCTCCAATAACACACTAACATGTCTCTAAAGAAAATAAGCATAGACATAAAAGGCATGATAATTAGAAAGGCATAAAATAATACAATAGGCATTTAATTTCATTATTGTATATCCTATCAAATTTATGCGACCAACTTTTTTCTACAACTACAGATTGCTTTCTACGAGTGATAACTTTTTGTCTTTATGGCAGTCATTTTACTCAAGACCCTTGGAAATGACCTGCATATCTGCAGTTATAAAAAAAAATATAATGCAATATGTCGATTTACAAATACAAATCAAAAGGTGTTTGTGGAAAGTGATTTACATTTGTGGGTTGGTGATTTACATTTGTGAATACATTTGGCATGATATTGATCCCACACCTCTCACTTTGCCTCTTTCTCTCTTCTGAAACTATATCGCCAAAGAATGCATCTAAGCGAGCAAAACAGTGCAACCTCTGTATGTAGCCCATGTATCTGAATCTGTCTGGACAGAAATAGTATGACATGCCATACTCTTCTGGTCCAAACAGCATCAGAGACATGGTCTACACATACTGAGACAGAGACAGAGGGGCAAAGAGGTACGGTAGGGTGGGCCAGGACCCCTAAGGCTCGCCCATAACGCCAGCCCTGAAAAAAAGCTGTCACACCGTTGGAAATCTGAGGCTGTATGGTCCATTTTGGGCCTTATTGTTAACAGTAAACCTTCCATATGATTTCACCAAAACATGTTTTCATTGCTTTTTATACTTAAATTGTAAAAAAAGATATATATATATTGTTATTTACATACTGTATATACATTCAAATGGCAACACACTAAATGACTAAGACAATGACCCCTTTTGAGGCAATGAGAGAAGTGACATATTTTTTATACATCATTCTGATAAAGCTTCAAATCTGTTCAGGCCATGTGCTCCAGCCATGTCTTTTGTACTTCCTCATTGCACTTGTACTTCCAAATGTCAATGGCAAGAAAATGACACAGTATTGTGTCACAACGAAGTGGACATTGCTTTTAGGGACAAAATGTACTCTATAAAAAAATGATTTGATTTCACGAATAGACTTGGGAACTATTGTGTATGAAATAAACTTCTGTGTTAGAACTAAAAGAGGGAAGGGAATTTTATACTTTTTTTTACTAACATTTTTACTAATTTTTTTTACTAATTTACTTGAAGTTCAAAGTTCCCCAACCTTACCTAGGACAGTTACACCATTGGGCAAATGTCACGTTTGGTTCAAAGTTGTAAGAGAACAAATAATACACTGCATGAATTTACTCATGATCCAAGTTTTTTTCTAAACAAAGCTTTTAGCATTATATCACCATTTTTGAAAAATGTAAGTAAAGTTATATTTGTGTTTGCCATTATGGACAAAAAAAAGGGGGGTCCAATATAAGTTCTTAGAAGTACCCATTTAAAAATGTGCTGTGTGCTATAATAGTGTTTAATATGAATGAGTACCTCATCTCTGTACACAACATATACAATTATCTGTAAGGTCCAATGGCGACCCATCATTCAGGGCAGGTGGGGTAGAGCCCCACCAGTTTTGAGCCCCACCTGTTTAGCCAACAATTTTTTTATTATTATAATTTTTTGGCCTGTTTTGCATGTTCTTTTTTCCTTTAATACGCATCACATATCAGTTTGCAAATAATGTATAAAAAATTCATCTTTGAGTTAATAAAGCCGGATACAAACATGGTCTCTTTTTTGATTTCTTGAGTAAGGCAGCTCCAAAATTTATTTTTATTTTATTTCATTTTTTATTTCACCACTTTATTTAACCAGGTAGGCAAGTTGAGAACAAGTTCTCATTTACAATTGCGACCTGGCCAAGATAAAGCAAAGCAGTTCGACACATACAACGACACAGAGTTACACATGGAGTAAAACAAACATACAGTCAATATTACAATATAAACAAGTCTATATACGATGTGAGCAAATGAGGTGAGATAAGGGAGGTAAAGGCAAAAAAAGGCCATGGTGGCAAAGTAAATACAATATAGCAAGTAAAACACTGGAATGGTAGATTTGCAGTGGGAGAATGTGCAAAGTATAAATAAAAATAATGGGGTGCAAAGGAGCAAAATAAATAAATAAATTAAATAAATACAGTAGGGAAAGAGGTAGTTGTTTGGGCTAAATTATAGGTGGGCTATGTACAGGTTCAGTAATCTGTGAGCTGCTCTGACAGTTGGTGCTTAAAGCTAGTGAGTGAAAGCTAGTGAGGGTGTTTCCAGTTTCAGAGATTTTTGTAGTTCGTTCCAGTCATTGGCAGCAGAGAACTGGAAGGAGAGGCGGCCAAAGAAATAATTGGTTTTGGGGGTGACCAGAGAGATATACCTGCTGGAGCGCGTACTACAGGTGGGTGATGCTATGGTGACCAGCGAGCTGAGATAAGGGGGGACTTTACCTAGCAGGGTCTTGTAGATGACATGGAGCCAGTGGGTTTGGCGACGAGTATGAAGCGAGTGCCAGCCAACGAGAGCGTACAGGTCGCAATGGTGGGTAGTATATGGGGCTTACACATCACATTATATCCACCATAGCTTTGATTGGACTGATCATGTCAACATCATAATTTCAAGATCTTAGCTAGAAAGCTAGACAAGCCGTCATCCTCATGAATCACGTCAACCATTTTACCTAATTTCTGCTAGCATGCTACATGTGCAACCAGAGAGAAAAAAACTCTATACCACTTGTACTCCACACACAGAGACACGTACAAAGCTCTCCCTCGCCCTCCATTTTGCAAATCTGACCATAACTATATCCTCCTGATTGCTGCTTAGAAGCAAAAACTAAAGCAGGAAGTACCAGTGACTCGCTCAATATGGAAGTGGTCAGATGACACAGATGCTTAGCTACAGGACTGTTTTGTTAGAACAGACTGGAATACGTTCCGGGACTCATCCAATGGCATTGAGAAGTATACCACATCAGACACCAGCTACAGCAATAAGTGCATCGATGACGTTGTCCCCACAGTTTTTAAAAATCTTGTATTTTTTTATTTAACCTTTATTTAACCAGGTAGGCAAGTTGAGACAAAGTTCTCATTTACAACTGCGACCTGGCCAAGATCAAGCACAGCAGTTCGGCACATACAACAACACAGAGTTACACATGGAATAAACAAAAATACAGTAAATAATACAGTAGAAAAAAGTATATGTACAGTGAGTGCAATCGAGGTAAGATAAGGGAGGTAATGCAATAAATAGGCCATGGTGGCAAAATAATTACAATATAGCAATTAAACGCTGGAATGGTAGATGTGCAGAAGATGAATGTGCAAGTAGAGATACTGGGGTGCAAAGGAGCAAGATAAATAAATAAATACAGTATGGGGATGAAGTAGTTGAATGGTTTGTTTACAGATGGGCTATGTACAGGTGCAGTGATCTGTGAGCTGCTCTGACAGCTGGTGCTTAAAGCTAGTGAAGGAGATATGAGTCTCCAGCTTCAGTGATTTTTGCAGTTCCCAGTCATTGGCAGCAGAGAACTGGAAGGAAAGGTGGCCAAACGAGGAATTGGATTTGGGGGTGACCAGTTAGATATACCTGCTGGAGCGTGTGCTACGGGTGGGTGCTGCTATGGTGACCAGTGAGCTGAGCTGCGATAAGGTGGGGCTTTACCTAGCAGAGACTTGTAGATGACCTGGAGCCAGTGGGTCTGGCGAGGGCCAGCTAACGAGAGCATACAGGTCACAGTGGTGGGTGGTATATGGGCCTTTGGTGACAAAACGGATGGCACTGTGATAGACTGCATCCAATTTGTTGAGTAGGGTGTTGGAGGCTATTTTACAGTGGATGGATTACAGGCTTCTGGTTGAGCTAAAAAGGGTTTCAAATAGCGGGACCCTAACCAAGTCGCTTATAAAACATCCCGCTATGCCCTCAGACGGACCATCAAACAGGCAAAATGTAAATACAGGACTAAGATTGAATCCTACTACACCGGCTCTGACGCTTGTCGGATGTAGCAGGGCTTGCAAACTATTATGGACTACAAAGGGAAGCCCAGTCTCGAGCTGCCCAGTGACAATAGCCTACCAGACGAGCTAAATTCTTTCCATGTTTGCTTCAAAGGAAGCATGCATGAGAGCACCAGCTGTTCCGGACGACGACTGTGTGATCACGCTCGCCATAGCCGATGTGAGTAAGACCTTTAAACAGGTCAACATTCATAAAGCCGCAGGGCCAGATGGATTACCAGGACGTGTACTCCGAGCATGTAATGACCAACTGGAAAGTGTCTTTACTGACATGTTCAACCTGTCCCTGGCCGAGTCTGTAATACCTTCATGTTTCAAGCAAACCACCATAGTCCCTGTGCCCAAGAAAACCAAGTTAACCTGCCTAACTGACTACCGACCCGTAGCACTCATGTCAGTAGCCACTCCAATATGCATACCGCCGCAACAGATCCACAGATGACGCAATCTCTATTGCACTCAACACTGCCCTTTCCCACCTGGACAAAAGGAACACCTACGTGAGAATGCTGTTCACTGATTACAGCTCGGCGTTCAACACCATAGTGCCCTCAAAGCTCATCACTAAGCTAAGGACCCTGGGACTAAACACCTCCCTCTGCAACTGGATCCTGGACTTCCTGACGGGCCACCCCCAGGTGGTAAGGGTAGGCAACAACACATCTTCCACGCTGATCCTCAACACAGGGGCCCCTCAGGGGTGTGTGCTTAGTCCCCTCCTGTACTCCCTGTTCACCCATGACTGAGTGGCCAAGCACAATCTAGAGGAAAAAGAAAAGCACACCTATTTAGGCAAGGTGCTGGCTAGCGGAGTGGAAAACTTGAAAATAAAGGAGAGCCGCACACTCTAAGAGCTCAGATGCAAAAATGGAATGTCCAACGGTTCGACAGGAAAGCTGTCTTCATCGGGGTATAAGTGGCCAAGCACAACTCCATCATTAAGTTTGCTGACTACACAATGGTGGTAGGCCTGATCACCGACAATGATGAGACAGCCTATATGGAGGAATTCAGAGACCTGTCAGTGTGGTGCCAAGACAACAACCTCTCCCTCAACTTGATCAAGACAAAGGAGATGATTGTGGACTACAGGAAAAGGAGGGACGGGCATGCTCCCATTCTCATCGACGGGGCTGTAGGTTGAGAGCTTCAAGTTTCTTGTGTCCACCTCACCAACAAACTATCATGGTCCAAACACACCAAGACTGTCGTGGAGAGGGCTTGACAATGCCTATTCCCCCTCAGGAGACTGAAAATATGTGTCATGAGTCTTCAGATCATCAAAAAGTTCCACAAGTGCACCATCAAGAGCATTAGCGACTGGTATGCAACTGACAAATTAAATTAGATTTAATTAGATTTTGACAATCTACTGGCAAATCGTTGTCAATCCTTGTCATATGAAGAGAAATTATAGATAAAACGAATCGGTGCTCATTGGCCTTTGGACATAAACCTTACACCCCAAGTTGGAAACCGCAAATTCAACAATGAGTGGTTTGGAAGGAATCAGTAGCTAACTGGAAGTGTTGCAAAGCAATCACCTTGCCAGCTATTCAGTGGAGTGGGTGTGTGGTCCAAGTCTGGGTTTAAGGGTCTCTTTTCAAAGCTTAAAAGGATAAACACTCAACAACACGGGCCAGAAAAGTTTGAAAACACTGGCCATGCTGTCAATCCAGCATGACTTCTGCCATGTTCAAAACAACTGGAAAATCGGAACTGGGAAATCTCAGACTTCAGTGAGTTCAGGACATCTGTGAATTTGGACAAAAATGAGCTCTGACTGGAAAAATGTGTTTTGAACGGTCATCCAACTAGGAATTGCCAATCGGGAATTCGGGAACTCTTTCTCGAGCTCCAACCTGATGATCACTGATGTCATGATTTGACTTTGTTTTTTTTGCGCATTCCCAGTTGTCTTGAAAGCACCATAAATACAGAGAATGTCAGACTTTGATGACAACATTTGCCCACAAGGACCGTCTTACCACCTTCCTGTTCAACTGAGCACAGAACAACAAGGTAAGTCGAAAAATGTCTTGCTAGGAAAGCTGCATAAATTATGTAATATCTCAGGGAGATATGTATACTGTAGCTAGGAAAGTAATACTAAGTGTATGTTGTGTAGTAAGCTGTTAGTATCCCATGTACCCTTTCCCCCTTTTAACTTAGCCTACAGTACTGTTCTGACTTGATGGTACACATGTAGCCTATAGCCTGTTTTAGAGAAATATTGTAAGAGCTTTCATTATCTGCTTATATGACCCCTTTATTTATCCTATGATTCTGACTTGGTGTATAGGGAGAACACTGTAAAAATGGCCCATGTTCTGAATTCTGTCTCTGTTCAATTCAACAGCATTGAACAAATAGTTATATTGAGTATGTCTGTCCTAGCTCACTCATTAATGGGCTCCTGAGTGGCGGAGTGGTATAAGGCACTGCATCTCTGTGCTAGAGACCCTGGTTCGATCCCGGGTTGTATTGCAACCAGCTGTGATTGGGAGTCCCATAGGGCGCCACACAATTGGCTTAGTGTCATTTGGCTAGGGTAAGCCATCACTGTAAATATGAATTTGTTTTTTTAAATGTCTTAATCGGAATTACGGATTGCCTCTGTCGTGACGTGACTATCATAATGTTATGACTGTTATTTATCGAATAATTACCTACTATGTTAAATTGGTCCTAGATTAAATTAATCATGTAGCAATTAACTCATTAGGAATTTGGGGCACCACGGGAAAATGTGTTTAACGAGTTACTGTCTCCCGACTTAAACCCTAAAGATATATAATTATCTCTTACATCAATAACAGTCAATAATTAATTATTACCTCATCAGTCTCATTCAGAACTTCGCAAACTTCATAAATCTGCACAAACCTGGGTCTCACTGATCATTCTGTACCACACAAATTTGATTATTTATTTACTAACAAGCTAAATGATAACATGAGATACACACACACACACACACACACACACGGTATAGGTTATTGATTAGAAACTTAATATGAAGGTAACAAGTCCCTAGCAGACTAACACAATATGAAAACTTGTTACACAAGATGGAGAGTTAAGGAGAGAGGGCGAGAAAGAGAGAAAGAGAAGCAACACTTGGATACATTTGGAAACTATGCTAACAGTAGCCCTATTACCTTGCCCAAACTACCGATTTTTAAAAAATGTATTCACCTTTATTTAATAACCAGGTAGGCCAGTTGAGAACAAGTTCTCATTTACAACTGCGCCCTGGCCAAGATAAAGCAAAGCAGTGCAACACAAACAACAACACAGAGTTACACATGGAATAAACAAACGTACAGTCAATAACACAATATAAAAAGTCTATATACAGTGTGTGCAAATATCGTAAGGAAGGTAAGGCAATAAATAGGCCATAGTAGCGAAGTAAATACAATTTAGCAAATGAACACTGTAGTGATAGATGTGCAGATGATGATGTGCAAGTAGAAATACTGGTGTGCAAAAGAGCAAAAAAAAGTAAATAAAAACAATATGGGGATGAGGTAGGTAGTTGGATGGGCTATTTACAGATGGGCTGTGTACAACTGCAGCGATCGTTAAGCTGCTCAGATAGCTGATGCTTAGTTAGTGAGGGAGATATAAGTCTCCAACTTCAGCGATTTTTGCAATTCGTTCCAGTCATTGGCAGCAGAGAACTGGAAGGAAAGGCGGCAAAAGCAGGTGTTGGCTTTGGGGATGACCAGTGAGATATACCTGCTGGAGCGCCTGCTACAGGTGGGTGTTGTTATGGTGACCAGTAAGCTAAGATAAGGCGGAGCTTTACCTAGCAAAGAATTATAGATGACCTGGAGCCAGTGGGTCTGCCGATGAATATGTAACGAGGGCCAGCCGACGAGAGCATACAGGTCACAGTGGTGGGTGGAATAAGGGGCTTTAGTGACAAAACGGATGGCACTGTGATAGACTGCATGCAGTTTGCTGAGTAGAGTGTTGGAGACTATTTTGTTAATGACATCACTGAAGTCGAGGATCGATAGGATAGTCAGTTTTACGAGGGTATGTTGGCAGCGTGAGTGAAGGAGGCTTTGTTGCAAAATAGGAAGCAGATTCTAGATTTAATTTTGGATTGGAGATGTTTAATATGAGTCTGGAAGGAGAGTTTACAGTCTAACCAGACACCTAGGTATTTGTAGTTGTCCACATTTTCTAAGTCAGAACCGTTCAGAGTATTGATGCTAGTCGGGCGGGCGGGTGCGGGCAGCGATCGGTTGAAAAGCATGCATTTAGTTTTACTAGCCTTTAAGAGCCCTTGGAGGCCATGTAAGGAGTGTTGTATGGCATTGAAGCTCGTTTGCAGGTTAGTTAACACAGTGTCCAAAGAAGGGCCAGATGTATACAGAATGGTGTCGTTTGTGTAGAGGTGGATCAGAGAATCACCAGCAGCAAGAGCAACATCATTGATATATACAGAGAAAATAGTTGGCCCGAGAACACTGTGGTACCCCCATAGAGACTGCCAGAGGTCCGGACAACAGGCCCTCAGATTTGACACATTGAACTCTATCTGAGAAGTAGTTGGTGATCCAGGCGAGGCAGTCCTTTGAGAAACCAAGGCTATTGAGTCTGCCGATAAGAATACGGTGATTGACAGAGTCGAAAGCCTTGGCCAGGTTGATGAAGACGGCTGCACAGTACTGTCTTTTATCGATGGCGGTTATGATATCGTTTAGTACCTTGAGCGTGGCTGAGGTGCACCCGTGACCAGCTCGGAAACCGGATTGCACAGCGGAGAAGGTAGGTTAGGATTCAAAATGGTCAGTGATGTAACAGTTTGGGTCTAGAGTGTCACCCCCTTTGAAGAGGGGGATGACCGCGGCAGCTTTCCAATCTTTAGGAATTTCAGACGATATGAAAGAGAGTTTGAACAGACTGGTAATAGTGGTTGCAACAATGGCGGCAGATAATTTTAGAAAGAGAGGTTCCAGATTTACGTGTTGAAGGTCTTCATTGGGTATCTCTGTTGGGTATCTCTGTTGGGCCCAGGCCTTAATGGGCAGGGTTCCGCTTGTTGAGAAGGGGAGCCTGTTCTTCGGATGGCCTTCTCCTTCGTTCTCAGGTGTATGTCTCTGATTGGCCATAAGAGGTCACAATGTCCTTCATCTTGGTTGTCTGTTTTACTTGCACTCGTTCTGGAAGAGTGGTCTTCTGAGAACGGGCTATTCAGCCGTGTCGATGATCCCAGAGTGGTCATGAAAGCAGTGCAGGTAAACGATGATTTGAAGAGAATAACTGGATGGTCCTACTTAAATCCACCTTCTTAGATACAGTACAGCTACTCAACCGTAGCATTGATTGTTAAGAGGTTCCTTTGTCTTCTTCAACCTTGTGTTGCATCTTTCGGGGTCGTGACTAATGCGGATCAAGCTGCAGCTTATGGTCCGTGTAGTCTGATATGTTAATTCTTAGCTCAATCCTTTTACACCCTCGGGTAGGAAGGGGGCATTTACGTCATGCTGACATGCTCTCTAGGCTCCCTGGGGCGTGGCTAGTTATGAGGCAAGGTATCATCATTTACTATGATCTCGTTAGAGAACTAAAATCACAATCTTATCATCGCAAAAACACTCTTTATTCTTGATATTTTCTACACAACGTAAAGGGTGTAAACCTAACATACCGTGTAAAATCTCTTCAAGTTGCAATGTTTCCGTTATAACATCTTCATAACAATTTTAATGACATCACAAAATAGACATTTTCCATATTCCATCTCTCATCATTCCTAACATTTGGATGTTGAAATACATTGTCCCAGTGTCCATTGTTTGATGTTGATGTTTTGGGCGGCAAGAGTCTCTCGGTAACAAAGGGATTTTACCTTCCCAATACTGCAGGGCAAGAGAGAGAAAGTTCTCTCTAAATTTACGACCGGCTGTTAAGTCATAAAACCGGCCCAACTATCTGTCAGCCATTGTCAGTTGATCTCGCACTTTGATCCTCACCAAGGAGAGAAAGTCATGACACCTCGTATCCGCTTGTTGTCCCCTTATGCCGTAGTTTGTACATCTCAATTGTCAGTAGAAACCACATTTGTTTAAGCAAGTCAGCGATATCAGCTATGTATTTTTAAAAGGCAGTAAATGAGGCTGAATGAACTGTTTTGCTGCCAGACAAGGCTGCGCTGACAGCCAGGTGTAGCAGTAGTAAGGATTCACTCCATGGTGCTGAAAAGAAAGCTCTGTTGTTGGGACAGCTTTATGTAGGCCCTAACAGTTTATTGGCATCGTTTGTCACTGTTATAGTGCAATTAATGTATTGTTTAGTGTTGTGTTGTGGCTTTGCTGGCATGCATCTAAAAACATTTTTTTTAGTTTGCCCCACCAAGATTTACATGCTAAAATCGCCACTGGTAAGGTCCCTCAGTCGAGCAGTGAATTTCAAACACAGATTCAACGACAAAGACCAGGGAGGTTTTCCAATGCCACAAAGAAGAGCATCAATTAGTAGATGGGTAAAATGTTTTAAAGCAGACATTGAATATCCCTTAGATCATGGGGAAGTTATTAATAAATATTTGGATGGTGTATCAATACACCCAGTCACTACAAAGATACAGGCATCCTTCCTGACTTAATTGCCAGAGAGGAAGGAAACCGCTCAGGGATTTCACCAAGAGGCCAACGGTGACTATAAAAACAGTTACAGAGTTTAATCGCTGTGATAGAAGTAAATTGAGGATGGATCAACAACATTGTAGTTTCTCAGAGATTTCCGAGTTCCCAGTTATTTTGAACACAGCATTAGCAGGGGAACTCACCTATGACAGCTCTCTTGCACTGAACCGTTGTCTGTTTGACAATAACATTGACATAGTGACACCTTTTCCAGCAGCAGTGGAAAAAATCTATGGTGAAACATATTATTCAAGAAATGTATACAGCTCTTCTGTAAAAAAGTATGCCCATTTTCTTCTAGCGGTAGATGAATATCCTACGAATAAAACACAATAAAATATTCCTACTTCTTAAAACACTCTCTGCGTTCTCTCTATTTCCATTCTCTTCTTAGCCCTCTCTCCAATCTCTCCCCTGTCCTTCTCTCTAGTACCTTTCTTCAGTCCCACCTAGTACATTCCTACCAAACATCCCTGTAGAGTAGAGGTGACTAACCATCTTCAAGCACCTGTAATTGAATTAGGGATAACTGTTATGCCCTTGGTTTGGGTCTACCCCAACCCCACTAAGGCATATCACGCACACACACAAGGCAGACATGCACACACCACGTGCACACGCCCACAGACTAGTGTCGTGTCTTTGGCTATGCCGGATTAAGTGATATGACATGCTATTCTATAAAATAATTTCTCTGTAATTAATATTACCTGATTGAGCTAATCATGTAAATGTAATTACCTAGAGAGTCGGGGCACCACAAAATAATATTTATAGAGCTGTTATCTTCCGAATAAACTCTTAAAGACCTAGTAATATTTTACATCAATAGCAGTCAATATTAATCGTCACCTTAATTCAGTCTCATCTGAAAGTTGTAAATTCCTGGTTATCTTCACGAACCATGGCTAACAAGTTGAATCAGCAATGCAAAATTGGGTTGAATTATTTATTTACTAAATACCTAACTAATCACACAGAATTACACATACACATAATTATCATAACTTGATTACAAATTACTTCATAAAGGAAAACGTCCCTAGCGGGCGGAACAGATATGACAGCTTGTTACACAAAAGAAAAGGGGCTGGGTATGAGTGAAAGAGCAGGAAGACTGAGTGACAAAGGAAGAAGCTGTGCTATCGTAAATACATTATCTTATATATTCTAAATTACCGGTCATTTGGAAAAGGAAAATGCAATAAATATTTACTCTGAGCTGCGCTTCGGTAGGTTGGTGGTAGATGGAAGGCCGTGTTGCCAAACCGAGTACTTTGTCCTTTGAAGAATGTCTCTGGTGGTCAATTGGATACGTTGTAGTAACATCATTGTGTGATAGACGGGATACTCTGTCTGTTCCTTCCTAACCCTCGTTTGCAGCTGCTGTTGCTAACTCAACGGCTAGAAGGTATCACTTCTGTATTGAATAAGAGTTCAAAGTTCATACCATTCACAACCAAAGCTCACGCTGATGTTGGCTTCGTTCTGTAGTTATTATCTGAACCATTCTGACATCGGACCGTCGTCCTCACATCCTCAGAACAGGAGGTTACATTTTCGTCAAGGCTTTATATAGTGGAGTTTTGTGCAGTGCAGTAACCCGAGGTACAGACAGATCCGGGACTCAGGCTAACAGAGCTGTGGAACCACCTCTAAAGAATATACATTTTTAATGAGGCTTGCGAAGCAACAGTCCCCACTTTAAATCTTAGACCTTCTTCTTTCTTTTTCTTTGGAAAGCTACTCCTACACTGTTTAAGCTAGAAACGTCACTCAATATTTTTAAAACAGTGCAGGTCGGTCTGGAATAGTGTGCTTTTATATAGCTGTTCGATTTATTTTAAACTATTTATGCTTTTTGTCCGTTTTGTCCTCCATCCACTTTCATGGGCTTTCCTCAACATTCTAAAAGGCCCCATTTTGTGAAATCACTTTCAACATTCCATTAACTTTAAATGCAACAATGCAACTTTTGACACAAATCAGCTACTTTGACAAATTTGCCAACAACTCAGAGCATATGAACTCTTCCTCTATTACTTTGCTTTTAAAATCTGAACTCAGAACAACATTTTTATTCCAATTTAAAGTTACGGCTGTTTTAGTAACTGCGTCAAACAACATTTTCTGTAAATATTTTGGTGTTTTTTTATAAACAAATTACGTTTTGACCACTTTCCCAACAAGTTATGCAAAAAGTTAGAGGGTATGACATCTTTGTCTACTTCTATGCTATTTAATAAAACGATACAGCTGTTTTAGTAATGCATTAACCCCCCCCCCCCCCCCCCCCCAATGTTTGAACACTCCCCTAACAAGTCAGACAAATTTTGAGTATATGAAATCTTCCTCGATTTCTCTGCTTTTCACATCTGAAAGCAGATTAGGAGTAGCTTCTACCAATCAATAGGTAGAGCTATTTTAGTAACCCATCAACTGCTTTCATTATACAGTTTAAGTGTGGTCAAACGAAACGAAGTGCAGCTAGTTTGCAGTCGTTCCAGCTTCAGTTTGAAGTGATTGGGTTACTTACTGTAGCTGTGTTGTTGGCTAGCTCCTCTGAACGACAGTGTCCTGATGAGTGAGCACATTTCCTATGTCAGGCAAATCACTCCTCATTAGCTCATTGTTATGGATGTCTCCAAAATAAATATCACTAGAATACATATTGTGCAAATGCAGCTACTTCGCTGTTATTCTGGCTGCACTTTTTGATGTAACTGTAAGTTAGCCGTAGTTGACTAGCTAGCAAGCAAGGGATAAGATCGTTGCCAGCCAGTATGGTAGTTAGAACGAGCGACCAGAGATACTGAGCGACTGGGTCGCGTCTCAAGCATCCGAACCGATAGAATGAACGACCAGTCGGGCATTTGTAGCAAAGCCTAGATTTGTGTCCGGACTAGATCTTGTGAAAGTCATCAAAATAACGTGTTTAATGTTAATGTCAATCATTATTTGAATATATCGCTAACCCGCTGTATAAAAGTGATAATGCCCGAGAAGCCGGTGTTTGGAGGATATATTGGCCCGAGACGAATAACACCCATGCCAATATATCCTCGAAAACACCGGCTTCTCGGACGTTAGCACTTAAATACAGTGCCTTCAGAAAGTATTCATACTCTTGACATATTCCACATTTTATAGTTACAGCTAGAATTCAAAATGGATTAAATATATTATTTTCTTTCTTACCCATGTACACAATATCCCACAATGACAAAGATAACATGTTTTCAGACATTTTTGCAAATGTATTAAATTAAATACGGAAATATCTCATTTGCGTAAGTATTGACACTCCTGAGTCTATGCCTGGTAAAATAACCTTTGGCAGCGATTACAGCTGTGAGTCTCTTTCTGGGTAAATCTCTAAGGCCGTGTCTAGACTTGACAGTTATGCAGCTTTTGTATTCTGAGAATGGAGTTCTGAACACCTCATCTTTCTACATTTACATTTGTCCACCATGTCCATTCCGGTGCTATATTCAAATGACAGTGTGCATTCTACGAACGGTGGATAATACAACAACTGATGGTTGTAGCTAATGTAAGTAGCCAGCTAACCTCTAGTTAGCCAACAAGCTAGCAAGCAACGCTAAAGGGATTGCAAACAAGTTAGCATAACTCTAGCCAAACACATTTTTTATTCTAAATAGTAGCTAGCTGGCTAGCATTTGAGGACAGCAAACACATTCCCCACATGCTAGGAACGTATTTCCTCCAACGTTATGATGTAGAGATGACTCGTTTTTCTAGAGACGTGGGAGGAGTGCTGATGATGTTGCCCACTGTATGCACTTTCGGTGGCCTGATTGCAGAGGAGAAATCGGGCACAGTGCATCCCTGACCCCCTCCTGAAGTGGTCAGATAGATCTGAACAATATCATACCACTAAAATACTTTTGTGCCTCTATACCAGTCTTTTCAATGCGAGCTTCGTATTCTGCTTGGTTGTTGATCATTGCTTGACAGACATTTTCAAGTCTTGCCAATAGATTTTCAAGCCGATATAAGCGAACTTTAACTAGGCCGCTCAGTAACATGCAATATCGTCTTGGTAAGCAACAGTGTATATTTGTGTATTTGTGTTTTAGGTCAGGGGTTCCCAATCTTTTTCATTCAGGCCCCCATGCATGCCACATCTATTTCTATGAGCACAGGCACTATTCACACCCCTTTTTTAGGTTTAAAGCTTATTTCCCGCAATTCTTACAATCTTGTCATGAGATGCAGAGAATATTTTGCTGTTTTAAAGCTTATTTTCTTGCAATTCTATACATTTTGCCATGTCTAATGTGTATTTGTGTGATATTTGAGGACTCAAACATTGCAACATAATCTATGGGCTAAAAAACATTAGCTGACATGGACTAGCTGATCTGGACATTTCGGACAAGTTATAAATAGCGCTCCCTGCAGACCCCTGCGCCCCCTCTGCCGACCCCTCGCGCCCCAGGGGGGTGCCCCACAGTTTGGGAAACACTGATTTAGGTTGAGGCCCTGCTGAAAGGTGAATTTGTCTACTGGAAAGCAGACTGAACCAGGCTTTTCTCTAGGATTTTGCCTGTGCTTAGCTCTATTCCGTTTCTTTTAATCCTAAACTCCCTTGCCAATGACAAGCATACCCATAACATGATGCAGCCACCACCATGCTTGACAATATGACTAGTGGTACTCAGTGACATGTTGTGCTGGATTTTCCCCAAACATAACGCTTTGTATTCAGGACCAATAGTTCATGTCTTTGCCAATATTTTTCCAGTTTTACTTTAGTGCCTTATTGCAAACAGGATCCATTTATTGGAATATTTTTTATTTTGTACAGGCTTCCTTCTTTTCACTGTCATCCAGGTTAGTATTGTTGATCCATCCTCATTTTCACCTATCACAGCCATTCATCTCTGTAACTGTTTCCACTCTTGGCCTCATGGTGAAATCCCTGAGCGATTTCCTTCCTTTCCCCAACTGAGTTAGGAAGGATGCCTGTATCTTTGTAGTGACTGGGTATATGGATACACCATCCAAAATGTAATTAATAACTTCACTATGCTGAAAAGGATATTCAATGTTTTTTTTTACCAATAGGTGCCCTTTGCAAGGCATTTGAAAACGTCTGTGGTCTTTGTGGTTGAATCTAAGTTTAAAATTCACTGCTCGACTGAGGGACGATAACAACTATCTCTATGTGTGTAGAGAGATGAGGTAGTCATTCAAAAATCATGTTATTGCACACAGTGAGTCCATGCAGCACATTTTTACTCCTGAACGTATTTTGTCAGAACAAAGAGATTGAATAATTATTGACATTTCAGATTTACATTTTTTTATGAATTGGTAAAAATGTCTAAAAACATAATTTCACTTTGACGTTATGGGTTATTGTGTGTAGGCCAGTAACACAAAATCTATATTCAATCAATTTTAAATTCAGGCTGTAATACAACAAAATGTGGAAAAAGTCAAGGGGTGTGAATACTTTCTGAAGGCCCTGTATACTGTAAATTGGTAATATATACCGACTGAATGCAGCGCTCACCACATGTGGCCTGCTGAAGCAGACACAGTGAGACTCCAGAATGCTACTGGACAGACTGAGTTCCTTCAGAGAGCTGCTGATCCTCACACATGTCTGCTCTAATGCAGTCACCACCACCGCTATAGATACAGCAGTCAGGACCATGGGATGGTGTATGAGACGGGGCGATGAGCTTTTCCTGATCACATGACTCGGCCAGGAAAAACTGGTCGCCTGCTATGGGAGCCAAAGATGAATTTGTTCTGTGCCCAAATTCTCCCTCCTTTTCCTTTAAGTGGTTCAAGGAAATACCCCACATAGATTAAACAGCATAGGGCTAGTGTAAGCACGGGTTATTACACCAATCCTATGCTTTTAAATCCATGTGGGGGAGTGTATACTAGAGCGAAAACGGTTGAGAATTGGGATGCAGGATATGAGATGCTGTGACGATGTTCTGTTCGATGTTTCACTGTGCATATGATGAGTATGTCCTAGGTCCTGGAGGGCCAAAATATCTCTTGATTTTCAATGCCTTTTAATCACAGACTGTGTATATTCTCTCTGGCCAATCATTGACATTGACTGATCAATAAGTGAAGCTTGTGCCAGAATTAAACTGAAACCAGTAGGATTAGATGGCTCAATGACTTGAATGGATGTGTAAAGCTTTAGAACAGGACAATAACAGAAAATCCCATTGCCTAGTATCCTACTGTTCAATCCAGACATGTTTTTAAATTGAACCTTTATTTAACTAGGAAAGTCAGTTAAGAACAAATTCTTATTTTCAATGACAACCTACCAGGGGAACAGTGGGGCAGTGGGGTTCTGGGGAAGAACGACAGATTTTTACCTTGTCAGCTCGGGGATTCAATTCAGCAACCTTTCCGTTACTGGCCCAACGCTGTAACCACTAGGCTACCAGCCGCTCCAGGTGAATGTGCTCTGAAAATGAAGTCTTTGTTTACTTGCCTTTGCTCCATTTTGACAGGCTGAGTTCCCCATTTGTATGGCCTATTATCCAAATGTTTATTTCCTGATCAGTTCTGAAAACTGTCCTGCAGTGTTTCATTTTCAGCCACATAGATACAACAGGTTTTGGGTAATTATGAGTGCAACATACGTGTGTTATTCAATCAAAGTTACAACTTCAACATGGTCTCGTGTTTGTGTATGTTTGCTATTTTGGAATAAACTGTTTGATTAGATTGTATAGTATTTTGCCAGGCTATTTCTGATTTACGCTAACTGGACGTTGTCTTGCCAAGGCAACAATGTAGTGTTTCTAACAGCAGAAACAGTCAGGTACCCAGGCTAACTACAGTAGTTGTGTCATTGGGTGCATTCCAGATAACCATATTATGTGCAAGCTTGCAAAGTTTTACAAGATCATTATAAAACGGTGATGTGGTAAAGATTGTAAAGATCTGATGTTCTACGCAAGCCTTTAGGATTTGTCGATCTGGAATGTGTCCAGTACATTTGTCACTGTGAGAAGTGCCCCTTTTCTGTTTTTGTGAATAGTTTGTCATCCTCACCATATCCTCCCACAGGTCGTTGTGTTTGATAGGCCCTTGACGTCACCAAGTTACAAAAACATTGTTGTCACCCTTTGTTTAAACTAGCCTGGTACCAGATCTGTTCGTGCCATAGGAGTTGGCAAGTTGGCAAGATAACAGACCAGTCACAGAAATGGAGGAAATACTACATTTACATTCAAGACACATGACCCACTGCTCTCATAACTTGGGATGTCAACCTCAACATGGCCATAGCCCAGCAATGACCAAATCTCTTTACAGCTCCACACAGCCTTGTGTGTGAACCAGTACAGTTGGTTAAACGTTGTGTTTCTCCTTTCGGGTTAACTATGAGAAGAATGACCATACCATGTCTGCTGAGCGGCACCACTCCTTATTGTCACGGCTATGGAACCGTGTGTGTGTGTGTGCGTCTATGGAGAAGGGAGAGAATGGTGGGAGGGAAGGGAGGTGCACAGAGGACAAGGGTGGCGGAGGCACCCACTCATTGTCTTGCGTCAGATTTGAGTCTGCACTCTCAAGTCGAGGAGCCCTTGGAGTGATGCCAACAGCCTGAAGACAATGGGGACTCTTATCTCTTTGTTAGAAAATCCTGCTGTGGGGAGAGAGAGGAGGACTGAGGGTGAGAGAGAGCAAGGCTGCTCCAAGAGGCTAGAACACACTGCAGATGTGTCATTTGGGTTCAAATTCCACCCCTGATATCCATGATTCCATCCCCCTCTCCTCCCCCACCTCCCTCTCTCCCCATGGTGATGCTGAGAGGCTGTGTTCACTGATTCAGGTGGATCTGTGCTGTAAAACTACACGCATCGATTGATTTGTTCCATTTTTAGACTGCATCATGTAAACAATAGTCTAATGCAGAACTCGTTTCTGTTGGCCGTTGTTGCTATCCTATCAGAAACATGATCTAGTACAAAATACTATAACAGTGACACATTTGAGAAAGAATTAGCTGACACACAGTCATCTCTATCAGTAGCAAATCTTTAATTAAAGTAATTTTCACAATGCTAAAATATATATATAAAACAGACCTAATAAAGTGCTTCGTAACATACAAACATCCTACTCATTATTTGGCACACCATTTTATCATAGCGGAATCACATATTTCAGTCAGTATAATTCATTAAAAAAACTTCTTTTTTTTAAGACAAAAAAAACAACTCACAATGAAATGATCATAAACATTATATTGAATACCTACCCTATTTGATTTCATATATACTTTATCATTATATCAAATATATCATTATTCAGGTGGTACTAGCAGGGTTTGTCCCATTTCCAATAACGAAATCCTTTCAAATATTTAAAAAATGCCAGTGATGTTCTTTATGGTACATTGAAACCAAAATATTGGTTGAAAACATACAATATACATACAGTCAATCCATTAGATATCATGAACCACGTGGGAAATGTTATCCTGCAACACTCCTGAGAGGAACTCTGTGTGTGTGTGTGTATGTACTGCAGACATTGAGAATGTGGCCTTTAATTCCTGACACACAGCATGGAAACATGAGGTGCATGTGTGGCGCATATGCCATCTACAGAAAACAGTTCCTCTGTCCATCGAGTGAGTGCGAGATCGCTCCTGCGTTTCAGTCTATCACTGAGGGAGAGTAGCACTTCCTTATTGAAATACACCATGCGACTGGCTTTAGTCCTGTTCAGAATGTTCCATGTAGTAGTTTTAAGTAGGGGTGCCAGAGTCCTGGTAGTGACAATCATTTGATTTCAATGAAGGTTTATTTTAATTTGATTTATTTAACCTTTATTTAACTAGGCAAGTCCGTTAACAAATTCTTATTTAGGTGACAGAGTTTGTTTGAAATGTTCCATGATCCTCTTGTCAGGGAGTTGTGACAGTCATGGTTATAGTCCCTGAGGGCAGTAACAGTCCTGGCCAGTCCTCTTTCCCTCAGCTCAGTAGGGTTGGACTTGGGCTCGGGGGATGATGCTCATGGCTATGTGGTTGCTGTGGGGAGAAAGATGAAACAAGAACAAAAAAAGAGTTTGTATCTTCGTCCCATACCATCTTTACTGCAACAACGTTTCAATCAATCATAGTGTCCTGGGCCCGTATTCACCAAGAGTCACGCAGTAGTAGTGCTGACAAAGGATCAGTTCAGCCTTTTATGTCGTATTGAATAAGAAGATAAGATGATATGGGGGCCCACCGAGTACCTAAGTTCAATCATCGGATGCATGCGTGTAAATATCTTAGCTTCTCACTCGTAGTTATCACTGTGCTTCATCCTCCTGTAGAACTTGGCCAGTTTGATGGAGAAGACGATGCTGGGGACCAGGAAGATCATACACCAGCCCAGGCTGAACCAGAATGCATTCTGGACAAACAGACACACGTAGGTTAATAAACCATGTTGGATTAGCACAGTGAATCCTTTTCTCTCTCTCTCTCTGTGTGTGTGTAATAGTTTCCTCACCAGAGATTGCACCATGTTTGAGCAGACTATAACCTCAGCTGAGTCCATAGCTTCAGCCACTGGGCCACAGAGACCAACCTGCTGAGTGATCTACAGAACACACACACAGAAGTGTCAATCAATCAAATGTATCAATCAATTGTATTTTATATACCCAGCCTGAAACCCAGGCCTGTTTTAACAGAAGATGATCAACCACACATTCTTACACGTAGGGTTGAGGCTAAACCTAAAATTAAACCAAACACACGGTAGAGTAATGCAGTGATACAGTAATAATAGTACACTAAGTGAACACACCGTGAAATTAGCCCAGTCAGCATACGCCGTGAAGTACCCCATCTGACAGTCTAGGAACCCCCTACTCTCCTGAGAGAGAGAGAGTGAGAGAGAGAGAGAGGAGAGAGAGCGAGACAGATGTATATTCAATACACTTAGAAGTCATGAGAGTCAGTGGAGCTTTGCAGCATAGAATCAGGTGGACTTCCCTGTTACTATGTGAAGTGGGCTTTGTGAGCTAAGATGTGAGCAATGGCTGTGGTGCTACAGGCTAAATCAGACAGAGAGCTGTGCTTGTCACACTCATCGGAACTCATCTCTCCCTCTTCACCATACAGAATGTGGCATTATGACGTCGTTTTCTGGTTTGTAAAGTATTCTTTCCGTGACGGGATGCGCTTGCGTGTGGCTACTCACGGCCTTGACAATCTGTGAAGTGTTAGTGTTGAGGAAGTCTTGAGCTGTTCCCACTTCCCTCAACACATCTCCGACTGTGCGCTAAAGGAGAGAGGGAGAGAGAAAGAGAGAGGGATGAGCGTGCATTGCACAGCTACATTGTGACGTGGGCTAGCGAAAGAACACTCGCTGCTCATGCTTTCTGAACATCCTGCAGTAATACTCACATCGATATGTGACGCTATGACACCGAGGGCATCTATGGTGGAGTTCAAATGAGTCTGAAACACAAAAGACCGACCGATACTATATCCACACGTACAAACAACGTGACTCTGCTCTGAATAATGACCTCCGAAGAACTGATGAAAACACGTCACAGATAGTTCAGATAGCTGTACATATAGTACGGCCACACGCATGGGACATTTAGCTGACGTTGTCCAGAGCAGAAGCCGACAGCGCCAGGCTGGTCGGACGTACCAGTTGTGGGATGATGGCAGTGTTAATGTAGAACTGGATCTCTCTCAGGTCTGTAGCCTCCCGTGTCAGCTCTAATTTAACACCAGTCTGGAGGGAGACGGTGGGACATGCTTCACATTACTGTCTTTCTACAAATGCACAGTCCAACACTGAGGAGCACATTATACGATGATGACTGAGTGGGTTTTACTACTCACTTGAGCAGCAGCCAGTTGGTCTAGCCTGTCTGCTGTTTCAATCAGATCAATGCTGGAAATATTGTTGATCTAAAAACAGACGTCGAAACCGTTACAGTATGTCATATGATCTGATGTATACCCAAATTCGATACAAACTACGAGACAAAAGGTCACACGGATGCGCACACACACGCACACACTTTGTACCTGCTGTGTGACAGAGCTGAAGTCGACATCATGGGCCTTGTCAGAGAAGCTCTGTAGCTGATTGCGTATGTCGCGGGTGAGCAGGGTGACGGTCGACAGTTTGATCTCATTCCTGTTAAAGTGCTGCTGAATCTCTTCTGTGTACTGGGGAGGGGAGAGGTAAACACATGATTAGAAGGACTAGGGGAAGAATTGTCCTAGGAGAGCAGATGGTTTAATATATGGACTTTACACCAATTTGGAAGTGGAAACATAAGATGATTCATTTGGGAATTAAATCCCCATGTAAAGTGATTCCCAGTGATCATCAATAGACAGTATATGGTGATAGAAAAAGTTCAAACCATATGTGATCGAGTAGAAACCATACGTGACACAGTAGAAACAGTAGGAACCCTACGTGACAGAGTAGAAACAGTAGGAACCATACGTGACAAAGTAGAAACAATAGGAACCCGACGTAACAGAGTAGAATCAGAAGGAACCATACGTGACAGAGTAGAATCAGAAGGAACCCTACGTGACAGAGTAGAATCAGAAGGAACCCTACGTGACAGAGTAGAAACAGTAGGAACCCTACGTGACAGAGTAGAAACAGTAGGAACCCTACGTGACAGAGTAGAAACAGTAGGAACCCTACGTGACAGAGTAGAAACAGTAGGAACCCTACGTGACAGAGTAGAAACAGTAGGAACCCTACGTGACAGAGTAGAAACAGTAGGAACCCTACGTGACAGAGTAGAAACAGTAGGAACCCTACGTGACAGAGTAGAAACAGTAGGAACCCTACGTGACAGAGTAGAAACAGTAGGAACCCTACGTGACAGAGTAGAAACAGTAGGAACCCTACGTGACAGAGTAGAAACAGTAGGAACCCGACGTAACAGAGTAGAATCAGAAGGAACCATACGTGACAGAGTAGAATCATAAGGAACCCTACGTAACAGTAGAATCAGAAGGAACCCTACGTGACAGAGTAGAAACAGTAGCAACCCTACGTGACAGAGTAGAAACAGTAGGAACCCTACGTGACAGAGTAGAAACAGTAGGAACCCTACGTGACAGAGTAGAAACAGTAGGAACCCTACGTGACAGAGTAGAAACAGTAGGAACCCTACGTGACAGAGTAGAAACAGTAGGAACTATACATAACAGAGTAGAAACAGTAGCAACCCTACGTGACAGAGTAGAAACAGTAGGAACCCTACGTGACAGAGTAGAATCAGTAGGAACCCTACGTGACAGAGTAGAAACAGTAGGAACCCTACGTGACAGAGTAGAATCAGTAGGAACCCTACGTGACAGAGTAGAATCAGTAGGAACCCTACGTGACAGAGTAGAATCAGTAGGAACCCTACGTGACAGAGTAGAATCAGTAGGAACCCTATGTGACAGAGTAGGAACCATATGTGACGGAGTAGAAACAATAGAAATTGTAGTGTGACAGTCGTACTTTGGACACGTTGAGCAAAGCATTGAGGTCTATGAGATCATACAGATGGAGTGTTGTCCATAGAGGCCTGTTCTTTTCACAATCACTACAAACACACAATAATACATCATTACATAGCACAATAGCAGAACAAAAACAACATTACATTTAGAGTGACTTATAGTAACCAGAAAGCAGATCTTTCATTTGTATAACCCTTTATAATGTTTCTACATACTTGTATACTTCAGTGAGCGTCAGGTTGCTCTTCAGGCCCAGTGTCTTTCCTAAATTGAAGCCTTGTATCAGGCCTGGAGTGTCAGCAAACTGGGGAGGGGGGAGACACACAATCAATCAGTGAGTCAATGAATCCATTGTGTGTCGTGGATGTATGAGTGTGTGTAGGCGTGTGAGTGTGAGTAGGCGTGTGAGTGTGTTTGTGTACCTGTAGTAGCTGTCCACTGCGCCAGGGCTGGCAGATGAGTGTGTAGACATTTCCTCCCAGTATAAACAGTACTAACACCACCAGCATGAAGAGCCAGGAAAACAGGAAACTTAGCCCTGCACCCCTACACACACAAATACGTTGAGATCACTCTTTCACTAGATTACTTTTGTTAAGGGCACAGGCGTCACTTATGCCTATGCTCGCTCACACACACACACACACACACACACACACACACACAGTGACAGTACATACGCCATGAGGAAGGTTCCTCCACAGTCTGCGGTGCTGGATCGTTCTGTTGGCTCGTCCTTTGAGCTTAGTCCAACCGGGCCCAAAAACAGACCCAGGAGGTTACACACTACAACCAGGAGAACTGAACAGCTCAGGATAATACACACACCCCACCTAGAGAGACAAAAACAGAGGATCTTTACCTTATCTGTTCAGTCCTGTCAGGTCAGTGTGTGTGTATGTGTGTGCATATGGGTGTAAGTGTGTTCATTACCTGATCATCTCTACCCTCTCTGACTGTTGTGAGTACATGCCGATGTATCTCTGAGCCTCTCCCAGTGTGTCTGAGATGTTTCTGAGGGCAGAGACAGGGATGTTTCCCTTCACCTCAGAGATTTGTCTCTTGATGTCTTCAAGCTGCTGCGTCACATCTGAGGGAGAAGGATGAATATACCTCTAGACACTGATCCAAGGTCAGTTTTAAATGTATTTAGGTAAGGTTAAAGCATAAGATGTGGCTATAAGGCTAGGTAGACATAGACTCTTGATAGTGTGGGTGTGCATAATAACCTATACAATGTAGAAGTTTAACTGAATCTAATTGATTTATAAAGCTATTTTTACGTCAGCGGATTCCACAAAGTGCTTATACAGAAACCCAGCCTAAAAGCCAGAGCAGCAAGCAATGCAGATTGTGGCGGCGATGGCTCCCTCTGCTGGACGTGCCAGGTCTCGACGGGTTCTCCGGCCAGGACTAATTGGGGCTGGTGAGTAATCAAGGGCTGATTTCTCACCAGCCGTACGAGTCCCATAGAGCTGCCAGAAGGGCAGCACACAGGAGAGAGACTGGGGGAAGAAAGGACTCCCGTATAGTTGGGGACAGTTTGAGACGTAACAGGAGGGAGTTCCGTTTTTTTTTTTTATCCCCACGGGACACAGCAAGACCCGGAGCCCAAAAGACGGTATACCGGAGAGGGTCTCTTGGGGGAGACCTATTCTTTTCTTTTGAACTATTATTTTAATAAACACCTTTGAAACTGAGCTAATCCAACTCTGTCCGTGTCTGTCCTGTGTAAACGTTTTGACCCAACCACCTGGCCTGCCACAAGATGTAGAAGCACGGTGGCTCTGAAAATCTCCCTAGAAAGGCAGGAATCTAGGAAAAAACCTAGAAGAACCAGCCTCTGAGGGGTGGCCAGTCCTCTTCTGTCTGTGCCGGGTTGAGATTATAAGAGTACATGGCCATTAAGGCCAGATCGTTCTTCAAGATGTTCAAACGTTCATAGATGACCAGCAGGGTCAAATAATAATCACAGTAGTTGTGGTGTCTTAGTCCTATTAACAGTTAGTAGTGACATTGAAGGTAATATACTCACTCTGTACCACGTCCTTGGTGTCGTTGGTCACTTTTTGGGGAATACTGGCAAAGAAGTCTTCTCCCTGACATACACACAGTCAGAACCATCCTCAGTAACACTCCAAGGAGTTTCCCAGCATAAATTATGCATGGAAGTCAATGGAGGACTTGCATGAAAAATGTATCAAGCATTCATCTCAATTTCCCCCTCAGAACAGGACCATTCATACTACTGTATCATGTCAGTAACACTTCACTAATCCATGGCAACTGTGTGTAAACCTCAGTGCATTGTGTATTTCTCCCCCTCCCCGCACAAACACTCAAATTAAATTGTATTTGTCACATGCACCGAATTTGTCACATGCGCCGAATGTGAAATGTGACCTTACCGTGAAATGCTTACTTACAAGCCCTTAACCAACAAAGCAGTTAAGAAAATAATGTCAAGAAAATGTTTACTAAATAAACTGCAGTAAAAAAAATACAAAATAATTATATAATAACAATAATGAGGCTATATACAGGTGGTACAGGAACAGAGTCAACGTGCGGGGGTACATGTTAGTCGAGGTAATTTGTACAAGTAAGTAGGGGTAAAGTGACTATGCATAGATAAACAGCGAGTACCAGCAGTGTAAAAGCAAAGGGGGGGGGGGGTCAATTCAAATAGTCCGGGTGTCCATTTGATTAATTGTTCAGTAGTCATATGGCTTGGGGGTAGAAGCTGTTAAGGAGCCTTTTGGAATTAGACTTGGCGCTCCGGTAAAGCTTGCCGCGCGGAAGTAGAAAGAACAGTCTATGACTTGGGTGACTGGAATCTTTGAAAAAGGTCCTGGATGGCAATAAGCTTGGCCCTGTGATGTACTGGGCCGTACGCCACTGTAGCGCCTTATGGTCAGATGCCGAGCAGATGCCATACCAGGTGGTGATGCAACCGGTCAGGATGCTCTCGATGGTGCAGTCACCGCACGTGGAGGCAAAAACAGACTCTTCCCCCATCGTGACGTCCCTGTAAGGCCCTTCTGCTAGCCCTGGTCTGCTAACTGCTAGCCCCAGCCTGCTAACTCCTAGCTTGCTATCTCCGACCTGCTAACTGTCTGAATCGCCGTGTCCCCAGCCAGCCCAACCACTTACTGGACCCATACGATCACTTGGCTACGCATGCCTCTCCCTAATATCAATATGCCTTGTCCATTGCTGTCGTGGTTAGTGATTACTGTCTTATTTCACAGTAGAGCCTCTAGCCCTGCTCAATATTGCCTTAACCAACCATGTTGTTCCACCTCCCACATATGCGATGACATCACATGGTTTAAACGTCTCTAGAGAATATATCTCTCTCATCAGTACTCAATGCCTAGGTTTAACTCCAATGTACTCTCTTCCTACCATACCTTTGTCTGTACGTTATGCCTTGAATCTATGCTATCGTACCCAGAAACCTGCTCCTTTTACTCTCTGTTCCGAACGTGCTAGACGGCTAGTTCTTATAGCCTTTAGCCATACCCTTATTCTCCTCTGTTCCTCTGGTGATGTAGAGGTTCATCCAGGACCTGCAGTGCACAACATGCCTACCACTTTGAAGATGCAAAATTGTTTTTATTGTGAAACAAACAAGAAATAAGACAACAAAAAAAACTGAAAGCTTGAGCGTGCATAACTATTCACCCCCCCCCCCCCCCCAGAAGTCGATACTTTGTAGAGCCACCTTTTGCAGCAATCACAGCTGCACGTCTCTTGGGGTATGTCTCTATAAGCTTGGCACATCAATCAACTGGGAGTTTTGCCAATTCTTCAAGGCAAAACTGCTCCAGCTCCTTCAAGTTGGATGGGTTCCGCTGGTATACAGCAATCTTTAAGTCATACCACAGATTCTCAACTGGATTGAGGTCTGGGCTTTGACTAGGCCATTCCAAGACATTTAAATGTTTCCTCTTAAACCACTCGAGCATTGCTTTAGCAGTGTGCTTAGGGTCATTGTCCTGCTGGATGGTGAACCTCCGTCCCAGTCTCAAATCTCTGGAAGACTGAAACAGGTTTCTCGCAAGAATTTTCCTGTATTTAGCGCCATCCATCATTCCTTCAATTCTGACTAGTTTGCCAAGTCCCTGCCGATGAAAAACATACCCACAGCATGATGCTGCCACCAACCATGCTTCACTGTGGGGATGGTATTCGGGGTGATGAGAGGTGTTGAGTTTGCACCGGACACAGTGTTTTCCTTGTTGGCCAAAAAGCTCAATTTTAGTCTCATCTAACCAGAGTACCTTCTTCCATATGTTTGGGGAGTCATGCCTTTTGGCTAACACCAAATGTGTTTGCTTATTTATTTCTATAAGCAATGGATTTTTCTGGCCACAATTCCATAAATCCCAGCTCTGTGGAGGGTACTGCTCAAAGTGGTCCTATGGACAGATACTCCAATCTCTGCTGTGAAGCTTTGCAGCTCCTTCAGGGTTATCTTTGGTTTCTTTGTTGCCTCTCTGATTAATGATTTCCTTGCCTGGTCCATGAGTTTTGGTGGGTGGCCCTCTCTTGACAGGTTTGTTGTGGTGCCATATTCTTTCCATTTTTTTAATAATGGATTTAATGGTGCTCCGTGGGATGTACAAAGTTTCAGATATTTTTTTATAACCCAAACCTGATCTGTACTTCTCCACAACTTTGTCCCTGACCTGTTTGGAGAGCTCCTTGGTCTTCATGGTGCCGCTTGCTTGGTGGTGCCCCTTGTTTAGTGGTGTTGCAGACTCTGGGGCCTTTCAGAACAGGTGTATATATACTGAGATCATGTGACAGATCATGTGACACTTAGATTGCACACAGGTGGATTTTATTTAACCAATTATGTGACTTCAGAAGGTAATTGGTTGCACCAGATCTTATTTAGGGGCTTCATAGCAAAGGGGTTGAATACATATGCACGCACTACTTTTCTGTTATTATATATATATATATATATATATATATTTTTTTTTAAACAAGTTACTTTTTTCATTTCACTTCACCAATTTGGACTATTTTGTGTATGTCCATTACATGAAATCCAAAATAAAAATCAATTTAAATTACAGGTTGTAATGTAACAAAATAGGAAAAACGCCATGGGGGATGAATACTTTTGCAAGGCACAGTAAGTGTTCCTTTTGTCCAGGTGGGAAAAGGCAGTGTGGAGTGCAATAGAGATTGCGTCATCTGTGGATCTGTTGGAGAGGTATGCAAATTGGAGTGGGTCTAGGGTTTCTGGGACGATGGTGTTGATGTGAGCCATGACCAGCCTTTCAAATCACTTCATGGCTACCGATATGAGTGCTAAGGGGCGGTAGTCACTTAGACAGGTTACCTTTGCTTTTGTAGGCACAGAGACTATGGTGGTCTGTTTGAAACATGTAGGTATTACAGACTCAGTCAGAGAGAATTTGAAAAGGTCAGTGAGCCGGCCGCGACCAGGAGGTCCATTGGGCGACGCATAGGGAGGGTTTGGCCGGTAGGGATATCCTTGTCTCATCACGCACTAGTGACTCCTGTGGCGGGCCGGGCGCAGTGCACGCTAACCAGGTCACCAGGTGCACGGTGTTTCCTCTGACACATTGGTGCGGCTGGCTTCCGGGTTGGACGTGCGCTGTGTTAAGAAGCAGTGCGGCTTGGTTGGGTTGTGTATCGGAGGACGCATAGCTTTCAACCTTCGTCTCTCCCGAGCCCGTACGGGAGTTGTAGCGATGAGACAAGATAGTATCTACTAACAATTGAATACCACAAAATTGGAGAGAAAAAGGGGGTGGGGATAAAAAAAAAAAGTCAGTGAAAACACTTGACAGTTGGTCCGCGCATGCTCTGAGCACATGTCCTGGTAATCCGTCTGGCCCCCGCAGCCTTGTGAATGTTAACCTGTTTAAATGTCTTGCTCACATTGGCTATGTGATCAGCCAATCATCTGGAACAGGTGGTGCTCTCATGCATGCTTCAGTATTGCTTGCCTCGAAGTGAGCATAAAAGGCATTTAGTCCGTCTGGTAGGCTCACATCACTGGGCAGCTCAAGGCTGAGTTTCCCTTTGTAGTCTGTAATAGTTTGCAAGCCCTGCCACATCCGACAAGAGTCAGAGCTGGTGTAGTAGGATTCAATCTTAGTCTTGTATTGACACTTAGCCTGTTTGATGTTTTGTCTGAGGGCATAGCAGGATTTTTTTAGTGTCCCACTCCTTGAAAGCGGCAGCTCTAGCCTTTAGCTAGGTGCGAATGTTGCCTATAATCCATGGCTTCTGGTTGGTATATGTACATACGGTCACTGTGGGGACGACGTCGTCGATGCGCTTATTGATGATGCTGATGACTGAGGTGGTAAACTCCTCAATGCCATTGGTTGAATCCCAGAACATATTCCAGTCTGTGCTAGCAAAACAGTCCTGTCTGACCCCTTCCGTATTGAGCGAGTCACTGGTACTTCCTGCTTTAGTATTTGTATGTAATCAGGAATCAGTAGGACATAATTATGGTTAGATTTGCCAAATGGAAGGTGAGGGAGGGCTTTGTACGCATCTCTGTGTGTGGAGTAAAGGTGGTTGCACATGTGACATACTGGTAGAAATGAGGTAAAACTGATTTAAGTTTGCCTGCATTAAAGTCCCTGGCAACTAGGCGCCCTGCTTCTGGATGAGCATTTTCTTGTTTGCTTATGGCCTTATACAACTCGTTGAGACGTAATCTCATCATGAGGTACTCTACCTCAGGCGAGCAATACCTCGAGACTACCTTAATTTTAGACATTGCGCACCAGCTGTTACTGACAAATAGACACACACCACCACCCCTCATCTTACCGGACGTAACCACTCATCTTGAATAGAAAAATCAAATAATAAGTTAAGTCACATACTGAAGTGTTCATCGCCAGGGTTAACTACCATAATGAGGTTTTTTTTTTTCCCCGATGCACGGAAAACCCAGCCAACTGTATATTATCCGTGTTGTCGTTCAGCCACGAAACCTAAGATATTACCCTTTTTAATGTCCCGTTGGTAGGATAGTCTCAAACGGAGCTCAACCAGTTTATTCTCCAGTGATTGCATGTTGGCCAATAGAATGGATGGTAGAGGTGGGTTACTCACTCGCCGACAAACTCTCACAAGGCACCCTGATCTGCGCCCCCTGTATTTCCTTATTTTCTTCATGCGAATGACGGGGATTTGGGCCTTTTATATCCTTCGTGTCAAACTCATTAAACAAAAAATCTTTATCCAGTTCGAGGTGAGTAATCACTGTTTTGATATCCAGAAGCTATTTTCAGTCATAAGAGATGGTAGCATCAACATTATGTACAAAATAAGTAACAAACAATGCGGGGGAAAAAACACACAAGATAGCCCAATTGGGTAGGAGCCCTTAAAACAGCAGCCATCCCCAGCGACATTCTTCTAAAAAGCAGACACACACACTAACTCACTGTCTTCCATCCAGAGGTTACCTTAACCTGTACTTACAAAATAGGGATTCCCTTTGATTATAAATGAGTTACATTATCTGTGGTCACTGACCTGACCTATTTCTACTCATGTTTTCCACAATGGCATACAGTACGCAGTACTGACACAGCAAGAAAGGTGCCATTGTGTATGATTACTTTGCCTGGCATGCCACAAAACACCTAATTTGGATATTGAACATTTGTTGCATATAAAATCAACTAGTTAATTGATAGCTTCCATAGCCCATATGGAACGATCCAAATACATAGTCTTGAAAAAATGTGTCTATTTAGTCCAGACAGACTCACCTCTTTCACTTTAGAGTTTAGATCAGCCTTGGTGACGTTATTAACGGCCGACTGCAGCTCACTCAGACTGGGGACCTGTGGAACACACACACACACACACACACACACACACACACACATACACACACACACTTTAGATTGCAAACTGCTCATAATCTTCAATGACTTCTTTGCAGTAAATGTCATTATTATGCTTTGGCAGAAGGGGGCAGCAAAGCCAGAACTATCAACTATGCTGACATTGCCTGCCTTATTTTTGATTTTACTTTTATTTATATGGGTTTTTCTCATTGAGAAATTGAACCAGGTCTTTCTTTTCCAAGAGAGACCTGGCCAATAGCAGCAGGGGGAACAACGTTTCAGACAAAACAACTTACATACACTAACACAACATTAAACAAAACTATAAACCCACATACAGTACAACAATTACATATTACGTTAAAAACACGAAAGTCTTGACTAAAAAAACAGCTGTCCTAAAGACAATTACACCCTTCTATGCTATATACATCGACCAAGTATTTAAACTCCACCCACAAAACTAGATCATCACATTTTAAAATGATGCTCGTTATCGAAGTAGATCAGTGATAGGGATTAATGAAATAGTGCATTGTCTATGATAAAATAAACTGAAGTCTAAAAACAACATTGATATGGAACTATTCAGGCCTTTTGTTGGACATGTATTTAGAAGATAAATACACAATGCAGAGGATGAGAGGTCAATATAGTACTAAAGTTCAAGAGGACTAAAAGTCAATAGAGTACTAACGATCAATGGAAATAGTGTTATTTTCTGTAATAGGGATTAAAGACCAATGGGTCAGAGACATGGGAGGAATTTCAGTCTGTAGCTATATGGCAAATTCTCATTGGTATACATTGAGCCTGAAATCGGATACTTGTTACTTGGCCATTGGCACAGTTTAATTGCAAGGAATTCTAATTGGTCAACCACAGGCTAGAGCTGGGTTATAAAACTACATACTGTCCCTTTGTTCTGTGGAGAGAATCACTGAGGACAGGGGAGAATGAACATCTACCTCTCAGCAAAACATCTATGATTTGTCCTCCTCTTTGAATAAACCAATTGTTCTCCCCCTGATATGCTTAAGGGCCTGTGTTATTGAAGAGTAACATCAACTGCTACAGACAGAAATGTCTGGTTTCGTCTTGTGTTACTGATAAGGTGTGTGTGCATGTGAGCATGCATTATGAGCTGTCATTTTCCTGAAACCCAAGCCCTTCGTTGGTGGTAGCCTGTTTGGGGGGGGGGGGGGGAGTGCGTCAGAGGGAGTAGGAGGAGGAGGCGGAAGAAAGGACAAGTCAGGTCAGCTTACAGACTGAAACCTGACATCCAAAGATAACACCATGAGTCAATGAGTCTACTCATTTGCCTGTGTCGTGTCGATCTCATTAACCCAGTAATGTGTTCCTCCTGTTGCAAGGCAATTTCCTCAAAACACAGTCCATCACCACACAACACACACTGTCGAAAACCACACACACATGTTATCAGGAACACAGAAGAGCTTGATTGTGTTTAACAAAAGGCCTGAATCCTTCCTTATCAAGAACAAACCATTATGATGAAAAGACACACACCGGTGGTTACAGGGTGACAATTGGGGAACCAGAACAATCGTGGAAACGTGGAAAGAGGAAGAGGCGGCAACATGAAACTAAGTTGTACTCACAGCGATAGTGGTGGCAAATGTTAGTTTCTGTAGCTCTGACTGATAGGCCGAGCACGCAGTACAGTTAGGGTTTCTCAGTGTGCTGTTGATGCGGTCTCTGACAGAGCTAACATTAGCCTGGACCACAGATACATCAGACCGGACCTGGGTTAGAGTAGAGTCTAACCTCACCAGCAGGACACTGGTACTGTTCACCACTAGGATACAAATACAACATACACACATTTTAAAATGTCAGAAGACTTTAAAAAGCACTTTGTTAAACAATTAATGTAGATAATTCAAATGAACCTCTATCAGAAGAGGAATATACACACAAACACCACACACAAGCGCACACACATAGAAAACCCTGTTAGAATATCAGAAGAGGAATATACACACACACACAAAAACACACACACAGGATGGAGTTGTACCATTGGCTATATCTCTGACAGACTGCAGGGCAGGTTTCAGGGGGCCCTCTAGCCTTCTCTGGATCTCCTTGCCCAGCAGATTACCTATATCTGTGAGTGAGAGAGAAGGTAGAGATGTATGTCATTGGTGTTTCCCAAATTGTGAATGGCAGCTAGTCACTACTGGGTCAAAACGACAATTAGCATTACAGTTGTTTCATTGTGTTTGTACTTTGCAGAACGTGTGATGCATTATGTGACTAGAAGCTTGGGTACTCACTATTGAGGCTTCTGGTGACTTCATCCACTGTCTCATTGCTCCCTACCAGCACACTATCAATTTGCTGAGCAGAGATAGAAGACACACACACTTAGACACAGGAGAGACGACATAACATTGAGGAGACTCTCAAGCACATTCTGAACACAAAACTGAAACTTCAAAGCCACTACCGACAGCCAAAATGAATGATTGACATGTTCTAACAACACAACCTGCCCTACCATTAACCTATCCTTCTCTCTCCATCCTTTCCCTCTCTCTTTCTCCCTCTTCCCCCCCCCCCCCCTTCTTCCACCCCTTCTTCCTCTCTCTTTCTCCCCAGTCTTGCCCCCTTTCTCCCTTTCTCTCCCCTGCCTTCTTCTCCCTCTTCCCCCGACGTCCCTCTCCCTCTGTTGTACCAGATAAAAGTGTTGACAGTGCAAGCCTGACCGTCAGTTAACCATTAAGGTGAATGGGCAACTAATGGTGTGACAGAGGGTCAAAGGTCCTACCCCCAAGACATGCTAACCTCTCACCATTGCAAATAACAGGGGTGGTTAGCATGTTTTGGGGGTATGATGTTTGACCCACTGTTGACTGTTTAAAATCACTCGTCATTATTCACAATTCATTTAGGATGATCCGTAACCATGGTATCATCCACGTTAATGTAGAAGTGTTTAGAAACATATTCTATTCTTATTTACAGTAAAATAGACTCCAAAATAACAATGCAATATTTACCATTGATTTCTAATGGGCACTAAATAATCTGAAACACAACCAAAACGAACTGCAAATGCATACGGCAAGTTTGTAGAGTCACGCTTGATGTAGTCATTGCGTCCTAGGTACATGGGGCCAAAATTTAAACCTGTGACAACTTGATTCATAATAATCTTTAGGGGTGTCAATAAATTTGACCCCTAACCTTCTTGAGAAAAAAAACATATCACTTGTTAAACAAAATCTCTTTCTCTGAGCAATTGTATTAGTATAAAACAATGTAATTCCCCCCCCCCCCCCCCCAAAGAAATTGCATACCAAGGGCAGCTGAGGGGAGGACAACTCATAATAATGGGTGGAACAGAGTGAATGGAATGGTATCAAGCACATGGAAAACATGTTTGATTTGTTCAATACCATTCTATTTATTCCTTCCACCCATTACCATGAGCCCGTCCTCCCCAATTAAGGTGCCACTTGCTGCCTGTAGAGCATACTCCATAGCTCCAGTATTTGAATGATTTATTTTATTGTCATTCTTGCTCATCTTTATCAATGGTGTCAATAATTTAAGACCCCACTGTTTATCTATAAAACTGTCTGTATTGACATGTCTATAATGTTTTAGAAACTAAACTGGTCTTCCTTCTTCATTTATTACTTAGGTTTTCTACTCCCTTCTGAAAATCACAGGTAAGTCCTCTCTCACACGCACGCACACACACACACCTGTGGGACAGCAGTGAGGTAGGTTTGGAGGTTGTCAAGTGTATTGTTGAGTTCTACAGAGCTGTCCTCGACACTCCCTTTCAGAAACTGGTTGCTGAAGAACATGCAGATGTTCCCTGAACTACACACACATGCACAGAAAAGTTAGTGTGTGTTCATTGTTTCACTTCATATAAAAAATGTTCCAGTTATTTTTTCTTATCCAAAGGCTTAAAATATGCGCGCACACTTACAGTATGACTAGCGTGGTGAGTAACGTAGCCCAGTAGAATCCTCTCCTGTGACAGTGGACAGCTTTAGTCTGCTTCTGGTACATGTGTCCCCCACAGTGTCCACAGCAGCGACAGCAGGCCAGGCAGAACCCCACCAGGGGCATCAGGATAATGTACACGATCCCTATAGCAGCACACACTAGGAAACCAACTTCATAGAGAAGGATCTGAGGAGATTCACACACAGTTAACATACACAGACACACACATTAACATAAACACACAGATACACTAGTATGATATATAGGATTATGAGCACAGTGTAAATAAGAAGAAAAAAAGTTGGCTGATTCATCATTGGTGAAGAGAAGGATGGTGACACTTTGCTCAAATATATTAACGTTGCACATTACTGTGTAGTGTTAGCGTACTTTACACTGTCATCTACTACTCATGCAATACTATGAAAACCGAATGACCAGAAATATTCATTAGACCAATCTTCTATCTTTAACAATGAAGAGTCATTGTTGTTCGATGTGACGTCACACTCTGTCAAATATCACTAGACAATAGATTGACTGTGATGTGGACAGGAGTCTTACGCGCATCTGTTCTCACCTCTTTAATGGTCTTGTCATCATTGTATATATTGCCATTTTCCTCCAATAATTTCACCAGCAAATCTAAGAGAGAGAGATGGAGAGGGAGAAAAAAAAAAGAAGACAGAGGATCTGGATAAGCACTACACAATACGTACATATGTAAGGATCTTGAAATCATACGGCATATGAAAGCAATTATGAAAACGTACAGTTATGATATAACTATTGTTCCCTGAAGGAGGGAATGAGGTATAACATACTATGGGGAGTCAACAACTAATCATATTCACCTGAAGAACTGAAATCCCGCCAAACGGATGCCAAGCCCGCCCTCGGAAGTCCCGCCTTCCTGACTATAATACTGTGGGTCGCATACATTTCCTCAATTAAGTACCGCTCTTCAGCGAGCCCAATTCCACTGTAGGCGCGGATTGATTGTATGTTCCCATAGTATGTTATACCTCGTTCCCTCCTTCGGGGAATAGTAGTTATATTCATAACTGTACGTTCCTTTTCCGTTGTCACTCTGTATAACATACTATGGAAACATACAATCACTCCCCAAGCCTAGCACGCCTATGACAGCCCATGCACACACAGGAGGGGAGGGGAGGGGAGGGGAGGGGCGCATGTGACAAATGCGCATGTGGCGCAGGTGACAAATAAAATTTGATTTGAGACCCTGGGGTAGAACTGACAATACCTACATCACACGTCGAGATGGCTCCCACATAAGCTTCAAATGTATAAAAAGAAAGGCCCTGCTCAAAAAGCTCTTGGAAGGACATCAAAATGTCCACCAAAGAGCTCTGAAAAGGAGAATCTCCTTTAACCTGACATCAAATCTCAAACGCACGCCACTTATATGTTATACAACCGTCTTGTAGAGGGCGCACGGGCCGAGTGTATGGACATAATCACATTCGAGGTTAAACCCCTAGCCGTCAAATTCAGCCTTTCAGGGGCCAAACCCACAGATCCATATCTGCGGCCGTGGGTAACAAATTCTCACTTGCGACTGGGACAATAGATCCCAACGACACAGAACCCTTCATGGATCCCTGTCCAACAGGCGGATGGATGATCTCTGGGAATCAAGGTTGCTCGGGCCAACGGGGTTGCCACCAGAATCAACACCAGACCCTCCTGATGGACCCTCTCCACATGGGCATGAATCAGGCCCAGCGGAGGAACGCATAGAGCAGGGTCCGAGGCCACTGACACGCCAAAGCGTCTGTTCCCAAACGGGAGCACCCATAACCGTCATTGAGCAGAACAAATGACAATGCACATTTTTCGAGCGATCTGGGAAAGAGGGGTGCAGTCTCCACTCCCCCTTGGAAAGTAGAACTGCCCCATGTTGAGAGATCTGGGAAGATACATCGCCCTGAGTGACAGAAAATGCGCACTGCTTCATACGAGCGTCCCCCTACTGCCTGTTGATGTACGCCACCGCCAGCCTGTTGTCGGACATTACCAACACATTCTGTCCCTCCAACATTGGAAGGAAATGCCTCAGGGCTAGCAAACAGTCTGTAGCTCTAGGTAATTGATATGCAGCGCCCTTTGCGCTGTTGACCAAATCCCTATTTTCGAGTAGCCCACACAAAGCGCTCCCCATCCCAGTAAAGATGCATCTGTCGTGATCAACATGCAGCACACTACCCAGGCCCATGAGAACCCCTTGCAACAACAAACGCGGGTCCCTCCATGGAGTCAACTCCCTTAGGCATGACGGTTATATCTTGAGCAATCAATGGCAGTAGCGAGATGTGTCCAGATGCGTAGCAATCATTTGGCGCCTCAACAGACACCTCAACAGAAGTCCTCGAGGCACCACAGCTTTCATAGAGGCCATCAGACCCAATAACCGCAGGCACAAGCGAAAAGGCGCAGAGTGCCCCAGCTGAAACCGTGCCGGACAGAGCCGGAATGCGACCCTCCTTTGTTGGGACAATAAACACCGGATTCAGAACCATGTCCAGAATGAGATCCAGACACTGAAAGCACTGAGACGGAGTCAAACAACTGTTCTTGTAATCCACTTTGCACCACAGACTTAATATGGGAAACCGGCGTGGCAGGGTGGAGCTCCACCTGTTCCCTCGACTCCGCTATGACCAGCCAGTCATCCAGATAGGCCAATACTCTGATCCGCTGGCACTGCACCGGTGCCAACGTCACCTCCACTGCCATAGAAAAGGTGCAGAGCGATCGGGAGAGTCCGAAAGGCAGGACCAGAAACTCGTAGGCCACACCCTCAAAATGAAACCTCTTGAAATGAAACCTTCTGTGGGGAGGATGTGTAGCCACATGAAAACATGCATCTTTCAGATCTATATGAATAAACCAAACGCTGGGACTCAACGTTCCATCGCTCTTGGGAACTGACACGGGAACCAGCCGAATAGCCTGCTTTTGAAGGAGAGAGGAAATCTCCTCTCTCAAGACAGGTGCTAGGACCTCGGAGACCATTGACATAATGACATCAAGAAAAGGAGGACGCACAGCGAACTACAGACTGTAACCCCTTGTCACCATCCTCATCGCCCATGGTGAAACTGTGCATGCCAGCCACTGGACGGAGCACGCTGCCAGTCTCCCATGCACGCTGCCAGTCTCCCATGCATTGTCTCCTGAACGGGCAGAGCACCACCCAGAGTGGGTGGGATTTAATATCCACTACTTGACAACCGTGTGTCTGAACTAGGGGAAGGAACTGTTTATTATACCCACAACTGGATGAGACCGCACTCCCAATAAACACAGAGGAACTTTTGTAGAAACAATGCGCTTTCTTGCTACTGCTGTTCTGATACCCAGCCCACACCGGGTTTGGGGGACTTTGCAAACCAGTAACTTGTCCCAGTTGACTGAGCCACTTGGGAGCACTATTGCCCTTGTTGGTGAAACTGGCTCATCCAAATACATCCTCCTGTCCCTGTCAGGAATCCAGGACAATGTCAAGCAGAGGTGGTGGTGAACACATACTTCTCACCATAGCCAGGATAGTACAGCAGGACGGACGCAGTACAAAATCAACAGCAGCACGGATTTCATCGAGAAGCTCTGAAACCGACTTCCGACTCTGTGGTCTTATTCAGCTCCTGTAGCAAATCAATATAATACATCAGCAGCATTGTGACCACATTCAATGACCGGGCCGCCACACCCTCAGTGAAGTACACTTTGTCCAGCTGATCCGTAGAGAACCAGCACTATGTATTCATCGTGCTAGGGTTAGCCCTCTTTGTAGCCTCTGGAGCTAAGTAACTTGCCAGCTTTCCATCCATCCATCCATCCAGTGTTATAGTGGAGGGATTGTGCGTTCCTGGTGGAAGGATTGTGCGTTCCTGGTGGAGGGATTGTGCGTTCCTGGTGGAGGGATTGTGCGTTCCTGGTGTAACTCGGGCAGTTGTTGTTGCGGTTGTTCGGATGTACCGATCCTGTGCAGGTGTTGTTACACATGGTCTGCCACTGCGAGGACAATCAGCTGTCCTTCATGTCTCCCTGTAGCGCTGTCTTAGGCATCTCACAGTACAGACATTGCAATTTATTGCCCTGGCCACATCTGCAGTCCTCATGCCTCCTTGCAGCATGCCTAAGGCACGTTCACGCAGATGAGCAGGGACCCTGGGCATCTTTCTTTTGGTGTTTTTCAGAGTCAGTAGAAAGGCCTCTCTAGTGTCCTACGTTTTCATAACTCTGACCTTAATTGCCTACCGTCTGTAAGCTGTTAGTGTCTTAACGACCGTTCCACAGGTGCACGTTCATTAATTGTTTATGGTTCATTGAACAAGCATGGGAAACAGTGTTTCAACCCTATACAAATGAAGATCTGTGAAGCTATTTGGATTTTCACTAATTATCTTTGAAAGACAGGGTCCTGATAAAGGGAAGTTTCTTTTTTATAAACATATAAACATCTTCTGGCGTGTTCATGTGAGAGGATCAGAGTTCACACTTTCACAAGGCTGAATGGAGATCAGGCGTTACATTTTTACATCAACCCTCTGATCTCTCCCACCCGCATTCCCTCCCTCTCTTCGTTCATTCCTCCTTCACCCTCTCTCTCTCTCTCTCTCTCTCCCTCTCTCTGACAACAGTGAGATAGGAAATCAAACTTACCCATATGTTATTTAGATGTAACCTAACCTAAGGATCATGAAACCATGGGTAACCATACCGGTGTTGTAAGACCTGAGCCAACCACACATTAAAGAACTGCTTGTCCACCATTGTCTTGTCTAACCCTGGTAGTTATGGTTATTGTTCATACACCAACAGCTGGCATTCTGGAGAGAAACCTGAGAGGAGATATATCACTGTCTAGTTGGGAAGGAGGACATTCTGCTTTTTCACATTCTCTCTCTAATTCTGCATTTCTCGCTCCCTCTTTCTGTCTCTCTCTCACACAGAGGCCACTCACAGTCTAGTGAATGCTGACGGACTAGATAAGTTGCATTGAATTGTGAAAACTGTTACAGAGTAACAACGAGGTGTGAACCACTTTTTTTTTTTAAATGAGTGTTTTTCTTCTCTGTTGCACAAATGTGTGTTGGTGACTACCACACATGTTGAGTAAATCAACTACGGAAGAGCTGTCACCATCATAATAAAACGCACAAGGAATCACAAGAAATAAAGCCTAGAACAAGGCTACTGTCACCATGTTCAATATATATATAAAAGAGAGAGAGAGAGAGAGAGAGAGAGAGAGAGAGAGAGAGAGAGAGAGAGAGAGAGAGAGAGAGAGAGAGAGAGAGAGAGAGAGAGAGAGAGAGAGAGAGAGAGAGAGAGAGAGAGAGAGAGAGAGAGAGAGAATCAGTCCGTATTTACAGTTGGGTTCAGAAATTTAAAGTTCTTTACATTTTCTGCTCATTGCCTGGCACATAATAACAGACGAATGTCAGTGTTCTCAACAAACATAAAACCAAAACATGCGCAAACAAGGGTTGAAATACTAAGCAGCAATAATACCTCCAATCCTGATTGGATAGAAGCCATGATCAGAGAGACTATCGCTATCCAATCCGTGCATAGCAACCTGAGAGCTCTCTGATCTAAGACGAGTTTCACCTGGGCAAAGGTCAATGACTGATTAACTTGTGTGTGTGTGTGTGTGTGTGTGTGTGTGTGTGTGTGTGTGTGTGTGTATATATATATACCTGAGGGACCTTCGCTGTTGTTTGTCAAACAGAATCAATAATGGCTCTAACAAGGAGGCAATAGATAAACTGAGCCAGCTCTGACATCATAGTGAAATGTACTGTCGTGACAAGGGAGATGGACAATCAGATTCTGTCAGTGAGACAAACTACAGTGGAGTATTGTCCACAGGCCTACGCTGTTACTCTGCTCTGTGGTTTCTGGGGTAAACATGTGTATGAGTCACTCACTAAATAAAAGGAAACACACCATCTACAAAATACTTTCATCTGACTACAGTAGTTAACCATTGACAGCCTGACCCACAACACACCAAAGGCATTCCCATGAACGCACTTACTGGCTAACGGCGTCGCCAGTTTCTATGGTTAAAGAGCGCTGGTTGGCTCTAATGTTTAACCTCATTACATCACTATAGGCACACATGCTCATATCTTTGGGGAGAGTTAGGAGTAAAGCAAACAGTGCATTTCCTGATGGAAACTAATCTCAGTTAACCTAGAAATAAAATATTGCCTAATGTTTACGTAGTCTGTTCACAAGAGATTAGTTGGCAACAGAAGAAAAATTATAATACAATTCCCCTATAGCTCTATACCATTTTCACTCTGCAAATTGGAGGAAGCCCATGTATTTGTATGGGATGTACATAGTGGCTACACACAACTGGCTAGGTCAATATGAGGTCAGTATGATATATAGACTAGGCTATGTCCAAAATGGCACAATATTCCCTTTATAGTGCACTTGTTTTGTTTTTGACTATGGCACCCTGCTCCCTTTGTATACTGTAGTACACTACTTTTTACCAGACAAATTCAGCCCTAGACTGACCTTTGGGGAAGGGGTTGGGCTGGACGGTGTGGAGGAAGGACTGGACCACCCCGGACATGAAGCCTGTGTCTGCTCCTGGGACTGACTGGTACTGGGGCTGGCTCAGGTTCAAGGGAGTGACTCCCGTAGGACAGGAGTCAGCGGGAGGCTGGGCCAAGCTGGAACCCAGGAACAGTGCCCCAATCCAGGCCAACACCGCCCCGACGCAGCCCCCCAACCTCCAAACTCTCCTATATGCTCCCATCACTGCAGCTGGAGACAGGGCCGGAGGGTGTGCTAGGGTAAGGATGGAGAAATTTGTGTGGAGCAATCAACTTATGGCACAATCTCAGTATTGCTGGGCCTGCAAACGCACAGAGCAGAGAGAGACTGGGGTGAGGGTGGAAACACACACGGATACAGAGGAGAAAGCCAAGAAAAACACAGAAGTAATGAGATTGTTGTGAAAAAGTGCAGGCACTGGAAAGTAAATGTATTGTATAGTAAAGTATTGTATAATAAAGTATTGTATAGTAAAGTATTGTATAGTAAAGTATTGTATAGTAAAGTATTGTATAGTAAAGTATTGTATAGTAAAGTATTGTATAGTAAAGTATTGTATAGTAAAGTATTGTATAGTAAAGTATTGTATAGTAAAGTATTGTATAATAAAGTATTGTATAATAAAGTATTGTATAATAAAGTATTGTATAGTAAAGTATTGTATAGTAAAGTATTGTATAGTAAAAGTATTGCATAGTAAAGTATTGTATAGTAAAGTATTGTATAATAAAGTATTGTATAGCAATTGTAAGAAATCCTGCCTTGAAGGAAACCATAAACGTGATAACAAGGGAAACGTTCTTCTGTTCATGTGTAAAGCGCTTCCCTAATAATCTGTAAACATTTGGCACAACATCTTTCTAGAGACCATGTCTATCTTAGGCTCTACCATAGTACATGCCATTTCGTAGACGGGTCGTTCTTGAATTGTGGTGGCATTTGTGTCCCTTGCCTATGCAACCATGAAAAACACATTAAAATGACAAAAGAATGATGTTTTTGTTTATATTGAACATATCAATGATATCAATATATCAATGATAAAACATACTGCAAAACTTTGTTTACGCATTGTTTAAAGTACTTAGGGTTAGAAAATTGGCTTGTACCAGTAGTGACGTGTAGAATTGTAGAGAGATGTTTTGGGGATTTAGAGATATCTATTATTTTGAATGCTTAGAAAGTGATTAGTGATAGTGGTGTCCTCCCATGAACACCATTCGATGACTATCGATGTATCGAGTATCGATGAGAGATAGATAGTATATTGTATAGATCAATAAAAACGAAGGCAGCTATTACAATACCAATTTTTTACTAGTATAATGTCTGTCCCCCAGTTCTATGTCATTGGAGTTACCACCTTGAAAATCATTCCCTCCAATAGCAAACTGTTATCGAGGGAAGGGTCGATTTTAAAGAAAATTATTTTCTAATCACACCCTTTTAGTAGGTCATAAATTTGAGGATTCCATTTATAATTTGGTGTCTAAATGTGTCACTTGAATGTGAGAAAGCACTTGATGTTATTACATTGTGAACAAAATTATTAATCATATTGCTTAAGTCAATTATTTTCAAACGGTTAATGACCTTAGATTTGCGCATCTGTGGCCTCCGTTTAAGAAAATCCTTAATAACCTCCAATTTTTTTCATTGGTGTTACCATCAGGGTAGGGTAGCCTATTGGTTAGAGCGTTGGACTAGTAACCGGAAGGTTGCAAGTTCAAACCCCCGAGCTAACAAGGTACAAATCTGTCGTTCTGCCCCTGAACAGGCAGTTAACCCACTGTTCCTAGGCCGTCATTGAAAATGAGAATTTGTTCTTAACTGACTTGCCTGGTTAAATAAAGGTAAAACAAAATAAAACGAAAAAAATCATTGGTGTAACCATCATTGGTGTTACTACTCCTACTGGTGGCACAATATTATCATAATGGTCAAAATTATTCAAAGTCATTAACCCCTTACACTCGTGGAAATTTGTCTAGAGCATATGAATAGGGCCAAATTGAAATGTTTCTTTTTTTTAAAGAAGAACTCTAAAAAGCATATGCATAACCATGGTAGCAATTGAAAGAGAACACTGAAGATTACGGGGAAATTGTCCAACTAAAGGCGAGGACACAACAGTTCACCTGACAAGACTGAATCCAAAAATTACAATACGATTTTATGTGCATTTTACATTTGTCATTTTCACAGCATTTGTCAATAATGAAATCTGAAAATACTCTGGAAACATTCAGTAACATAATATTATTCATTGGAATTTGAGAAATTGCAAGCTGAAAAAAACCCCGATTACAATGGTTTGAATGAGAGGTTTAACTGTTGTCTCTAAGTGGCCAAACACCTTTCCAAACTGTGCACAGTTAAGTCATTTAAATGTACTTTTATGACAAAAGGAAAGAGCCTTTAACTATAAAGTGCTATTTATTTATTTTTATCTCTCCTAGCTTTAACATTGAGGAACTGTAGCAAGTTTTTTGTTTGGAAAACAGCCCTGCGTCCCACGTCACACAATTACTGTTGTTGTTTACGCAATCCCAAAACCTTCCAATATAAATCACAATCTGGGTCAGGTGGGCATAATTTGAAAGCTTATTCTAATGCCAACATGGCTAGCTAAATTATAGAATACGATCTTGCAGTGTTAGGCTTTCAAAAGGCACTTCAGACAAACATATTGTAATTTTGGTGCGCATAGAATGGAGTTTTGAGTGCATTCAATTGAGTGTTCCGAGGCAAGTTTTCTTCACCATACTACAAACATAGGCTCGTTATTTTCAGGACAACCTCGATTACAGCATTTCCCTGACTCGGTCAACAACAAATGTGCAAAAGTAGCCCAATTAGCGGGAGGGATGAGGGCATCTTCTTGTTGTGTTCTGTGTTCAAGTTAACGGCTATTAGTCAAAACGAATGAAGCGCTGTGGTGGAGAACCTGAGCTCTGACATCACGTATAGCATGTTACTGTACACCCACTGCGTTCAAATGTAGTAGTTTATCAATGACAAAATCTGCCATTTTCAACCCCTATATGGGATGACAGAGGCTGTCAGTTGAAAGAGCTACGCTGCCATATTAGTTTATTTAGATGTACCTAGATTTGTAAATTCTTTACACATTTCCGTTACCAAATGACACCACAATTCAAGAACGACCCAGATATGCATTTACAGTAACGCGTGCATACATTTAACTTACGGGTGGTCCCGGGAATCGAAACCACGCCATGCTCTACCAACTGAGCTACCACTGATAAGGTTATCAAAGTCTTTAAAGACCTGACCAACACATAATACATTACTTGAATCTTGCAATTCCACATCCTCTTCCTAAATCAATAAAGATGATACACATAAAACTCTGAGACAGATCACCAAAAACATTAAAAATTCCATAATGCAAAACCACACATAACACACTATTCTGAGTCAGAAAATCGGTAATGTTCGTAGAGAAACAAAGACTGCCCCAACAGATCCAAAGATGATGCAATCTCAATTACTCTCCACACTGCCGTCACCCACCTAGAATACCTATGAGAGAATGCTGTTCATTGACTACAGTTCAGCATTCAAAACCATTGTCCCCTCCAAGTATCTCTAAAAGTATTGATGTTCATCAGTCCACGGTAAGACAAATTGTCTATAAATGGAGAAAGTTCAGCACTGTGGCAACTCTCCCTGGGAGTGGCCATCCTGCAAAGATGACTCCAAGAGCACCGTGCAGAAGGCTCAATAAGAAGAATCCTAGAGTGTCAGCTAAAGACTTACAGAAATCTCTGGAACATGCTAACGTCTCTGTTGACGAGTCATCGATACATAAAACAAGAATGGTGTTCATGGGAGGACACCACAAAAGAAGCCACTGCTGTCAAAAAAACAAAAAGTTCGCAAAAGAGCATCTGGATGTTCCACAGTGCAACCTGAGGTTACAAACAGGGCCGTATAGGGTGATGACATGGTATGCGGCAGCGTGGTAGGCACAGCTTGTCCCGTGAATTCATCACAAAAATGTAGGATTATCTGATAACTACGAAACAAACATTCTGGATAATAGAGAATCTGGAACTATTTATTAATTAGCACTTTGATATGCTCGAAAAAGAAGCAGATGCATCGAAGTGAACGAGACAGGACCAGCGTCAGCAAATTTATAAAAAAGACAAAAACAATACAATGAGGCAGCGGGGAACAGAGCTGGGGAACTGACAAATATAAGGGAGGAAAAAATACAGATGATAAGTGAGTCCAGGTGAGCCCAATTTCGCTGATGCGTGTGAAGACGGAAGGCAGGTGTGTGTGATGGATGCCAACCTGGTGACCTCAAGCGCCAGGGGAAGGGAAGAGCAGGAGCAGACATGAAAGGTAATTAAAACTCGTTTTTGAACGACTCCACAAATGTCTTGTTAACAAACTCTAGTTTTAGCAAGTCAGTTTGGACATCTACTTTGTGCATGACGCAAGTAATTTTTCCAATAATTGTTTAGACAGATTATTTCACTTTTAATTCACTGTATCACAATTCCAGTGAGTCAGAAGTTTACATACACTACGTTGAATGTGCCTTTAAAAAGCTTGGAAAATTCCAGAAAATTATGTCATGGCTTTAGAAGCTTCTGTTAGGCTAATTGACATAATTTGAGTCAATTGGAGGTGTACTTGTGGATGTATTTCAAGGCCTACCTTCAAACTCAGTGCCTCTTTGCTTGACATCATTAGAACGTTTTAAAAAATCACCAAGACCTCAGAAGAAAAAGAAATGTAGACCTCCACAAGTCTGGTTCCTCCTTGGGAGCAATTTCCAAATGCCTGAAGGTACCACGTTCATCTGTACAAACAATAGTACGCAAGTATAAACACCATGGGACCACGCAGCTGTCATACCGCCCAGGAAGGAGACGAGTTCTGTCTCCTAGAGATGAACGTACTTTGGTGAGAAAAGTGCAAATCAATCCCAGAACAGCAGTAAAGGACATTGTGAAGATGCTGGAGGAAACAAGTACAAAAGTATCTATATCCACAGTAAAAACGAGTCCTATATCGACATAACCTGGAAGGCTGCTCAGCAAGGAAGAAGCCACTGCTAGAAAACCGCCATAGAAAAGCCTATGGTTTGCAACTGCACATGGGGACAAAGATCATACTTTTTGGAGAAATGTCCTCTGGTCTGATGAAACAAAAATAGAACTATTTTGCCATAATGACCATCATTATGTTTGGAGGAGAAAGGGGGAGGCTTGCAAGCTGAAGAACACCATCCCAACCGTGGCAGCATCATGTTGTGGGGTGCCTTGCTGCAGGAGGGACTGGTGCACTTCACAAAATAGATGGCTTCATGAGGTAGTACAATTATGTGGATATATTGAAGTAACATCTCAAGACATCAGTCAGGAAGTAAAAGCTTGGTCGCAAATGGGTCTTCCAAATGGACATTGACCCCAAGCATACTTCCAAAGTTGTGGCAAAATGGCTGCAGGACAACAAAGGCAAGGTATTGGAGTGGCCATCACAAAGCCCTGAACTCAATTCTATAGAAAATGTGTGGGCAGAATTGAAAAAGCATGTGAGAGCAAGGAGGCCTACAAACCTGACTCAGTTACACCAGGTCTGTCAGAGGGAATTGGCCAAAATTCACCCAACTTATTGGTTGAAGCTTGTGGAAGGCTACCCGAAACATTTGACCCAAGTTAAACAATTTAAAGTCAATTCTACCAAATACTAATTGAGTGTATGTAAACTTCTGACCCACTGGGAATGTGATGTAATAAATACAATCTGAAATAAATAATTCTCTACTATTATTCTGACATTTCACATTCTTAAAATAAAGTGGTGATCCTAACTGACCTAAGACGGGATTTTTACTAGGATCAAATGTCAGGAATTGTGAAAAACTAAGTTTAAATGTATTTGTCTCAGCCTCCAGTATTTATGCTGCAGTAGTTTATGTGTCGGGGGGGCTGGGGTCAGTTTGTTATATCTGGAGTACTTCTCCTGTCCTATTCAGTGTCCTGTGTGAATCTAAGTGTGCGTTCTCTAATTCTCTCCTTCTCTCTTTCTTTCTCTCTCTCGGAGGACCTGAGCCCTAGGACCATGCCCCAGGACTACCTGACATGATGACTCCTTGCTGTCCCCAGTCTACCTGGCCATGCTGCTGCTCCAGTTTCAACTTCCACCTGACTGTGCTGCTGCTCCAGTTTCAACTGTTCTGCCTTATTATTATTCGACCATGCTGGTCATTTATGAACATTGAACATCTTGACCATGTTCTGTTATAATCTCCACCCGGCACAGCCAGAAGAGGACTGGCCACCCCACATAGCCTGGTTCCTCTCTAGGTTTCTTCCTAGGTATTGGCCTTTCTAGGGAGTTTTTCCTAGCCACCGTGCTTCTACACCTGCATTGCTTGCTGTTTGGGGTTTTAGGCTGGGTTTCTGTACAGCACTTTGAGATATCAGCTGATGTACGAAGGGCTATATAAATAAATTTGATTTGATTTGGCTAAGGTGTATGTAAACTTCCGACTTCAACTGTACATTGTTATTGATTATTGGATTTTTAGTTTGCAAGAAAGGCATTTCACTGTATTTGTGCATGTGACATGTGGATGGGGGCAAGCATAGTTGAGAAGCTAGTTGAGAAGTTCCTCGGTGTCCAAAAAAAATACTTTAAATGGTCCAAACACACGCAAAGTTGTGAAGAAGGCGAGACAGAGCCTCTTCCGCCCTCAGGAGGTTGAAAGAGTTTTGCATGGGCCCTCAAATCCTCAAGAAGTTCTACAGCTGTACCATTGAGAGCATCACTGCCTTGTATGGCAATAGCACCGCCCTCGATTACATGGCACGACAGAGGGTGGTGCGAACAGCCCAGTACATCACTTGGGCCGAGCTCCCAGCAATCCAGGACCTCTGTATCAGGCGGTGTAAAAGGAAGGCCCGGAAAATTGATAGACTCCAACCACCCAAGCCACAGACTATTCTCTATACTTCCGCATTGCAAGCGGTACCAGTGCATCAACTACCAGGCTGTTGAACGGCTTCTATCCCCAAGCAATAAGACTGATAAATAGCTAACAAAATAGCTACACAGATTATCGGAGTTCACCTTGTATCTTCATTGACCTTATATTCTTTGTTTTGCTCTGTCGCTACGCACACTCACAGAGCTCTACACACACTCACTCCATCAATCATCTTCTCACTCACACACCATGAACATACATTTATACTGACTCTACACGCCCGCATAGCCACTCACATACAAGCTGCTGCTACTCTGTTTATCTTATACCCTGTTGCCTAGTCACCTTACCCCTATTCATATCTACCTCCATCATTACAGTATCCCTGCACATTGTAAATACGGTATTGGAACGGACCCTGTATATAGTATGCTTATTTACTTACATATTTCTTCTTATTTCTTGTGTTTTTTTTTATAGTAGTTATAGTTGTTAGTTATAGTAGTTTTTTTTACGTTATTGATTATTGCATTGTTGGGTTTTGAGTTTGCAAGAAAGGCGTTTCACTGAATTTGTGCATGTGACATAAAAAAAACTTGACCTTGGTCCTGCTTACTAAGATTGTGTGACTGAACATACCGGTATTCTGTTTGTAAAGTAAAGAGAAATGCTTTTACTGGTTTTGCATGAGCTCAAACACAGTATTGCAATGTCATTGTTTGTCCAACAAGTTTCAGTACATTATATTTATTTATACAATGGGTGGGTCTTTTCCTGAATGCCGATTGGTTAAAACCGCATTCGAGCCGGTGTCTATGCCATAAGTTACCACCGGCTAAATCTATAACGTTAAAATACCTATTTACTCTGTTCCATCTGACTGCGCAATCCACTGTCTCATCAGCCCAGTCGGGAAATGTATAAACTTAATCTCCACTATTAAGAGCATCTAGACATTTTCTCACATTTCTTTCAGACTAATATTTAGCTGTCAACGGTGGAGTATATTGCTGTCTGTCTATCAGACATTTGCAACATTGGTTCAATATTCCAATTCGATCTCCAGCTGTCCCATAGTAATGAACATGACAGACAGGCAGGCCGCATTTCTCAGCCAGTCGAAAACATGAATCAGCTGGCATCATTTTTATGGATATATATACAAAGAAATGTCAATTGAAAAAAAGCTCAAAGAAACGAAGTGCAGCTAGCTTGCAGTTTTTCCAGCTTCAGTTTGAAGTGATTGTGTTAGCTGTGTTGTTGGCTAGCTCCTCTGAACAACAGTGTCCTGACGAGAGAGAACAGTTTCTATGCCAGGTGAAATTGTTATGGAAGTATTCAAATAAATTTCACTAGAAAACAGCTTAAAACAAATGCAGCTACTGTTGTTATTCTAGCTGTTTGACATGGCTGTAAGTTATCCATAGTTTGCTAGCTAGCAAGCAAGGGATAAGAACGTTGCCAGCCAGTATGGTCTGGGTGTTTTTGTTCCATAGATACAGAACAAAAAGACTGAACGACCGGGTCGTCGTCTCTCTGACAACCGAACTGATAGAACAAATGACCAGCCGGCTTGGGGAGCAACCCTAGATTTATGTCGGGACTATATCTTGTTGAAGGATGAAATAGTATGAATACATTTTTTTTTTAATTATATACATATGTCAATCATTATTTGAATATGTCGGTAACCGTTGACAATGCCCTCGGAGTCAGTGTTTGGAGGAATAGAGTTGGGCTTAACAACACCCGTGCCAATACATCTTCCAAACACCGGCTTTTCTGGCATTGTCACTTGATTACACAGTACTAAGACAACGGAAAGAGAGAGAAAATAGATAGAGAGAGAGAACATAGGTAGGGAGAGAGAGTAAGAAATAAAGAATAAAAGAAAGCAAGAGAGAAAGTACAGACTGACAAGCTCTCACTCACTTCCCACAGTGTAAACAGAGTTCTGTTGAGAGTAGAGCAGAGAGAGCAGGATGATAGGCTCCTTTGTACACAACACACACAGTCCTATTGGAACACAGAACACACAGTCAACCAGTCCTGGAGTCCAACGCTCTCCAACTACCGCTGCTTCAGCTGTATATAACTACTCCATAGCTCTTCTATAGAAAAGTGGCTTTATTAATTACAACAGCAGACTTGTACAGCTACCTCAACAACCTTAACTACTGCTATTGCCTCTGGGTGTTTACCTCAGTATCTCTGGGAGCTAACTGCAGAGCTGTTAGCCTACTTTCCCTGTCCCTGTATGAGGCTCTGGGAGTGTTTTGAGGAGAAGGGGAGACAGATAACTGGAGAGTGAGAGGACAGGAAAGAAGAGGAAAGAAAGTAGAGTGTGTTGGAGACTAGAGAGGATAGTGACATCGGAGAGAGGAAGGGACCGAAAACAGGACTTTACCTGTTGTTCCTTCAGTCGAGTCAGGAAAGAGGTGAACCAGTAGAGCTGGAGCGTAAAGAATATAGTCCAGGTGAGTGGGTGAGTTTGAGTGTGTATCCGCTTCCTGGACTGCAGGTGTGTCTCCAATCTACAAAGCACAGGTGAGTGAGTGTGTGTGTCTGGTCTCTGCCCTGGTCTCCCCACTAGTGTGTTAGTATGTGTGTGTCCGGTGTGAGGGAGTATGTATTAGTCCCTTCCTTGATCAAACTGATAGGGTCGACAACTGCTCTGGTGAAGGTCAAGTTGACTGCCTCTCTCCCTGCCTGCCTGTGAAATACTGGCACTGAGAATAGAGGGAGGGAAGAAGGGATTGGAGGAGGGAGAAGGGGAGGGTTTTAACTGGACAAGAGCAAGAGAGAGAAGTGGGAAGGTGGGGGGAGGGTGGGAGCAAAACAAATACTTTGAGGAGGGGGTGGTCGGTTAGCAGCAGTGGTGTAAAGACTTAAGTAAAAAGTATCATGTATCACTCGAAGTGTGTTTATCATTGTAACTTGATTTCCTGAAGATGTGTCTAATAAAGGGATGGGTCACACAATATGTATACCTTCATTTGTAACACATAAATATGCCATTATAAATGCTTCTAAATGCTTCATCAATTATTGTAAATGTTATAAAGGCGTATGACTTGTGCGTAATGCTTAAAGGCCTACTTTAAATAAGTAGTTATCTAAAACATGTCCAGAATTCAGTAAAAAGCATGGAGTTAAGGGAAACTCCCTTCTTCATTTATTTATTTTTTAAATGCTAAGAAAGCAGCTGTCCGAACTTCAGATCCTTCCCTTGGAGCAGAAGATGGATGCACCTTCCCATCTTACCCAAGTAGAAAAAAACATGTTTTTTCATGATACTTATTATAAAGTGTTACCCATTCACTCATTCATTCAACAGGCTAAAAAATAAGACAAAGGGTTTGGAATAGATATGTTCTCTGATGAAATACCACCACCAATTCACATCACCAGTGATAAGGTGCTTATATGTGTAACAACACAGCCCAAATATGCAGGTAGTGACTAGCGGAACATAGGCAGGTAAATGCAGAGGAAATGAGGGCAGGGTTTCAGGAAGTTAGATTAAAATAGTACATTAAAAACTATGTGAGTTACCTTTGAAGGTCATTCATTTGTCTTGTAAATATTAACAAACAATATACTCAGTCATTTCAGTGATAACCTTTAAATGACAAGACTATTGTTATGTGAGGAGACGGAGTAGGAATGTATAATATTGAGAACCCAGAACCAAATCCCACATGCCTGCTGGCCAGCTACACGATTTGGTTACTCATATGACTGTAACTTGTTTGTTTTAACAGTCTGTCACCAGAGACTACAATGTACACTGCCCTGTGCTGAAAATAGTACTGTATGGGATATCCTAGGGGGGAATATTACACAAAAGATTCCCTCTTATCATAAACATGAATGTAAGGCGGCATGTAGCCTAGTGGTTAGAGTGTTGTGCCAGTAACCAAAAGGTTGATGTATTGAATCCCCGAGCTGACAAGGTAAAAATGTGTCGTTCTGAACAAGGCAGTTCCCCGGTATGGCATCATTGTACATAAGATTTGTGTTCTTAATTGACTTGCCTAGTTAAATAAAGGTTAAAGGCCCAATGCAAACATTTTTATATCAATATCACGCAAAAGGGAAAGCCAGCCGAAAGCTGCCCAGTGAGCCTACCAGACAAATATAGGGGATGAAAAAATCAGATGATAAGTGAGTCCAGGTGAGTCCAATTTCGCTGATGCGTGTGAAGACGGAAGGTAGGTATGTGTGATGGATGGCAAACTGGTGACCTCAAGCGCCAGGGGAAGGGAAGAGCAGGAGCAGACATGGACAGGTTGGAGTCATTAAAACTCGTTTTTGAACGACTCCACAAATGTCTTGTTAACAAACTATCGTTTTGGCAAGTCAGTTAGGACATCTACTTTGTGCATGACACAAGTCATTTTTCTAATAATTGTTTAGACAGATTATTTCACTTTTAATTCACTGTATCACAATTCCAGTGAGTCAGAAGTTGACATGCACTAAGTTGAATGTGCCTTTAAACAGCTTGGAAAATTCCAGAAAAGTTTGTCATGGCTTTAGAAGCTTCTGTTAGGCTAATTGACATAAATTGGAGGTGTACTTGTGGATGTATTTCAAGGCCTACCTTCAAACTCAGTGCCTCTTTGCTTGACATCATTAGAACATTTTAAAAAATCACCAAGACCTCAGAAGAAAAAGAAATGTAGACCTCCACAAGTCTGGTTCCTCCTTGGGAGCAATTTCCAAATGCCTGAAGGTACTACGTTCCTCTGTACAAACAATAGTTCGCAAGTATAAACACCATGGGACCACGCAGCTGTCATACCGCTCAGGAAGGAGACGAGTTCTGTCTCCTAGAGATGAACGTACTTTGGTGAGAAAAGTGCAAATCAATCCCAGAACAGCAGTAAAGGACATTGTGAAGATGCTGGAGGAAACAAGTACAAAAGTATCTATATCCACAGTAAAAAAACGAGTCCTATATCGACATAACCTGGAAGGCCGCTCAGCAAGGAAGAAGCCACTGCTAGAAAACCGCCATAGAAAACTATGGTTTGCAACTGCACATGGGGACAAAGATCATACTTTTTGGAGAAATGTCCTCTGGTCTGATGAAACAAAAATAGAACTGTTTTGCCATAATGACCATCATTATGTTTGGAGGACAAAGGGGGAGGCTTGCAAGCTGAAGAACACCATCCCAACTGTGGCAGCATCATGTTGTGGTGGTGCTTTGCTGCAGGAGGGACTGGTGCACTTCACAAAATAGATGGCTTCATGAGGTAGTACAATTATGTGGATATATTGAAGTAACATCTCAAGACATTAGTCAGGAAGTAAAAGCTTGGTCGCAAATGGGTCTTCCAAATGGACATTGACCCCAAGCATACTTCCAAAGTTGTGGCAAAATGGCTGCAGGACAACAAAGGCAAGGTATTGGAGTGGCCATCACAAAGCCCTGAACTCAATTCTATAGAAAATGTGTGGGCAGAATTGAAAAAGCATGTGAGAGCAAGGAGGCCTACAAACCTGACTCAGTTACACCAGGTCTGTCAGAGGGAATGGGCCAAAATTCACCCAACTTATTGTTTGAAGCTTGTGGAAGGATACCCGAAACATTTGACCCAAGTTAAACAATTTAAAGTCAATTCTACCAAATACTAATTGAGTGTATGTAAACTTCTGACCCACTGGGAATGTGATGTAATAAATAAAATCTGAAATAAATAATTCTCTCTACTATTATTCTGACATTTCACATTCTTAAAATAAAGTGGTGATCCTAACTGACCTAAGATGGGATTTTTACTAGGATCAAATGTCAGGAATTGTGAAAAACTAAGTTTAAATGTATTTGGCTAAGGTGTATGTAAACTTACGACTTCAACTGTACATTGTTATTGATTATTGGATTTTTAGTTTGCAAGAAAGGCATTTCACTGTATTTGTGCATGTGACATGTGGATGGGGGCAAGCATAGTTGAGAAGCTAGTTGAGAAGTTCCTCGGTGTCCCAAAAAAATACTTTAAATGGTCCAAACACACGCAAAGTTGTGAAGAAGGCGAGACAGAGCCTCTTCCGCCCTCAGGAGGTTGAAAGAGTTTTGCATGGGCCCTCAAATCCTCAAGAAGTTCTACAGCTGTACCATTGAGAGCATCACTGCCTTGTATGGCAATAGCACCGCCCTCGATTACATGGCACGACAGAGGGTGGTGCGAACAGCCCAGTACATCACTTGGGCCGAGCTCCCAGCAATCCAGGACCTCTGTATCAGGCGGTGTAAAAGGAAGGCCCGGAAAATTGATAGACTCCAACCACCCAAGCCACAGACTATTCTCTATACTTCCGCATTGCAAGCGGTACCAGTGCATCAACTACCAGGCTGTTGAACGGCTTCTATCCCCAAGCAATAAGACTGATAAATAGCTAACAAAATAGCTACACAGATTATCGGAGTTCACCTTGTATCTTCATTGACCTTATATTCTTTGTTTTGCTCTGTCTCTACGCACACTCACAGAGCTCTACACACACTCACTCCATCAATCATCTTCTCACTCACACACCATGAACATACATTTATACTGACTCTACACGCCCGCATAGCCACTCACATACAAGCTGCTGCTACTCTGTTTATCTTATACCCTGTTGCCTAGTCACCTTACCCCTATTCATATCTACCTCCATCATTACAGTATCCCTGCACATTGTAAATACGGTATTGGAACGGACCCTGTATATAGTATGCTTATTTACTTACATATTTCTTCTTATTTCTTGTGGTTTTTTTTATAGTAGTTATAGTTGTTAGTTATAGTAGTTTTTTTTACGTTGTTATTGATTATTGCATTGTTGGGTTTTGAGTTTGCAAGAAAGGCGTTTCACTGAATTTGTGCATGTGACATAAAAAAAACTTGACCTTGGTCCTGCTTACTAAGATTGTGTGACTGAACATACCGGTATTCTGTTTGTAAAGTAAAGAGAAATGCTTTTACTGGTTTTGCATGAGCTCAAACACAGTATTGCAATGTCATTGTTTGTCCAACAAGTTTCAGTACATTATATTTATTTATACAATGGGTGGGTCTTTTCCTGAAAGCCGATTGGTTAAAACCGCATTCGAGCCGGTGTCTATGCCATAAGTTACCACCGGCTAAATCTATAACGTTAAAATACCTGTTTACTCTGTTCCATCTGACTGCGCAATCCACTGTCTCATAAGCCCAGTCGGGAAATGTATAAACTTAATCTCCACTATTAAGAGCATCTAGACATTTTCTCACATTTCTTTCAGACTAATATTTAGCTGTCAACGGTGGAGTATATTGCTGTCTGTCTATCAGACATTTGCAACATTGGTTCAATATTCCAATTCGATCTCCAGCTGTCCCATAGTAATGAACATGACAGACAGGCAGGCCGCATTTCTCAGCCAGTCGAAAACATGAATCAGCTGGCATCATTTTTATGGATATATATACAAAGAAATGTCAATTGAAAAAAAGCTCAAAGAAACGAAGTGCAGCTAGCTTGCAGTTTTTCCAGCTTCAGTTTGAAGTGATTGTGTTAGCTGTGTTGTTGGCTAGCTCCTCTGAACAACAGTGTCCTGACGAGAGAGCACAGTTTCTATGCCAGGTGAAATTGTTATGGAAGTATTCAAATAAATTTCACTAGAAAACAGCTTAAAACAAATGCAGCTACTGTTGTTATTCTAGCTGTTTGACATGGCTGTAAGTTATCCATAGTTTGCTAGCTAGCAAGCAAGGGATAAGAACGTTGCCAGCCAGTATGGTCTGGGTGTTTTTGTTCCATAGATACAGAACAAAAAGACTGAACGACCGGGTCGTCGTCTCTCTGACAACCGAACTGATAGAACAAACGACCAGCCGGCTTGGGGAGCAACCCTAGATTTATGTCGGGACTATATCTTGTTGAAGGATGAAATAGTATGAATAAATTTTTAATGTTTTTAATATACATATGTTAATCATTATTTGAATATGTCGGTAACCGTTGACAATGCCCTCGGAGTCAGTGTTTGGAGGAATAGAGTCGGGCCTAACAACACCCGTGCCAATACATCTTCCAAACACCGGCTTTTCTGGCATTGTCACTTGATTACACAGTACTAGGACAACGGAAAGAGAGAGAAAATAGATGGAGAGAGAGTAAGAAATAAAGAATAAAAGAAAGCAAGAGAGAAAGTACAGACTGACAAGCTCTCACTCACTTCCCACAGTGTAAACAGAGTTCTGTTGAGAGTAGAGCAGAGAGAGCAGGATGATAGGCTCCTTTGTACACAACACACACAGTCCTATTGGAACACAGAACACACAGTCAACCAGTCCTGGAGTCCAACGCTCTCCAACTACCGCTGCTTCAGCTGTATATAACTACTCCATAGCTCTTCTATAGAAAAGTGGCTTTATTAATTACAACAGCAGACTTGTACAGCTACCTCAACAACCTTAACTACTGCTATTGCCTCTGGGTGTTTACCTCAGTATCTCTGGGAGCTAACTGCAGAGCTGTTAGCCTACTTTCCCTGTCCCTGTATGAGGCTCTGGGAGTGTTTTGAGGAGAAGGGGAGACAGATAACTGGAGAGTGAGAGGACAGGAAAGAAGAGGAAAGAAAGTAGAGTGTGTTGGAGACTAGAGAGGATAGTGACATCGGAGAGAGGAAGGGACCGAAAACAGGACTTTACCTGTTGTTCCTTCAGTCGAGTCAGGAAAGAGGTGAACCAGTAGAGCTGGAGCGTAAAGAATATAGTCCAGGTGAGTGGGTGAGTTTGAGTGTGTATCCGCTTCCTGGACTGCAGGTGTGTCTCCAATCTACAAAGCACAGGTGAGTGAGTGTGTGTGTCTGGTCTCTGCCCTGGTCTCCCCACTAGTGTGTTAGTATGTGTGTGTCCGGTGTGAGGGAGTATGTATTAGTCCCTTCCTTGATCAAACTGATAGGGTCGACAACTGCTCTGGTGAAGGTCAAGTTGACTGCCTCTCTCCCTGCCTGCCTGTGAAATACTGGCACTGAGAATAGAGGGAGGGAAGAAGGGATTGGAGGAGGGAGAAAGGAAGGGTTTTAACTGGACAAGAGCAAGAGAGAGAAGTGGGAAGGTGGGGGGAGGGTGGGAGCAAAACAAATACTTTGAGGAGGGGGTGGTCGGTTAGCAGCAGTGGTGTAAAGACTTAAGTAAAAAGTATCATGTATCACTCGAAGTGTGTTTATCATTGTAACTTGATTTCCTGAAGATGTGTCTAATAAAGGGATGGGTCACACAAAGCCACACAATATGTATACCTTCATTTGTAACACATAAATATGCCATTATAGATGCTTATAAATGCTTCATCAATTATTGTAAATGTTATAAAGGCGTATGAGTTGTGCGTAATGCTTAAAGGCCTACTTAAATAAGTAGTTATCTAAAACATGTCCAGAATTCTGTCAAAAGCATGGAGTTAAGGGAAACTCCCTTCTTAATTATTATTTTTTAAATGCTAAGAAAGCTGCTGTCTGAACTTCAGATCCTTCTCTTGGAGCAGAAGATGGATGCACCTTCCCATCTTACCCAAGTAGAAAAAAACATGTTTTTTCATGATACTTATTATAAAGTGTTACCCATTCACTCATTCATTCAACAGGCTAAAAAATAAGACAAAGGGTTTGGAATAGATATTTTCTCTGATGAAATACCACCACAAATTCACATCACCAGTGATAAGGTGCTTATACGTGTAACAACACAGCCCAAATATGCAGGTAGTGACTAGCGGAACATAGGCAGATAAATGCCGAGGAAATGAGGGCAGGGTTTCAGGAAGTTAGATTAAAATAGTACATTAAAAACTATGTGAGTTACCTTTGAAGGTCATTCATTTGTCTTGTAAATATTAACAAACAATATACTCAGTCATTTCAGTGATAACCTTTAAATGACAAGACTATTGTTATGTGAGGAGATGGAGTAGGAATGTATAATATTTAGAACCCAGAACCAAATCCCACATGCCTGCTGGCCAGCTACACGATTTGGTTACTCATATGACTGTAACTTGTTTGTTTTAACAGTCTGTCACCAGAGACTACAATGTACACTGCCCTGTGCTGAAAATAGTACTGTATGGGATATCCTAGGGGGGAATATTACACAAAAGATTCCCTCTTATCATAAACATGAATGTAAGGCGGCATGTAGCCTAGTGGTTAGAGTGTTGTGCCAGTAACCAAAAGGTTGATGTATCGAATCCCCGAGCTGACATGGTAAAAATGTGTCGTTCTGAACAAGGCAGTTATTAACCCACTGTTCCCTGGTATGGCGTCATGTACATACTGACACGGCCTGCAACGAAAACATGCGGTCTCTCCTTCACTGCAGCCGAGGTGAGTAAGACATTTAAACGTGTTAACCCTCGCAAGGCTGCAGGCCCAGACGGCATCCCCAGCCGCGCCCTCAGAGCATGCGCAGACCAGCTGGCCGGTGTGTTTATGGACATATTCAATCAATCCCTATACCAGTCTGCTGTTCCCACATGCTTCAAGAGGGCCACCATTGTTCCTGTTCCCAAGAAAGCGAAGGTAACTGAGCTAAATGACTACCGCCCCCGTAGCACTCACATCCGTCATCATTAAGTGCTTTGAGAGACTAGTCAAGGACCATATCACCTCCACCCTACCTGACACCCTAGACCCACTCCAATTTGCTTACCGCCCAAATAGGTACACAGACGATGCAATCTCAACCACACTGCACACTGCCCTAACCCATCTGGACAAGAGGAATACCTATGTGAGAATGCTGTTCATCGACTACAGCTCGGCATTCAACACCATAGTACCCTCCAAGCTCGTCATCAAGCTCGAGACCCTGGGTCTCGACCCCGCCCTGTGCAACTGGGTACTGGACTTCCTGACGGGCCGCCCCCAGGTGGTGAGGGTAGGCAACAACATCTCCTCCCCGCTGATCCTCAACACTGGGGCCCCACAAGGGTGCGTTCTGAACCCTCTCCTGTACTCCCTGTTCACCCACGACTGCGCGGCCACGCACGCCTCCAACTCAATCATCAAGTTTGCGGACGACACAACAGTGGTAGGCTTGATTACCAACAACGACGAGACGGCCTACAGGGAGGAGGTGAGGGCCCTCGGAGTGTGGTGTCAGGAAAATAACCTCACACTCAACGTCAACAAAACTAAGGAGATGATTGTGGACTTCAGGAAACAGCAGAGGGAACACCCCCCCTATCCACATCGATGGAACAGTAGTGGAGAGGGTAGCAAGTTTTAAGTTCCTCGGCATACACATCACAGACAAACTGAATTGGTCCACTCACACAGACAGCATCGTGAAGAAGGCGCAGCAGCGCCTCTTCAACCTCAGGAGGCTGAAGAAATTCGGCTTGTCACCAAAAGCACTCACAAACTTCTGCAGATGCACAATCGAGAGCATCCTGGCGGGCTGTATCACCGCCTGGTATGGCAACTGCACCGCCCTCAACCGTAAGGCTCTCCAGAGGGTAGTGAGGTCTGCACAACGCATCACCGGGGGCAAACTACCTGCTCTCCAGGACACCTACACCACCCGATGCTACAGGAAGGCCATAAAGATCATCAAGGACATCAACCACCCGAGCCACTGCCTGTTCACCCCGCTGTCATCCAGAAGGCGAGGTCAGTACAGGTGCATCAAAGCTGGGACCGAGAGACTGAAAAACAGCTTCTATCTCAAGGCCATCAGACTGTTAAACAGCCACCACTAACATTGAGTGGCTGCTGCCAACACACTGTCAATGACACTGACTCAACTCCAGCCACTTTAATAATGGGAATTGATGGGAAATGATGTAAATATATCACTAGCCACTTTAAACAATGCTACCTTAATGTTACTTACCCTACATTATTCATCTCATATGCATAAGTATATACTGTACTCTATATCATCGACTGCATCCTTATGTAATACATGTATCACTAGCCACTTTAACTATGCCACTTTGTTTACATACTCATCTCATATGTTATACTGTACTCGATATCATCTACTGTATCTTGCCTATGCTGCTCTGTACCATCACTCATTCATATATCCTTATGTACATATTCTTTATCCCCTTACACTGTGTATAAGACAGTAGTTTTTTGGAATTGTTAGTTAGATTACTTGTTCGTTATTACTGCATTGTCGGAACTAGAAGCACAAGCATTTCGCTACACTCGCATTAACATCTGCTAACCATGTGTATGTGACAAATACAATTTGATTTGATTTGATTTTGATTTGATTTTGTTCTTAATTGACTTGCCTAGTTAAATAAAGGTTACATTTAAAATAAATGTTAAAGGCCCAATGCAAAAAAAAATATATCAATATCACAAAAGGGAAAGCCAGCCGAAAGCTGCCCAGTGAGCCTACCAGATGAGCTTCCTGCCTTTTATGCTCTCTTCCAGGCAAGTAACACTGAAGCATGCATGAGAGCACCAGCTGTTCAGGACGACGGTGTGATCACGCTCTCCGTAGCCGATGTGAACAGGTCAACATTCACAAGGCCGTGGGGCAAGACGGATTACCAGGAAGTGTACTCGGAGCATACGCAAACCAATTGGCAAGTATCTTCACTGACCTTTTCAACCTGTCCCTGACTGTATTACCTATATGTTTCAAGCAGACCGCCATAGCCCCTGTGCCCAAGAAAGCGAAGGTAACCTGCATAAATGACTACCGCCCCGCAGCACTCACGTCGGTAGCCATGTAGTGCTTTGAAAGGCTGGTCATGACTCACATCAACACCATCATCCCGGAAAACCTAGACCCACTCCAATTTGCATACCGCCCCCAACAGATCCACAGATGAAGCAATCTCAATCGCACTCCACACTGCTCTTTCCCACCTGGACAAAAGGAACACCTTTATGAGAATGCTGTTCATTGACTACAGCTCATCAGAGACCTGGCAGTTTGGTGCCAGGATAACAACCTCTCCCTCAATGTGATCAAGACAAAGGAGATGATTGTGGACTACAGGAAAAGGACGACCGAAAGTGCCCCCATTTACATCGACAGGGCTGTAGTGGAGCGGGTCGAGAGTTAAGATCCTTGGTGTCCACATCACCAACAAACTATCATGGTTCAAACACACCAAGACAGTCGGGAAGAGGGCACTACGAAACATTTCCCCCCTCTTATAGTTTTAGTTTCATCAGCTGTACAATATGATATACAACACAGGACAAACTGAATTTGTAATGGAACACATCAGCAGATCTTACCTGACTAGACAAGACATGTTTATGATGTTTGTGGCCACTGGCCAATAAAGGATATGAATATAAAGTCTGAGAGAATCTCCTGTAATTAACTCACATTGATATACAATAAACCTGTAAACTACCTGTCACGTATTAACTGTATTTGACAAGGAAATCCTTTATGTGTATTTTAATATCTGCAGAACAACACGTCAATCGACTCGTCCACCGACCCTACGCTGGCCAATGTTCCCATCTCTCTCCCTCAGGAAGCAGAACAGGACTCAGGAGTGAAGCGGAGGTAAACATTAACCCACAGAGTCCATGGTCAAGTCCCAAATGGCACTCTACTCCCTATTTGGTGCACTACTTTTGACCAGGATCTATAGGGAATAGGGTGCCATTTGAGACACATCCATCGCTCATCTCCTCCCATCATCATCACAGAGGTAGTCGGTGTCAAAACAAAAAGGGTCATGGTCATTAGGTACCAAACAGAAGAAAATGGACTGAAACAGGGAGGGACTACCTGGACTTGGCCAATAAGAACCGCTCATTTTCTTTTACGTGCTCTAATGAACACAACCCAGGCCTCGCCTAACCCCCTCTTCCATCACTTGGTTTAATGTGCATTATGGAAAAAGTCAATCAAAAAGGTCATATTAATATCAAATGTCGATATCACATATAAAAGCCTTCATTGTCAAAAGAACATGCCTCTACTGGAATATAATATCGATTTTATAGTGGCCATATAACCAGTAGCTCTGAGAGGCACTTTGCAACATGGACCAGTGCATTTGTTTTTTAATGTAACCTTTATTTAACTAAAACAATAAAACACTGTTTTAAAATAGAACATGAAAGTTTTGTTTGAAAATTATGATAGTGTTGTTTAGTGTCATTTAGAGGGCATCCTTACCTGAAGATATGTGACCCTAGGTGTAGGGTGCTTCTGTATGAGTCAGATGAGGTGAGAGGAGTAGATGACAGGACACGCTGATGCACTGATCCCTTAACCAAACTTGCCACCATCTCCCACCAGCCACTGCTGACTGTGACCGATGACCCTTCAGCCTCAAAACACACAGGCCCTGGGGTTCTCTAGTTTGGGCCAAAAGACAGTCCTCTGTCCTCTCTCCTCGAGAACCGGAAACCGATAAGTGGTCGAGGAGAGTGTCAATTTCTTAGTAGGCGAACGGAAGAGTCCTTCCCTCCTCGATCGCCACCTTTCACCGAGTATAGTTTTTATATCTGCCACACCTTTGAATCAGCTTTTGTTTTTGTCAGAGAAGAAAAACATGCAAACGTGCTCTAGAAAATAGTCTTTCACAACTAACTTAATTTGATCACTTTACACATTAATATACCCATAGCACATTTATGCTATGCAGTCAATTTCACCATAATCTAAAGCATACACTTGGCACAGGAGAGCGTCTTCCAAAACTCACACCCCCATCCTCATCACTCATTCGTGGGAATGAGAACACGGGGACGTAACTTTCACTGGGGACGGGGTTTATAATTGCCACTTTTTGTATCACATTGCAACAGTGTGCTTTAGGTCCATGCGGATGACTTCGAGTAGTCAGGTAGGCTGTTTGGAGTGTTCAGCTGGTTGGATTTAGGCTGTGTGAAGGCAAAGCTTCTGGAAAGCTGGCTGGACCAGAATGGGAGAGTTGAGCATAGCTCAGCAAGAACCTTTTGTGGCAGGGCTGAAATGCAGTGGAAATGTTTTTTTTGGGGGGATTCAGTTCATTTGCATGGCAAAGAGGGACTTTGCAATTAATTGCAATTAATCTGATCAGTCTTCATAACATTCTGGAGTATATGCAAATTGCCATCATACAAACTGAGGCAGCAGACTGAAAATTAATATTTGTGTCATTCTCAAAACTTTTGGCCACAACTGCATATTTTAATTGAGACCACACGCGCACCTGATCTAGCAGGTAAGGTTACATAACTGGAAGCCGCGAGAATGATGACGACACTTACTACATTTTGCATAGGCCTATAGGATATAGCCTACTTTTTAGGAGGACGATTTGCAGGGAGATACAAATAAATAGGTAATCAATACTTTTTGAAAATCAAAAAGGCGCAATGCTCACTCACCATAGTAGCCTCACCTACATACGCGTTGTGCCTTTTCCTTTTCAATTATTACATTTTTTAAATTGTACTTTGATGTTGGTTGAGCGCCCTCCCCTTCTTTTCATTATCAATACGCATTTAGACACTGCAGTAAAACTAGTCTAATCATATTTAAGTTAATTTCATATTCAAGTTAACTGCGACGTGCTTCTCTGAATTTGCAGCCAACTCTATTTCAATGAGACCACACATACTAAGCCCACTTCGACTCTCACGCCCAACTAGGAGAGGTAGGCTACCGAAGTTGAAGCAGCGAATTCTGTGTGTGTGTACAATTTGAAAAATGTGTGCTTCTAATACAATTGGTAGGCTAACTCATACAAAGCAGAAAGAGAATAGTAAAGAGGATAGTTTCCAAATAATCTGTGGGACAACAAAAATATTTAATCCTGAATTCTTCTGTAATTGACCCGCAGCATTAAAAATGCCATTCGCGCGCAATGATCTTTCAGGACCTGGCATCCTGTGGGAATACAGCCATCTCGTGCAGTCAGTACGCAACACTATGCTCATCATGTTAACAGGATCAGACAGCCAGGGAAGACCAGTCTACAGAGCTCAGGTGAATTTTGCAGTATATTAAATATGTTAGATCATTTCAGTTATTGACTACACTGGTGGGGGTCTGGCGTGCAGTCGGTTCGGGTTGGCTGAAATTTTATATATTATGTCTTAATAAAAATAATCAAAAGTCTTCGTTTTTTTAAAGAGTTCATTTGTTTGGCTATTGGTTAAAAAGGTGCAACACAATATGTATTATTGAATTACCTAGTTCAGTCTTATTAAATCACTTAAACATATTAAATCTCTTACCAAGCCTGATGACTGTGGGCATTTTTGCGTACTTTTTGTTCTAAATAGAGACGGCATATTGGATTGTGTAAAAATGCAGGAAATGAGCTTTAGACGATATATATATATATTTAAATGCTTGGGGAAGACCCCCTCACTTAACCAAAGTGGCACCCCGGTGAGGAAATGTCAGTCATAATCAATTCTACTCATTATCATCTCCCACATCACATCTGCCAAAATGTATCAACGGTCTTCTTATAACCAGACGTGATATTTTAGAACGGAAATAACATTCTTGGTAATTACATTCTAGTCTTGGGCTTTCCTGCTAACATGAAGGACGATTTGCCAAAAGTCAGTCTGTCTCTATATCTTCGAAGGCCTGAGGCTACTAAAACACTTATTTACCCACCCGCTGACTCTAGGGCAAAACCTAACTTCCACTTAAGTCACATTTTCACTGTCTCCCATGAACATCAATGCAAAAAAAGTTGACTTAAACGGATTTGCATCTGTGCTGAGAACAGACATAGCAAGTGAAGAACATCAGTCAACTGCGCTCAATTGAAAGTGTCTTTATTGATACCGTTACATGAATAAATGGCAGAAACTCGGCAAAATATCATATAAACTGTATATCAAACCACGCCTATGATGCGCTAACAGGGACATGTATGTGTACATCACACCACTCAGACGCTACTACTTTTGACAAGCGCCAAACGTGATAGTGCCCTGTATTGGGTGTGATTTGAGACGTGCCAGTTTCTACTCAGTCAGCCTGCTGAAGGGAACATGACTGGAAAGTTGAAAACATTATACAGTTAAGCCTGGTGATGTCTGAATGGATTTAGAGACCGTTTGGGAGTTAGGAAAGAGAGGGTTGATCCTGCATTCTTGTGGGCTGCTAAAGCTCTGGAGACCCCTGGTGGTGAAACTAAGCATCTACACCAAGTTATGTACAGAGAAATCAGAGGAATCATTCGTCACTGTCAAATCAAATTTTATTTGTCACATGCTTCCTAAACAACAGGTGTAGGCTTACAGTGAAATGCTTACTTACAGGTCTTTCAACAATGCAGCGTTAAAGATTAATATATAGAGAGCGAGAAATGCATTACTCGTTCAACTTAGGTCCTGATGGATTTTACATTGATTTTATTTTTTTAAGTAGTCCTTTTTCTATAATCTTTTTTCCCCCTATGGTGATTTCTTCCTATTGACTTGACTGGAAATCATGTCAAGTTACCTATGAGGAACGTATGGAAAAGCATGTGAAAATAATGTAATTCTCTAGTCTTTTCAGACATCTGACTGTTGATCGTGATATTGGGGTCATTTATTGAAAATGTGAGGTATAGTTGAGATTACATAGCCAGAAAAGCCTACAAAATGACATTGGGGGCAAAGGCATAGATATTGTACATGAATTTGCAAACTCATTAACCAGGTTTCCATCCAACCATTTCATGCAGATTAATTACCTGACGCATAAAATTATTGACAGGGCTGATGGAAACAGGAAATGCTGGTACAATTTTATGGTGGCATCTTTTTGTGTCTCTAAAATGAATTGTGCAATGGGGGTGAAACACCTTTATGCGCAAATATTGATATAATAACCATAATATTTTTAGTAAACTTGGGAATCACGCGATGATATGGTATATGGTTCTCCCACTACAACTCGGGAAACCATGCGGTTTAAAGTAGGCTTCAGATTAAATAAATGAACTTCATAGGGTGGTGAATGTGCAAAGTGATGAACTTGATGCTCCTTTCCACTAAATATTGAGAGTCTTATTCTGGTGAAATGATAGATGCTTGGCTGCAGTTTAACCAATAAAATTCGCTCTTATCCATAATCATCTTATGTAGGTAGCCTACCCGCACTATCTGTGAGCTGTTGGCTAGAGTGCACGTGTCAAAACCAGAGCGTGCATATTTGCTATATAAACGCAACAATGTTTGTGACAAAACCATTAGTAGAGTTGACAATGTAATGGAAACCGATTGAACTTGAAAACACGGGAATTAACTGCAAAAGTTAGTTTTTGTCTACTACATCATCGCGCAAAGCCTTTTATGAGAAAAACGTCAGTTTGATGGAAACACCTCTGGTAGGAAAATGCGCACATTGTTTTATGCAGATCTTAGAATATTCGCATGAAAATCTGTCGCAAAGTGGATGGAAACCTAGCTATTGGCATCGGTATCAAAATAAATCAATTGTATGTAGAACAAAAATTCATAGCCAGCTCTCGTGAATGGTGGTTGTACCATTGAATGCAATTTCCAAACAGTTTTTTTTTTAAATTGAGAAAAAAATGTATCTTTACATTGGAGAGATGCCATAGGGTGTTGATCTAAGGAAGGATACGTAGAATAACAATTATACAGAAACTACCTTAAATATACAAGCACAAAGACACAAAAACATAAGAGGAAAAAGCGCACAAAATTATTCTTAATACAAACAGCTAGCATATTCGGGGATCAATATTTAAAAGGATCTTGCAAAGTAGCTTCTTGGTTTGTAGCTTTCAAAAATAGTGATTACAAATGATTGGGAAACACAAGCCAATATAAAAATGTGTTGTTTTCTTATATCTTACAATGCCGTGCCAAAATTGTCTTCAAAAGTTTTCGTAACATATCGGAGAGAGAAAATACGTGTCTGTACTGTCTGGGGTGTGGACATGAGGTACTGAGCAGATAAGTAGACAGGGAGTTAGGATGGATCTCAACAGGCACCCATGTCCTCTAAATCAGCGATTCTCAACTGGTGGGTCTCGTGAGGTTTTGAATGGGTCGAATGAGTGTGAGTTAAAAAAATGAAATACATCCTCAAGTCTGAAGTTAAACAAACGATTATAATTAACCTATATTTAATCTCAACTATTTGTCTTAAAACCACAGTATTTTCAATATAGAGTTATTAGCAGCACTATTTAGCAGATTGGGTTGATTTTGTCATCTCAAACAAGTGAGTTTAACATTCTTCAAGAATAGGGGCAAAATTGAAACATTTAGGTGGGACTGCAGTTCCCTTGTCATATAATTGATACATTTACTATCAATATAGCATTGAAAATAGTATGCATTTTGGCAACAAACAACGCAATGCAAATACTGGACCGCGACAGACCTGGTTCAAATTGGGTCCCCAGGACAAACCAGTTGAGAACCACTGCTCTATATAGTGCACCACTTTTGACCATAGCCCTATGGGTCATTGTCAAAAGTAGTTCACAGGGAATATGGTGCCATTTAAGGTGCACGCTGGGACATTTAAAAGAGGTGGTTTTCCCTTCAGATCCGAATCACTGGGATTCGTTATAATGTCATTACCATGTCTGACACTGACAGGCAACATACTGTATCAGGCATAGACAATTCAATATTACATAGATGTAGTATCTTAATGACAATAATACAAATGATCTAACAGTAATATTTATACAGTTACATACCGTAGATTCTCCTCTCCAGTCACAGGTTTCTGATGCTTTACAATTTCTTTATATAAGCCATAATAAAAAGAACAAAATACACCATCAATTCATAAGAAATATAGATTGACGATAGTGGAAAACAGTAAAGAATATTCTGGGGTGCATTTTTGTTTCATTTATTTGATTGCTCATCTGTTTCATTTTTAGAAATTGATATAAAAATAAAAAATTTAAATCAAACTAAAAACATAGAAAATTAAAACCCACTTCTGTATGGCCTGGTGCTCTGGTCCAGGTGGGGAAGTAGGACCTCTCTCCAGTACCTCAGAGTGTCTGCGTGTGTGTGCGTGCGAGCGAGTTGTGTGTGTGTGTGTGTGTGTATGTATGTGTTGCATGCGTGTTGTGTTGTGTGTTTTAGGTTTAGCGTAGCGGTTCTCAACTCCGGTCCTCAAGCTCCGGCAGTGTACAGGTTTTTGTTCCAACCAGGTCCTACAAAACAAATAATTTAGTTTTTAAAAACTGAACGTTGGATTTATGCTGTAGTGCACACAATACGTTTTACTCTGCTAAAATCTAAGAGATAATAAATAAAACTAAGTATTCCTTCCCTGTAAGGTGAGCACAACAGAAATAGAGGTACGCTGTCAAGGCAACACACCCAGAGACCCGAGGTTGGAACAAGAACCCGCCAATATGTCCGCCAGCAAAATGGCCAACATGGCTAGCACTGATCATAGACGGCCGAACCCAGCTCTGACTCAAACACTCTGACCAGAAAGCACAGGCTCCCTCCCTCAAACACACAAACATAACAGAGTCAGGCCTAGCACTGATGAGCAAGGGGAAGAGGGCCGGGATTGAGCACCACTGAGCATGTGCGAGAGAGAGCGTGAGTGGGATTCATTTTGCAGGTAGATGAGTAGCGTATCTGGGTGGTGAGTTAGGGTTTATGGTTGTGGCTCTACTGTGCGTCATTCTTGCTGTCCTGGCTGCTGGGCGTCTTGTTGTTCCAGGGGGAGTGTGCGCCCCCCAGAGCAGGGGAGCTACCAAAACTGTCCTCATCCTCCAGGCCCCCCGCTCCGTTGGCCGTGTCGAACTGGCCGTTCTCCAGCCGCGTGATCAGACGTTCATCTTCGTCTCCGAACTCCCCTCCCATCAGTGTGGGCTCGCCCACCATCATCACGTCCTAGAGAGGGACAGCAAGGGCCGGAACATTATCCCCATAACCACGGGGGAGAACCGAGCATGGACGATCCCAAAGGACTTCGAAAATGGGATGGATGGGGCTGGGACTACCGTGGTTACATGTAATGGTGGATTTTAGGCTAGATGAAACGAATGATTAATATTTTACGTAACTTTAGGTCATCGAAGGCCTAAAATGATATGGACATTTTAAAATGAAGCCTTTCAGTACCTATGAAAATAAGGATAACTCATGTTTCAGTGTGTGTCCATCAATGCTCACCCCACTCACAACCAGACATAGCTCTGGGTTTCAGGCATACAGCCCAAATATTCAACACCATCTACAGCAGGCCCAATGCCAGCCTCTGTTCCAGGGATTTGGGTAGTATTGCCCTTCCCCCATTGGTCAGCGGTGGGCAGCCCTGATCCTCGAGTGCTGCATCATGGGGTTTTTCATTCCACCTCGGGTCTCATTGGCTCACTTAACCAACCAATAGCACCTAAGCTGTCTGTGAATTCTACGTTTTGATAAAACCAGCTACTACCTCTGTGCCTAAGTCAATAAAGCAGATTGAGCGGATTGCCCCACCTGCTCCAAGTAGAATTTACCCCTAACCACAGACCTAGAATCAGATTGGTGCATCTCCACTCCTAACTAACATTTAGAGGGTTGATATAGTATCTGATCCAGGACCAGTGGTAATGTCTACCTCCTGTATGTGTGTGACCCGTAGGCCAGAGGACCAGGGACTGCCCAGCACTGGCTCACGTCAGACAGGGAGTCATTGGCATCATAAACCTAATACACTTCCACCATTCCCCATAGCCTATTTCCCCAATCTGATCCTAAACCCAAAAGGCCCTACCTCCACCCTTCTTCCTCTCAACCCCATATCCTGCCTTCTCCTATCGACTACAAACCTGTCTTAAACTCATATCCTTATCATACCAGCTCCATATTTCCTGCCCCCACACCCGCCCTATTCCTTTCTCACCTGTCCTATCACTCCCATCTGACCAGAAATGTCTACCCCTATGTTAACTGTCCCAACCCCCCCCCCCCCCCCCCCCTCCCCCAAAAGGTTGTGATTGGGAGTCCAATATAGGCGGTGCACAATTGGCCCAGCGTCGTCCGGGTTTGGCCAGTGTAGGCCGTCATTGTAAATAAGAATTTGTTCTTAAACTGGCTTGCCTAGTTAAATAAAAGGTTAAATTAAAAACAAACAAAACAATATGTAAAGATGGGATGCTTACAGGTACCTGTGTGGAGAGAGGGAAGTTGTTTGCAGGACTCTTCTTCTTGCTGTTGTTTCCTCCACCAGCACTCATGTTGCTTCCGCCAGACATCTTCCTTTTCCTCCGCTTGTTGGGCGCTTGTCTGGCTGGCTCAGCTGGAAAGAAATAGGAGGAGAAGTGTAACAGATCTGCAGCGTGAGAGTGTGTGGCTTGTATTACTATCTTTGTGGGTACCGGAATCCCAAAAGTCCCAACAAGGATAGAAAAACAAGGAAAATTTGCCCTTATTGGGACATTCCCCAAGGCTATTTTTTAGCTTACAATTCGGGTGGGGGAAAATAAGATTGAATGGAAGTAAATGTTAGGTCCCCACAAGGATAGTTAAACATATGCTGTGTGTGTGTGTGTGAGAGAGAATCCAATTAATCTGTGCACCAAGCTAAAGGGTTCAATTCTCAAGTAAGGTTGTGTGGTTTTACCCAACATTAGGGATGGGCATGAGTAATCGAGGACTCGAACGGTCGTCAAAGCTCGATCTTTAACCAGAAATAAAAAAAACATTGTAAAACTATTTGGTGGAATGTCATTTGTGGCTGCCCAAACAGGCAAGTAAAACGTTTTTTTATTGTCTCTTGAAAACAAAATGTTAATTTCCGTTGACTCTAGTTTTGTATTTGTACAGTCGTGGACAAAAGTTGAGAATGACACAAATATAAATTTTCAAAGTTTGCTCCTTCAGTGTCTTTAGACATTTTTGTTAGATGTTACTATGGAATACTGAAGTATAATTACAAGCATTTCATAAGTGTCAAAGGCTTTTGACAATTACATGAAGTTGATGCAAAGAGTCAATATTTGCAGTGGTGACCCTTTTTCAAGACCTCTGTAATCCGCCATTGCATGCTGTCAATTAACTTCTGGGCCACTGATGGCAGCCCATTCTTGCATAATCAATTCTTGGAGTTTGTCAGAATTTGTGTGTTTTTGTTTGTCCACCCACCTCGAGGATTGACCACAAGTTCTCAATGGGATTAAAGTCTGTGGAGTTTCCTGGCCATGGACCCAAAATATTGATGTTTTGTTCCCCGAGCCAATTAGTTATCACTTTTGCCTTATGGCAAGGTGCTCCATCATGCTGGAAAAGGCATTGTTCGTCACCAAACTGTTCCTGGATGGTTGGGAGAAGTTGCTCTCGGAGGAGGTGTTGGTACCATTCTTTATTCATGGCTGTGGTCTTTAGGCAAAATTGTGAGTGAGCCCACTCCCTTGGCTGAGAAGCAAAAGTTCCCTGTATTTTTTGGGGGCACTGAGCTAATTTCAAGTCTGCTGAGTGCAGAATTCTGTGCAATTGGAACGTGTTCACTGTGAACACTGAAGCTGTACCCGCTTTATGTTACAGTTTTAACTAGAGGTCGACCAATTAATCGGAATGGACGATTAATTAGGGCCGATTTCAAGTTTTCATAACAAACGGAAATCGGAATATTTGGACGCCGATTTGGCCAATTTTTTTTACACCTTTATTTAACTAGGCAAGTCAGTTAAGAACACATTCTTATTTTCAATGACGGCCTAGGAATAGTAGGTTAACTGCCTGTTCAGGGGCAGAACGACAGATTTTTACCTTGTCAGCTCTGGGATTCAATCTTGCAACCTTACAGTTAACTAGTCCAACGCTCTAACCACCTGCCTGTCATTGCACTCCACGATTAGCCTGCCTGTTACGCGAATGCAGTAAGAAGCCAAGGTAAGTTGCTAGCTAGCATTAAACTTATAAAAAACAATCAATCATAATCACTAGTTAAACTAGTAATATCATCAACCATGTGTAGTTATCTAGTGTGTCCTGCGTTGCATATAATCGATGCAACGCAGGGGGATGATTTAACAAAAAGCGCATTTGCGGAAAAAAAGCACAATCGTTGGACGACTGTCCCTAACCATAAACACCAATGCCTTCAATACACAGAAGTATATATTTTTAAACCTGCATATTTAGCTAAAAGAAATCCAGGTTAGCAGGCAATATTAACCAGGTGAAATTGTGTCACTTCTCTTGCATTCATTGCACGCAGAGTCAGGGTATATGCAACAGTTTGGGCTGCCTGGCTCGTTGCGAACAAATTTGCTAGAATTTTACGTAATTATGACATGACATTGAAGGTTGTACAATCTAACAGGAATATTTAGACTTAGGGATGCCACCCGTTAGATAATACAGAACACTTCCGTTTTGTTTTCTAAATGATATTTTCCGGATTCTACCATATTAATGACCAAAGGCTCGTATTTCTGTGTGTTATGTTATAATTAAGTCTATGATTTGATATAGCAGTCTGTCTGAGTGATGGTAGGCAGCAGCAGGCTCGTAAGCATTCATTTAAACAGCACTTCCGTGCGTTTTGCCAGCAGCTCTTCCCTGTGCTTCAAGCATTGCGCTGTTTATGGTTGGTGGTGTAACCGATGTGAAATGGCTAGCTATTTAGTAGGGTGCGCTAATAGCGTTTCAAACGTCACTCGCTCTGAGACTTGGAGTAGTTGTTCCCCTTGCTCTGCATGGGTAACGCTGCTTCGAGGGTAACGCTGCTTCGAGGGTGGCTGTTGTCGATGTGTTCCTGGTTCGAGCCCAGATGGGGGCGAGGAGAGGGACGGAAGCTATACTGTTACACTGGCAATACTAAAGTGCCTATAAGAACATCCAATAGTCAAAGGTATATGAAATACAAATGGTAGAGAGAGAAATAGTCCTATAAATACTATAACTACAACATAAAACCTCTTACCTTGGAATATTGAAGTCTGATTGCTTTTCTGATTTGTGACCAAGTTACCTGATGCTAGGTGTACTTATTGTTTTGTCGAGCAATCGATAAACTTACATAAACGCTTGTATTTGCTTTCGCTGTCAAGCATAATTTCCAAATCTGAGACGACAGGTGGATTAACAAAAGGCTACGCTGTGTTTTCCTATATTGCACTTGTGATTTCATGAATATGAATATTTTCTAGTAATATTATTTGCTATTATACTATTCAGCGTTGTTGATGACAATTCTCCCGGATCCGGGATGGTGGTTCTAAGAGGTTAAAAGGAACCACCAGCTTTCATATGTTCTTATGTTCTGAAGCAAGGAGCTTAAACGTTAGCTTTTTTACATGGCACCGATTGCACTTTTACTTTCTTCTCCAACACTTTGTTTTTGCATTATTTAAACCAAATTGAACATGTTTCATTATTTATTTGAAGCTAAATTGATTTTATTGATGTATTAAGTTAAAATAAGTGTTCATTCAGTATTGTTGTAATTGTCATTATTAAAAATAAATAAAAAATATTTTATTTATTTATTATTTATATTTAAAATCGGCCGATTAAATCGGTAGCGTCTTTTTTTGGGGGGTCCTCCAATAATCGGTATCGGCTTTGAAAAATCATAATCGGTCGACCTCTAGTTTTAACAGTGGCCAAGTAGGCTACTGTGGCTATTTGATCCTAATGTAGGCCTACCATCAAAAACAATGGGGAAAATGCATCTAATAACATTTTAACAACTGTTCTATCATTCAGCCAACAGTAGCAGCCAAATGTGTTGTGCTCAATGTAGGTCTACATTCCATGAGACTTTTGAAAAAAAAAAACATGTAGGGATTGACAATCTGTTTATCCATGTGTACTTCAGACAAGGTGCCTGAAATGTGTTGTTTGATGCAAAAATACAATTCATTATTACAGAGAATCAGACAAATTATGCTACCCACAGATCCATGTGGCATTGGTTCATTTGGTTGGTTATGGCACACCAGTCTGTGTAGAGTATGAGCCTGAGTCGTGCCCGTCAATGCAATAGAATCCAACTCCAATGCTCTCTGACTACAAGAAAATCTCTTGGATAGTTAGTTTTGTTTTGGTATGATGCATTGAAAGTGACTAATATTGCATTGATTCGACCACAATTCGTACAGTAGAGGAAAACGTTGATAGTGTTAACTAGAAAGTTGGGTGAAGTTCAATTTCGTGCTTCTCTAAGCGGGCTGATATTTCTTCTGTACAGCAGTTCCAGGGAGCTGCGCGCCCGTGCACAGCTTAGAGCAAGGGGGCAAAGTACAGCCCACGGGACATATTCGGGCCCACGGGCACTTCAATCCGGCCCTCTTTTTCCCTCCCCAATTTCGTGATATCCAATTCATAGTTACAGTCTTGTCCCATCGCATCAACTCCCGTACGGACTCGGGAGAGGCTAAAGCCGAGAGCCGTGCGTCCTCTGAAACACGACCCAGCCAAGCCGCACTGCTTCTTGACACAATGCCCGCTTAACCCGGAAGCCAGCCGCACCAATGTGTCGGAGGAAACACTGTGCACCTGGCGACCGTGTCAGTGTGCATGCGCCCGGCCTGCGACAGAAGTCGCTAGAGCACGATGGGACAAGGAAATATCAGCTTTCCAAACCTGGACAACCCTGGGCCAATTGTGTGCCGCCTCATGGGTCTCCCAGTCATGGCCAGCTGTGACAGCCTGGGATCGAACCCGGTTCTGTAGTGAAACCTCAAGCAGCGATGCAGTGCCTTTGACCGCGTGTGCCAGTCAGGAGGCCCCCGCAAATAGATTTTAACAATCAATTGGTCCCCCATAAAATGCATCCCTCCATTGAATTTCAAAATCATGAGGCCCTCGTGCCAAAAAGTTTGCCCGCTCCTGGTTTAGAGGGAACATTACCCCCTACACAAACGCATGCTGAGTGTGCACACAAGCTCCCGTTAGGCCTACAAAAATAAAAGCCTATAAAAACATATCTAACTGATAGGATAAACAAGCTACATTCATTGCCAAATGGCGAAAGTTATCACATTCTAAATGGACTGGTTGATTGAAGATATGTGATTCAACAACGAGCTGCTGTTTTGGAATAATTGTGTGCCGTCCGTTTTCTGCAAAATGCTAGTGCCATTTAAAATTGGTTAGCCAATGCTATAACTGAAAATACACAAAATTGTATTTTCATCAGAATCATTAAGCCTAGGCCTACTCACCTAACAGATGCATTGGCCGTAATTACTGTGAAATTCTTAATACATTTTGAAAAGAAAAATGGAAAACAAAATATGGAATAAATAAATAAATTACAGTCTGTATATATCGAAAAGACAGATTGTTTTGTAACCCTGAATCTTCTTTCAACTCGCTAAATTGAGCCGTTTCAAATTATCACTGAGAATAACTGTTCCAGATGCGAGACGCGCATCACTTCCTCGTTCTTTCATTTGGAAAAATATTATATTTTATTCTGTTATATTACATCATGTTTTTTTTAAACAATAGAAAAAGGTGTCTTGACTGATAAGGGATCAGGAAATAATTAAGAAAACAAGGCTATGCCATTGCATAGCCATTGGCTTCTACAAACCAACGCCACTGCTGAGATTACTGCCTTTTTTGAAGATTATTGTTGAACAATATAGACAGTTGAGATTACGATTTCAATAAATTAATCTTAAATGGCACTTGCTTTTTTATTGACTGAATAGATATATCTATAATGGTTATGATAAATTAGGCATTGTCACACACTGTTGGCATAGGCCTATAGTTAAATGTTCGGGCCTTGCATTCTAAAAATACATTTTCAAATGTATTTGAGTACTCAGATTTTTTATTTTTTATGTGAGTACTGGAACAGTAAAAAAATGTCAAATGCCCATCCCTACCAAACATGTGTATAAGTGGATTGTCTGTGTAAAGTCTTGATTGTTACCTGGTGGGGCCACCATGCGTTGCCACTTCTGGAAGAGGCAGGTCTTGAGACAGTCTCTGGGACTCAGACTGTAGGTCTTGTGTCTGGACATCAACTCCTGCATCGGCTCCAAGATCACACACAGCTAGATGAGAGAAAGAGGGTCAAAGAAACAGATTACCAATACTGCTTAAGTACCAGCATCTCTAACCACATTTACCATTCCACTGACTAAAGCACTGAACGAGACAACCAGTGGCGGCTGTTGGGAGGAGCTATAGGGGGACGGAATCATTGTAATTGCTGCAATGGAATTAATGGAACGGTATCAAACAAAATAAAACGCATGGAAAACACATTTGACACTGTTCCATGAATTCCATTCCAGCCATTACAATGAGCCTGTCCTCCTATAGCTCCTCCCACCAGCCTCCACTGGACTGGACATACCCTGAGGTAGTTGAGTGTGGAGTTGGACAGGCCACATCTTGTGATGTTTTTAGCCAGCTGATCCAGCATCTGAGGGTCCTGCACCTTGGAAGAGAGTGAAGAGAGAAGGGTGGAAAGAGAGCAGAGGACAAACATGGGAAGGTGGTCAGTAACACTGGTCTGGAAATCAATTAATAAATCAATCCACCAAATCTGTGGGTGTGCATCAGGGTTTCCGTTAGGAAAATGTGGCGCCGGAAATTTGAGATTTATACCGGACCATATGCATTGCGTAACCTGATTAGGGCGTCCACCCACAGTGCTCAGAATGACAGAAATCACATTTAGATTATGGTCATTCATATTAACAGAACATGCAGGTTGAGGATCCAACGATGTGCAGTCATTCTTACTGAAATCTGATGCCTACTTTGAAGATGTTAGAATAACTGTCCACATTTACTGTGTGGCAACCCAGGGGCCAGCAGGGAGCTACAAAGGAAGGAGCAGGACCATGGTCAGCACCAGAGGGCTAGAGAGGCCAAGTTGAGTCAGCACCATGGACAGCTCTACAGGCAACAACTGAGGCTGGTGATCCAACACTAATACTACCCAGTCCAGGTGATGCAAACCAATTGGCACCTGGAATTGGTCCCACCTGTCCCTCGTTAACCCAAATGAGTATAAGTAGAGGTGCAGTCACTCGGGCGCTTGAGCAGACAGGCAGAGGGTATGCCTAGACCTTAGAACAACTGGAGAAGAGGACCCATTCCCAGGCAGCATGCCACCTGGTGCAAGTTGAAAACAAGTATTGAAACCCCTCGCTCTATTTTGTTGTTCATTACCACAGGCGGTCCGAGGAGCCGCCACGCCGAACACCGAGTGACCCACCCGTTACCTGAGACGCCTTTCAGTTATTTCTCCCCATTCCCCCCAAAATGTAGTAAGGAACAACTTTTGTTTGAGCACAGCAAAATGGTCTCCCACGGTCTTATTTTATTGTGAGTTTCACCTCTGACTCCCCTGGGCTGCCATATTTTCTTCAGCCAACAAGACGAGTAACAGCAAAATCACTAGCCTACATGAATCTACTATCCCCCAATGGAAGTTAACATGTACCCTGATGCAACAGATCAGAACGTTTAGCTTAAAATGTCACTTAACTATTATTTCTTCACATTATTAGCGCAGCAATGTCCATTCCATTGGGGATAAGACCATTGTCAAAGCACACGTGAGCAGTTTCATGTGACAGATAAATATCAGTTAGACATTTTGAAAGAGGAAATCTAATATGCAACAATTAGCATGGGTTGCTAATATGACTAGGATTGTGCCTTTAGGCGACTGGACAATGAAAGAAAGTTTATATAAAATAATTGCCTCCACGGATATGGTCTGATTTTGGGTAGGCCACTTGAAGCAAGGTAAGACATGTCTCAATACGTAGTATAATGTTTGTTGAAGCACCTTTGGCAGCGATTACAGCCTCGAGTCTTCTTGGGTAGGACGCTACAAGCTTGGCACACCTGTATTTGGGAAGTTTCTCCCATTCTTCTCTGCAGATCCTGTCAAACTCCAACAAGTTGGATGGGGAGCGTTGCTTGCACAGCTATTTTCAAGTCTCTCCAGAGATGTTCGATCGGGTTCAAGTCCGGACCGCTCAAGGACTTGTCCTGAAGCCACTCCTGCGTTGTCCTGTTGGAAGGCGAATCGTCGCCCCAGTCTGAGCGCTTTGGAGCAGGTTTTCATTTAAGGATCTCTGTACTTTGCTCTGTTTATCTTCACCTCAATCCTGATAAGTCTCCATCGACCTCACGGCTTGGTTTTTGCTCTGACATCCACTGTCAACTGTGGGACCTAATGTAGACAGGTGTGTACCAAGTCATGTCCAATCAATTGAATTTACCACAGGTGGACTCCAAGTTGTAGAAACATGATCAAGGTTGATCAATGGAAACAGGAAGCACCTGAGCTCAATTTCATGTCTCAAAGCAAAGGGTCTGAATACTTAAGGTATGTTTTATTTTTAATACATTTGCAAAAATGTCTCATTGTGTGTAGATTGCTGAGGATATTATTTTATTTAATTTTAGAATAAGGCTGTAACTTAACATGTGAACAAAGTCAAGGGGTCTGAATACTTTCCGAAGGCACTGTTTTCAAAATACATACTGCTTCCAGCTGTGTAAAGTGGTGTGACGCAACGATGAAGCCCAACTTCCGTTGCCTATGCATTTGTTTGAGATTCTGTAGCAGAAGCTCTAGCGCTGCCTGACAGACATTCCGCTCAAAGGCTATGTATGCTGAAACACAACGAATATACCATACAAAATTATGCAAATTGACCTATAGACCGATAAGCATGACCAATCGACTCGTATTTCCATCAATTATTTCACAAAAGGATTTCTCTCTTCTTCTCAGGGACAATTGGCCAGCGCCAATTTAACATGTATTGACCAACCGCCTGCTATTACTAACGGAAACCCTGGTGTGTGTGTGCGACTCACGTGCATGGCCAGTATGCTGCGAGGCAGGACTTCCCTGTGTTGTCTGATGCTAAAATGCCACGTCTTGATCCTCATCATGTCGTCAAACATGAACTCCAGGTACAGACGGCCCTCCACACACACCTAAAGGAGAGAGAGGTTAGAGGTCAAACACCTAGAGCAAGGTATGGTTTCTTATCATACAGTGCACAGAAAATAGGGGGAAAGACAAATACATGTTTGGATTTGTAAATGAAAAGGTGGAGTTGTGGAATTGTATGTGGGGAATGTAAAGAAAGTATATTTTCGTACCTGTGTGAACATGGGCTTGCCATTCTGTGTAACCATGGTGCACTGGTCACAGTCCAGAGATACAAAGTTTGTGTGGAAGGACTCTTTAGGGTGCTTCAATGTATAGAACAGCTCAGTGGCGCCGCCTTCAAAGATACTCCGGAAGTACCGCGGGATCAATGTCCGGCCGATAGCTAGGAAGAGGATACATTTACTGTTTCAATAAAATTATTTAGTATCAAATGCAGATTAACACGTTATGGTTAGAGGGTGAAATCTATGCAATCCCATAATAAAGCATAACCGCCCTGGAATTCAAAATATTTCGTACTGTATCGTTTAGGCCCGTCCTCCAGACAAAAGGTGATGGTGAGCATGGCATCATCCTCAAAGAACTCTGTGGTGAAGGCATCCCACCAGAGATTGTCACAGTCCTACAACACACAACCAAATCAGTCCAACAGTAGAGGGGAGAGAAGATATTCCCACCATCAGTGAATCAATCATTCAATAAATCAATCTCCCACCACAGACTAAGGGCACAGCCAAATCGCCATCATCGCCCACCTCTGTCCAGTTTTGTAGCCGTTTGTTGAGCTCAAATATCCTGTAGTCTGTCTGGTTGCCGTATGGTGTTGGTCTCCTGCAACAGGCCAGAGCAGGGTCAGTACAGATGGACTGGACTTAACAACTTTTTTCTAATTAAAACATTTGCTCTAACACTATTTTGAGGCCTGGGGGGGGGGGTCAAGGTTGATCCTGTGATCGTCAGTCGTTGTACTCACCCCATGCCAGGCTCTAGGTATGACGGGGGGTACATTGGTGTTGGCCTGCAGACGGAAAGACAGGAGAAAGTACAAATTAAAACATATATATAGGTACTAATAGTAATGTGCTAACAGTACGAGTTAAGTGGCAAAAGTGGCAAATGCGTGCGTGTCCTACCCTACGTCCCTGTCCAGCATGGTGCCGGGGTGGAAGGGGGGGAAGGCACTGCCGTTAGGGCCGGGCTCCTTGGGGGAGTACAGCTTGAACGACTTAGACGAACAGCCTAGAGAGAGAAAGAGTGAGCAATTTGTACAAACTGATTACAGCCTGATTACACAGACCGTGCTCACAAAAAAAATCTACCAATGAATTGCAGCCTCGCACCAACACGCTCCACCATTAAGCCAGCTACAGCCAACTCATTTACTTGCTTGTTCTTGCCCCTCCATGTGTGAAAGCAGACTATTAGACAAATATGCATCTTTAATCTTATTTACTCTACGAGGTAGGTTGACTGAAATAATTCCTTTATAGCATATTTCAGAGTACAGATGAGAAAGCAGGTTAAAAAAAGTTGACTACATTGTGGAAATTTTACCAATATTGTATTTTCTTGTGTGCAAATAAATTCAAACCAATCATATGCCCTCAGCCATTGCCAAAAGCTATGCAATCTGTTTGACTGAAACTACTTAGACTTTTGTATCCTACTTTGTAGTAAAAACAACATTAAACTAGGCAAATATAAAAGGCCAAATGTAGTCTACTTCAAAATACACACATGCTAGGTAAATAAGCTATTTCATGCTCAAATTGACCTTAATATGGAATTGCTCTAAATCTCTCTTTATAAACTGGGTAAATCAAGATGTAGCCTAGGTCTATTCATGATACAGATTAATGCATATTATTCAATACGAGTGTGTGAATGCATTGAGCTTATCGAGCTTGTTTTAACTGATTTTGTGGGGCTACAGATCCCTTCCATGTAGGACTTATTCTATTGTACTTAACATTTCCATAGAAGCAGTCTCCTATAAAAGTGTGTGCTGTCTCTAAGGCGGCAATGATGTCATTTGTGAGGCAGAACATGGCGGTGGATTCTGGCTTTGTGGGTGGCTATGGAATATAGGGGAAACCAGGCAGTAGGGAAATTAAGTGAATGAGTTTATGGTGGCGAGATATACAAAGTGAATGAGTCAAGTTTTGGGTGAAAATCAGCTTTGAAATGTGCATATTTTTCATTATACTTGCATATTATCACAAAGAAAGTACTAGGGTAGTGAATTTGTGTTGCTTCAGCTGTAAGCTAGCAAGTAAAGTAAGCCTTCAATTAAAGCTAGTATCGTCTTGCGTTGTAAAAGTGTTCTAGCCTGTATGAACATTGTTTTGCCAACAGTAATTCTTACATGCCATGTTGCATTATTCAAGTGTTAATTTATGTGCAGCATGAGTCAGGAGCTAAAGCAGCCCAGACAGTACCAAATAGCTTTTTTAAATAAAAAAACATAGACGTTTCAGTATACCATATAACACTAAGCCCCTCTCTTGCATACAGCAGCCTAAAATCATGTGATCACAGTCCTGTTGTGTGTGGTGTCCTGTCCTGCCCTGCCCATCCCCCACCCCTCCCTCTAGCTTGCTGTGGCGTTACCCTTCTCCTGCCTAGATCTGTGCATACTGAAACACTCAGGCCTTCATTACAACGCTGCTGTAACTAAACACCCCATCTAAGGCTTAGTGAATTTGAAGACAAAGAAACACTGCATTGAGCCTCAACCTGTATTCAACAACATCCCATCTCCATCTGTAGAAGTAAGGCTGGAATAAAAAAATAAAAAATAGGCTACTCTCTGTGGCCTACTTCGTCAACAACGGGGGAGTGGGGGGGGGGGGCGTAGAGAGAGATTAGAGAGGGAGAGATGGGGTTATGTGCACTGTCCTGAGCTGTCTGCCCTCCTTCCTCTCTAGTGCACAACTCAGCCAGCCCAGGTCATTATAAAAGGCATCCAAATGCTTCCCAGCCAAAACTGTTCGGAAGAGTTAGCATATATTATGGCATTTTGGGTTTGGCTGTCCGGCACACTTTTTTGAGGCAAGCTGAAGTCTACGCCCCTTCCTCTGATTGGTCAACAGTAGGGATTCTTCAATAAAGTATTGTTTTTAAACGAGAGACGACTCGTTTTCAAATACCTTTTTCATTGAGAAATACGGCACAAATTCTCATTTAGATGTGAAATTGCACGAAAAAGATCCTCTGCAAAAACATCCAAATTAATAACAGATATCTTGAGTTATCATAGATTAATTCGGACTATTTTGAGGATCTGGCTACGGCTTCTCAATATGGACAAACAGTACTACTGCCGCTTTTTTCTTGTTTTTCAAGGGAAGGTCTTTTACGGGAGTATGCAAGTACACATGTTCGGCTAGCCGAGTTTAACTTGGCACCAGCCGAACTGAAGCATGCTGAGGCCTTAACACAGGAAAAACGATAGCTTCTACTACAACAACTCTAATATGCTCCCAAAAGCAGAATCCTGCATCTCACCAATAAAGCATTGTTTGGAGAACAACATTACCCATATTATATAGCCCCTCCCAAAAAAGCACACAAATCCCCCTTGTTTCACTGCACCCCAGAGAGGCTGTCTATCCTCCCCGGCCCTTCTCTACAGGGTTCACTGCAGTTCTATTGGCATGACCTTTGACCTGGCAGCAACCCCAAACCCTGGTACACCAGATGGTACACCAGACATCCCCCTGTATACACTCAGCCTTTCTCTAGGCTAGCCAGGTACGTCATATTAAATTACTTATTAATCATCCTACAATCAATAAAAATACTTTTCATTGCAGACTGGCTTCAAGCCTTCAACCTCTGCATATAGCCATGCCAACATGAGAATAGAATGGATAAGCAGTTGGTGGCATCCACTCACTCTACTCTGGGGTCAATCCTGTCTTTATGACAGATGTAGATGGATGACATCAGTCCAAGCTTCCAGAGATCTGGGGCACAAGCATAGAGTAACACTGGAGGAGCATCATGTCACTGTCTGAGAGATGTCATATATAGAGGAGTCACAGACAACCTCTCCTATATTCCCCAGATGACACACACTATCCAATGAAAGCGCCATTGACCTATCTTGGAGTGGGTGAAGTTGCCTCTACTACTAGAGAAACTGATCTACGGCCTGTTTCGAATTTTCCACTCAAAGAGATTTGGATGAGCTTATACTCTATCTGTAGTCTGGGGGTTATGATTGATTAGAACGAGATTTGAATAACAAAACAACAATCGCCATTTGCTCAATTAAATAAACCGAAAGACAGCATTGAGCCTAGTACAGATTACGTTAAACATCGAAGTGACTGTGAAGCTAGCAGCCAACTACATGAAGTCTTCATTAATTGTCTTATCTTGATGAATACTGACGCGTGAGATCAGTTGAACACAAGGTTTGACTGGATGCTGATAGCATGCTAGCTACAACAGCAAGATTGCCTGTGTTGACCAGTGGCAGTGAAGTTAGCTAGCTGTGGCGTTAGCCATCTAACGTTAACTGTTAAGGAACTAAGTACGTTAGCTAGCTGCACGAGCCGCATTCGAAATTTCACGTTTGCATCCTAATAATCCATTGCTACTTAAAATTGCAACAAGACTAGTACCTAGAGTTAATTGCGAACACTTCAAGCCACCATACCTGCACCGAATGGTTAAACGAAACGCGGCGTTTTTTTTTCCAACACCACTGCTCGGTTAGCAGGCTAGCTTGAATGCTAGCTGTCCCAATTTGAAGCACCTTCAGGCTCAGCTTAAAAAAATAGCCGTTACTTCAGTACTCCTCCGAAACAAAACGAAAAGCAAAACAAAAGTGGCAATAATTAGTATTTTCTCAGGTGCGTTATTTTTACTCCTTACGAGGTAGCGTTTTTTTTTTAGCAACACAGTTGTTGAGAAGTGGTGAAGGAGCCAAACCCTTTGTTCCTAGCCAGCAGTGAACAATGCCCCCCCTCGTCTCTGCACTTGCTCTTCTTCGATGAAGTTTAACAGCGGTTGGCAAACTAATAAATATTGCATTACCGCCACCTACTAGACTGGAGTACAACTCCCTTGTACTTTGCTTGAAAAAACAAAGGAATAAACAAATACCCTACCATCGAACACTACGCTCACAAAAAAAACACTTTAAAAAATACCACCCAACTCCATTATATAAATCTATGTAGTCCTACCTCAGGCCAACAATCTGAAAGGATGGGACACCACCACTTACCACACCCTGTACATCAGAGGAGTTATAGTCTCGCACACCCAAATACCACTGCAGCTGCCTAACACCAGTCTCAACGTCAACAGTGAAGAGGCGACCCCGTGATGCTGACCTTCTAGGCAGAGTTGCAAAAAAATGCCATATCTCAGACTGGCCAATAAAAATAAAAGATTAAGATGGCCAAAAGGACACTGGACAGAGGAACTCTACCTAGAAGGCCTGCATCCCGGAGTCGCCTCTTCACTGTTGATGTTTGAGACTGGTGTTTTGCAGGTACTATTTAATGAAGCTGCCAGTTGAGGACTAGACACTAATGAGGCGGCAGCGTTGGACAAGTAACCGAAAGCTTGCAAGTTCGAATCCCCGAGCTGACAAGGTAAAAATCTGTCGTTCTGCCCCTGAACAAGGCAGTTAACCCACTGTTCCTAGGCAGTCATTGAAAATAAGAATTTGTTCTTAACTGACTTGCCTGTTTGTTGCGAAATAGAAAGCCGACTCTAGATTTGATTTTGGATTGGAGATGTTTGATATGAGTCTGGAAGGAGAGTTTGCAGTCTAGCCAGACACCTAGGTACTTATAGATGTCCACATATTCTAGGTCGGACCCATCCAGGGTGGTGATGCTAGTCGGGCCGTGCGGGTGCAGGCAGCGAACGGTTGAAAAGCATGCATTTGGTTTTAATAGCGTTTAAGAGCAGTTGGAGGCCACGGAAGGAGTGTTGTATGGCATTGAAGCTCGTTTGGAGGTTAGATAGCACAGTGTCCAAGGAAGGGCCAGAAGTATATAGAATGGTGTCGTCTGCGTAGAAGTGGATCAGGGAATCGCCCACAGCAAGAGAAACATCATTGATGTATACAGAGAAAAGAGTCGGCCCGAGAATTGAACCCTGTGGTACCCCCATAGAAACTGCCAGAGGACCGGACAACATGCCCTCCAATTTGACACACTGAACTCTGTCTGCAAAGTAGTTGGTGAACCAGGCAAGGCAGTCACATTAGAAAAACCGAGGCTACTGAGTCTGCCGATAAGAATATGGTGATTGACAGAGTCGAAAGTCTTGGCTAGGTCGATGAAGACGGCTGCACAGTACTGTCTTTTATCGATGGCGGTTATGATATTGTTTAGTACCTTGAGCGTGGCTGAGGTGCACCCGTGACCGGCTCGGAAACCGGATTGCACAGCGGAGAAGGTACGGTGGGATTCGAGATGGTCAGTGATCTGTTTGTTGACTTGGCTTTCGAAGACCTTAGATAGGCAGGGCAGGATGGATATAGGTCTGTAACAGTTTGGGTCCAGGGTGTCTCCCCCTTTGAAGAGGGGGATGACCGCGGCAGCTTTCCAATCCTTGGGGATCTCAGATGATATGAAGGAGAGGTTGAACAGGCTGGTAATAGGGGTTGCGACAATGGCGGCGGATAGTTTCAGAAATAGAGGGTCCAGATTGTCAAGCCCAGCTGATTTGTATGGGTCCAGGTTTTGCAGCGCTTTCAGAACATCTGCTATCTGGATTTGGGTAAAGGAGAAAATGGGGAGGCGTGGGTGAGTAGCTGCGGGGGGTGGAGCTCTTGGCCGAGGTTGGAGTAGCCAGGAGGAAGGCATGGCCAGCCGTTGAGAAATGCTTGTTGAAGTTTTCGATTATCATGGATTTATCGGTGGTGACCGTGTTACCTAGCCTCAGTGCAGTGTGCAGCTGGGAGGAGGTGCTCTTGTTCTCCATGGACTTTACAGTGTCCTAGAACTTTTGGGAGTTAGAGCTACAGGAAGCAAATTTATGCTTGAAAAAGCTGGCCTTTGCTTTCCTGACTGACTGACTGCGTGTACTTGCTATTGCAAGTAGTCTAAAGAAAGGCCTGTTTTATTGCTTCTTTAATCAGAACAACAGTTTTCAGCTGTGCTAACATAATTGAAAAAGGTTTTCTAATGATCAATTAGTCTTTTAAAATTATGAACTTGGATTAGCTAACACAACGTGCCATTGGAACACAGGAGTGATGGTAGCTGATAAATGGGCCTCTATACACCTATGTAGATATTTTGTTTTATGGAATAAGCCGTTTCCAGCTACAATAGTAATTTACAACATTAACAATGTCGACACTGTATTTCTGATCAATTTGAAGTTATTTTAAAATGGACAAAAGAAATGAGCTTTTCTTTCAAAAACAAGGCCATTTCTAAGTGACCCCAAACTTCTGAACTGTAGTGTATATCCTAACATCACTTTGTTGGGAAAAGACAACATTAAAGCTTAAAAGAAGAGGACGACTCTTCTGTTTCACCACTCACGCCACTCGGTGCTTCACACTGAACGACGAGCATCACAAACAACGGGAATCTTCCCCTTCAGTTGGTCAACTTTTACATTTACTGCTACCCCAGTAATCACTCCTTTCAATGGCACTTGAAGGCAAAACAATTCACATTTCTCTCCCCCATTCGTATAATGCGGAGCGCCTTCTCCCTTTGACCAGCAGAAACACAAACAATAATCACAAGACCACTTCTGGATACCCTCACCAATTCCATAGCACCCAACTCTGATTTCACCCACCCTGAAACCAGAAATGGGTCAGCCAAAAGGCAGGGGTCCACTTTTTCCAACAAAAAAAAATGGTCACAGACTCATCTTTATCCTGACCCTCGGTGCGAGCCTCGGGCTCCAAGAACTTCCCCACACCTATCACTTCCGACACTTCAACCTCATTCACTTCCATTTCTCCTCCTGTCTTCAGCTCACTCTGCTTACACCTTCTACCATTCTTCTTTAACAAACAATCTCCCTTTTTCCCGCCATTTATAACCGACTCGAGCTCACCCGCTTCCTCGCTCTCGCTATGACCTCCTCTGCCTCTCTTTTTCACCCCCATTCGTCCACTGTATTCCAAGTATACATCGCCTTATGATATCGCACTTCTCCTGACATTCATCTTGTTCTTGCCTTCTCAAGGGACACCGTTTAACCGGCGGTCACAATCTCCGTACAATCAGCGCTCAACAGTGCATCCCACTTAATAAAGCAGCTGCAACGCTTTTCCAACCACCATCCACTGTCTCACTTCCTTCTCTCTGTACAGTCAGCTTCCCCCTTTTCGCTGTTTTGTCTTCTTTAAATTTGTATTAGCGGACCAAAACCAAATGAAAGGTGCATAGACCGCCGCCTACTGTACTGGAATGTGAAGCCGGTCCCTGTTCATATTTCTATTTTCTAGCCCTGTGTTTCCACCTGCTGTTCTAGAGTGTGAATTCATTACACTTTGTGACTCAAAAAGGATGGGGGGGAAAGAAATAAGAAAAATTGTCTTACCAAGTAACCTCACACCCAGCGGACAATTCCAATGGAGTTTTCCCATCTCCTCAAAAGTATCTCTGACGGGAATTCATTTAGTGTGGACGGAATTACTGGCGACGGTTGTTGGGATGTGGGCTGATCGGAGCTCTGGTATCAATAGTTGATAAACAAACATTCAAACTTTACTCGGTGTGGCAGCGGTTCGGCACGGGTGTGCTGTGACTGGGTCAGATATGGTAGGAGATAGTGATGGAGAAGAAAGAGAAGCAAGTATGGAGCATAGCGGTAGAAATAAAGGGGGGAGTAGAAAAGAAAAAGAAAAGGGGAGAGAAAGGGAGTAGGGGTTTGAAGGGAAGTGAGAGGTTTATGGAGGCAGAGAGATGGCAGAAAACTACATTTGAGGAGAGCAACATAGTGTCCAATGCTAGTAGAAGTTCCGAGGTAGAGAGTGCTGAAGAAGTGCGAGATAAGTTGCGAGGGGAGCGTGGAGGTGAGGAGGAGCATAAAGTGATTCCGAAGTTTAGGGAGGAAGGGGGAGTTGGGGCGATGAGTCCAATAAGGTTGACGGCTGTGATGAAAGAGTTGATTGGGGGAAGTTGTCAATGCTAAAGTGTTAAGAGATGGGAGCTTGTTGGTGTTCTGTAAGGGACATGGCACAGAGGGAAAAAAAGGGAAGCGTAAGGTGATGTCGAGGGGTGTGCCAGATGCGGAAGGGAGTATTAAAAGTGTAATGATGGTGTACAACCAAAGTGCTGCAGCTGTGTGGGAGGGGGGGGGGGGTTTCATAGTGTGGCATATGGTGGGTGTGAGGCAATGAAGCAGGCAGTGGAGGTGCAACAAGTGAGAGTGGAGAGAAGAGAGTTATATGCTGAGGCAGTGAGGGTGGTCCAGGTCGAGGGAGATACAGGTTCAATGGAGAGATGTGTTTGGAAAAGGAAAGGGGGATACCTAGTCAGTTGTTCAACTGAATGCATTTAGCTGAAATGTGTCTTCCGCATTTAACCCAACCCCTCTGAATCAGAGGTGCGGTGGGCGTGAACATATAGACCAGGGATTACAGGGCAGGCGATTGGGTGATATGGCATACATAGACAAGAGAACGCTGGTGACATTCATAGCAGGAGCTATCGATATACAGTGCCTAGCGAAAGTATTCGGCCCCCTTGAACTTTGCGACCTTTTGCCACATTTTGCCACACACAGGCTTCAAACAAAGATATAAAACTGTATTATTTTGTGAAGAATCAACAACAAGTGGGACACAATCATGAAGTAGAATGACATTTATTGGATATTTCAAACTTTTTTAACAAATCAAAAACTGAAAAATTGGGCGTGCAAAATTATTCAGCCCCCTTAAGTTAATACTTTGTAGCGCCACCTTTTGCTGCGATTACAGCTGTAAGTCGCTTGGGGTATGTCTCTATCAGTTTTGCACATCGAGAGACTGAAATTTTTTCCCATTCCTCCTTGCAAAACAGCTCGAGCTCAGTGAGGTTGGATGGAGAGCATTTGTGAACAGCAGTTTTCAGTTCTTTCCACAGATTCTCGACTTTGACTTGGCCATTCTAACACCTGGATATGTTTATTTTTGAACCATTCCATTGTAGATTTTGCTTTATGTTTTGGATCATTGTCTTGTTGGAAGACAAATCTCCGTCCCAGTCTCAGGTCTTTTGCAGACTCCATCAGGTTTTCTTCCAGAATGGTCCTGTATTTGGCTCCATCCATCTTCCCATCAATTTTAACCATCTTCCCTGTCCCTGCTGAAGAAAAGCAGGCCCAAACCATGATGCTGCCACCACTATGTTTGACAGTGGGGATGGTGTGTTCAGGGTGATGAGCTGTGTTGCTTTTACGCCAAACATAACGTTTTGCATTGTTGCCAAAAAAGTTCAATTTTGGTTCATCTGACCAGAGCACCTTCTTCCACATGTTTGGTGTCTCCCAGGTGGCTTGTGGCAAACTTTAAACGACACTTTCTATGGATATCTTTAAGAAATGGCTTTCTTCTTGCCACTCTTCCATAAAGGCCAGATTTGTGCAATATACGACTGATTGTTGTCCTATGGACAGAGTCTCCCACCTCAGCTGTAGATCTCTGCAGTTCATCCAGAGTGATCATGGGCCTCTTGGCTGCACATCTGATCAGTCTTCTCCTTGTATGAGCTGAAAGTTTAGAGGGACGGCCAGGTCTTGGTAGATTTGCAGTGGTCTGATACTCCTTCCATTTCAATATTATCGCTTGCACAGTGCTCCTTGGGATGTTTAAAGCTTGGGAAATCTTTTGTATCCAAATCCGGCTTTAAACTTCTTCACAACAGTATCTCGGACCTGCCTGGTGTGTTCCTTGTTCTTCATGATGCTCTCTGCGCTTTTAACGGACCTCTGAGACTATCACAGTGCAGGTGCATTTATACGGAGACTTGATTACACACAGGTGGATTGTATTTATCATCATTAGTCATTTAGGTCAACATTGGATCATTCAGAGATCCTCATTGAACTTCTGGAGAGAGTTTGCTGCACTGAAAGTGAAGGGGCTGAATAATTTTGCACGCCCAATTTCAGTTTTTGCTTTGTTAAAAAAGTTTGAAATATCCAATAAATGTCGTTCCACTTCATGATTGAGTCCCACTTGTTGTTGATTCTTCACAAAAAAATAGTTTTATATCTTTATGTTTGAAGCCTGTGTGTGGCAAAATGTGGCAAAAGGTCGCAAAGTTCAAGGAGGCCGAATACTTTCGCAAGGCACTGTAACTGCCAAAGTAGAGGTCTACAACAGGGAGGATTCAGCTAATAGTCAAAGCGGCTGGGAGACGTCTGAGTACGACAGGGTTGACATGGGAAGAGGTTTGAGATGCCCTCAATCATCTGAGGGTGGAGTCATGTATTACTGGATCTTAATTATGGTGGTCGTACTACAATGGAATGCTCGAAGCCTGTTGGCTAGTGGGCAGGAGTTCAAGCAGTTCATTGTGGATATGCCAGCTAAGCCTGATGTGATTTGTGTGCAGGAAACATGGCTCAAACCGACTGTGGAGTTTATCATACAGGGATATGTAGTTGTTTGTGTGGACAGAGACATGGGGGGAGGAGGGGATGAGCCACCTTCATAAAGCAAGGATTCCTTTACAGGATGCTAGGCGAAGGTATTGAACTGGAATATGTGGTGGTGGAGGTGTGGTTGAGAGGCGGGGTGCTAGTGGTAGTGAACTACTTTATCTTTATCAGATATTGGACCTGGAAGTGCTGGAGAGGGTGGAGGGCCATGATATAAGTAATGTAGTGTGGTGTGTGATTTTAATGGCTACGACACGCTCTGGGAGAGAGAGGGGGCGGGGGCAAGCAATGTAAAATTGGAAAGAAGTGAAAGATCTGATGTGCCTGAATGATGGCTGTGGGACCAGGATTGATGTAGCCATAGAGAAAGAGTCTGCCTTGGACCTCACTCTGGTATCTAGTGCAATGGCAGGAATCTGTGAGGTATGGGAGGAGTCCACTGTAGGGGTTGATCATTACCCCATAGTATGCACAGTAGGACCGGGGGGAAGAGGAGGTGTCTGTGGATGGAGTAGGCAGGTGGGTGTTTTGAAGGGAAAAGTGGGATCAGTTTCAGGAGCCGAGGGAGTGGGTGATGGCTCAAGTGGATAAGAGAGGGGATGTGGATCGTATGAATAACTGGGTGAGAACAGCTCTAGTTGCGGCAGCTGCTGATGCAATACCTATGAGTTCGAGGAGGAGGAGGAAAGCAGTCCCATGGTTGGAGGAGTGAGGGGCAATGGTGAGCAGTAGGAACAGAGCATTTAGATTACTGACCAGGATGCATAACTTCCAACTATCCGTCAGGCAAAGAGGTCACGTTGGCGACGGGTTCTGTGATACAATTGGAAGGGCGACACCCGTGGGAGAAGTGTGGGGGATGATTAAGAGGATGAGAGGGGTCAGAAGAGAGTGGGATTATCCAGTGTTGAGGAGTGGGAAGGATGTGGCAGTAACAGATGAGGAGAAGGCAGAGACGATCGCCAAATCGTTTGTCGAAGTGCATAGCTCGGAAAATTTGTCAGAGGAGGGTCAGAGATAATCCTGATAATCCATGATTACTTCAATAAGTATTTCTCAACGGCTGGCCATGCCTTCCGCCTGGCTACTCCAACCTCGGCCAACAGCTCCGCCTTCAATGCCATACAACACTCCTTCCGTGGCCTCCAACTGCTCTTAAACGCTAGTAAAACCAAATGCATGCTTTTCAACTGATCGCTGCCTGCACCCGCATGCCCGACTAGCATCACCACCCTGGATGGTTCCGACCTTGAATATGTGGACATCTATAAGTACCTAGGTGTCTGGCTAGACTGCAAACTCTCCTTCCAGACTCATATCAAATATCTCCAATCGAAAATCAAATCAAGAGTCGGCTTTCTATTCCGCAACAAAGCCTCCTTCACTCACGCCGCCAAGCTTACCCTAGTAAAACTGACTATCCTACCGATCCTCGACTTCGGCGATGTCATCTACAAAATGGCTTCCAACACTCTACTCAGCAAACTGGATGCAGTCTATCACAGTGCCATCCGTTTTGTCACTAAAGCACCTTATACCACCCACCACTGCGACTTGTATGCTCTAGTCGGCTGGCCCTCGCTACATATTCGTCGCCAGACCCACTGGCTCCAGGTCATCTACAAGTCCATGCTAGGTATCTCAGTTCACTGGTCACGATGGCAACACCCATCCGTAGCACGCGCTCCAGCAGGTGTATCTCACTGATCATCCCTAAAGCCAACACCTCATTTGGCCGCCATTCGTTCCAGTACTCTGCTGCCTGTGACTGGAACGAATTGCAAAAATCGCTGTAGTTGGAGACTTTTATCTCCCTCACCAACTTCAAACATCAGCTATCTGAGCAGCTAACCGATCGCTGCAGCTATACATAGTCTATTGGTAAATAGCCCACCCATTTTCACCTACCTCATCCCCATACTGTTTTTATTTATTTACTTTTCTGCTCTTTTGCACACCAATATCTCTACCTGTACATGACCATCTGATCATTTATCACTCCAGTGTTAATCTGCAAAATTGTAATTATTCGCCTACCTCCTCATGCCTTTTTACACACAATGTATATAGACTCCCCTTTTTTTTCTACTGTGTTATTGACTTGTTAATTGTTTACTCCATGTGTAACTCTGTGTTGTCTGTTCACACTGCTATGCTTTATCTTGGCCAGGTCGCAGTTGCAAATGAGAACTTGTTCTCAACTAGCCTACCTGGTTAACAAATAAAGGTGAAATAAATAAAAAAGATTTTAAAAAAAGAAGAAAAAAAAAGAGGGAGAATGAGGGAGGGGCACCTGGATAGGAGGGAGGACGTAAATGCTGCTTTGAATGCACCATTTACCATGGCAAAGATGAAAAGGGCAATAAGTAAGGCTGGGTTAACTTCCTCATTGAGGACCATGTATGTTGCATTGATCTGATCTGTAATAGACTATTGCAGTAAAGGGTATGGTTCGAAGGCCGGACCTAATTGGAAAGGCTAGATGTCATACAAGGGCAAGGGCTCAGAATATGTTGTGGGGTGTTTCGGACCTCTCCAGTGGCTACAGGTGGAGATGCTGGTATATGCCATTGCAGATTAGGAGACAGCAGCTGGCAATTAATTATTGGGTCAACCTACAGGGACATGGGGTGTCTCTTACGAAAGGGATTTCACAGGCTTGCTAGGAACATGAGCAAGAACAGAATACAAGCTTTGGGTGGGTGGGGTAATACCCAGGCGAAGGAGATGGGACTGTATGGAAGGGAGTTTTGTCCAACGGTGGATTTACAGGAATAGCTACCATGGCCCCTCCCACCTTCAGTAGTTGATCTAGAAGTGTTGTAGAGACTACAGAAAGATAGGGAGGGTGTTGATCCATCTGATTTGTTTAAGACAAGTCTGGATACTGTATATCAGGATTTTGTGGCCATTTACACAGATGGATCAAAAGATCCAAGGACAGGATGTACTGGGTCAGCATTTGTAGTGCAGGAATGTGGAGTGGAAGTCAGAAAACGTGTTACAGATCATCTGGCTGTATATATGGCGGAGCTGATGGCCATACTGTTGGCCTTGCAGGGGGTGGAGGAAGTCAAGACAGACAGAAGTAGTTATTTGCTCTGATTCATGTGCAGTGTTGATGAGTCTGCAGTCCTTTAGGTCACGTAACAGACAAGACCTGCTTTATGAGGTGCTACAAACCCATGGCAGGATTAGACAGATGGGTATACAGATAAGATTTACTTGGATCCCAGCCCATGTGGGGGTGGAGGGGAACAAGGCAGTTGATGTACTGGCTAAACACGCACTTAGTAGTAGGGATGTTGTAGTTTCAATGAGCAAAGCAGAGGCAAAAAGCCTGATATGGACAGTGACATGCAGAGATGACAGGAGCAATGGAAAAGAGATACTAAGGACAGGCATTTATTTAAAACCACAGAGGAAAGTCGGGGAGGGGAGGACGGCAGAAAGGGACAAAAGAGAGAAGGCCATTTTTTACTAGATTAAGGGTGGGACACAGCCGGTTAAATAAGACTATTGTGATTATTGCACAGGAAACAGAGACCGTGGAGCATGTATTGCTACCGTGTAGGCAGTATCAGAGGGAAAGAGAGATGCTGAGATCTAATATGGATAAGGAGGATGAGAACAGAGGAGAGACAGAGTCAGCTTTGGCAGTGCAGAGAGCCTTCGTAACACAGAGAAGAGCAGTCTCGGTTGAGTGACCCGTCTTGAATCCTGACTGGTTAGGGTCAAGAAGATTGTTCTGGGAGAGATAATAAGAGAGTTGGTCAGAGGAAGCACGCTCAAGTGTTATTGGAAAGAAAAGGAAGGGATGCCTGTCTATAGTTTTTGACGTCAAAGGGGTCTATTGTTGGCTTCTTGAGGGGAGAGACTCAAGTCCGAGTGGATGCAGCCAGTGGTCAGGGAGGAGTTGATGAGGGAAGTGAGATATACAGTTGAAGTCGGGAAGTTTACACACACCTTAGCCAAATACATTTAAACTCAGTTTTTCACAATTTCTGACATTTAAGTCCAGTAAAAATTCCCTGTCTTAGGTCAGTTAGGATCACCACTTTAGTTTAAGAATGTGAAATGTCAGAATAATACTAGAGAGAATGATTTATTTCAGCTTTTATTTCATTCATCACATTCCCAGTAGGTCAGAAGTTTACATACACTCAATTAGTATTTGGTAGCATTGCTGTTAAATTATTTAACTTGGGTTAAACATTTCAGGTAGCCTTCCACAAGCGTCCCACAATAAGTTGTGTGAATTTTGGCCCATTCCTCCTGACAGAGCTGGTGTAACCGAGTCAGGTTAGTCGGCCTCCTTGCTCACACACGCTTTTTCAGTTCTGCCCACACATTTTCTACAGGATTGAGGTCAGGGCTTTGTGATGGCAACTCCAATACCTTCTTTGTTGTCCTTATGCCATTTTGCCACAACTTTGGAAGTATGCTTGGGGTCATTGGCCATTTGGAAGACCCATTTGCGACCAAGCTTTAATGATGTCTTGAGATGTTGCTTCAATATAGCCACATAATTTTGCTGCCTCATGATGTCATCTATTTTGTGAAGTGCACCAGTCCCTCCTGCAACAAGGCACCCCCACAACATGATGCTGCCACCCCCATGCTTCATGGTTGGGATGGTGTTCTTCGGCTTGCAAGCCTCCCCCTTTTCCTCTAAACATAACGATGGTCATTATGGCCAAACAGTTCTATTTTTGTTTCATCAGACAAGAGGCCATTTCTCCAAAAAGTACCATCTTTGTCCCCATGTGCAGTTGCAAACCGTAGTCTGGCTTTTTTATGGTGGTTTTGGAGCAGTGGCTTCTGCCTTGTTGAGCGGTCTATCAGGTTATGCCGATATAGGACTCGTTTTTGCTGTGTATATAGATACTTTTGTAACTGTTTCCTCCAGCATCTTCTGTTCTGGGATTGATTTGCACTTTTCGCACCAAAGTACTTTAATCTCTAACAGACAGACCGCTCCTTCCTGGGCTGTATGACGGCTGCGTGGTCCCATGGTGTTTATGCTTGCGTACTATTGTTTATACAGATGTAGTACCTTCAGGCATCTGGAAATTGCTCCCAAGGATGAACCAGACTTGTGGATGTCTACAATTTTTTTTCTGAGGTCTTGGCTGATTTCTAAAAGATTTTCCCATGATGTCAAGCAAAGAGGCACGGAGTTTGAAGGTAGGCCTTGAAATACATCCACAGGTACACCTCCAATTGACTCAAATGATGTCAACTAGCCTATCAGAAGCTTCTAAAGCCATGACATCATTTTCTGGAATTTTCCAAGCTGTTTAAAGGCACAGTCAACTTAGTGTATGTAAACTTCTGACCCACTGGAATTGTGATACAGTGAATTATAAGTGAAATAATCTGTCTGTAAACAATTGTTGGAAAAATGACTTGTCACACACAAAGTAGATGTCCTAACCGACTTGCCAAAACTATAGTTTGTTAACAAGAAATTTGTGGAGTGGTTGAAAAATCTGTTTTAATGACTCCAACCTAACTGTATGTATAAACCTCCGACTTTAACTGTAGGACAAGGTCTGGAGATGGGAAGAGGGGATTGGGTTGAATGTGCAAGTTGTTGGACGGACTGACATCACCAGTCGCAGGATTTCATCTGGAAAGAGAGGGGAGAAAGAGACCAAGGCATGTTTTGTGTGAGAGGGACCAGTGGACTCAATAGTCAATAGGCTGAGTGAATGAGGAGCGGATATCGTCAACCTTCTTTTCAAAGTGGTTGACAGTCATCTGTAGAGAGGGAGGGGAATTAGGTGTTGGAGGATTAAGGAAGAGAGAAGGTGGCAAAGAGGCAGAATCTTTATATTTTAGAGTGGTAGAAAGTGGCTTTAGCAGCTGGAAGAGAAGGTAGAGAAAGGATGATAAATCCTCCGGAAGTTAAGTTGTCTCCATTTTCGCTCAGCTGCCCGCAGCTATGTTCTGTGATCTCACAATGGTGTCACAGACACGGAGCAGGAGGAGAGGGCCAAGCCGGCTGAAAGGAAAGGTTAGAGTGAGAGTCGTAGGATGCGAAACAGGAGGAGAGTAGGATCAAAGAGGCAGAATCAGGAGACTGGAGGGGAGAAGGATTTAGCAGAAGGGAGAGATGATTGGTTAAGAGGAGAGAGCAGTGGGCGAGAGTTAAGAGAGTTAAGATTGACGACACTTGACCATCTTGGTAGGGGCTGGAGGAGAGCAAGACGGAAAAGGAAACTAAGTAGTGATCAAAGACCTGGAGGGGGGTTGCAGTGAGATTAGTAGGCGAACAGCATATAGTAAAGTGGCCTGCCTTGAGTGGGAGGGGACTGGGAAATAAATTAATTGAATGTAGACGTCGGAGGTTGAAGTCGCCCAGTACTATGAGTGGCGAATCATCGTCAGGAAATTAGCTTATCAAGGTGTCATGCTCATTGAGGAACTAATGGCACCTGGTGGGCGATAGATGACAACAATGTTAAGCTTGAGTGGACAAGTGACCATGACAACATGGAATTCAAATGAGGAGATGGACATGAGTGGAGGAAAATCGAAAATCTCCACTTAGGAGAAATGAGTAGCCCTATGCCACCACCATGACAACCAGATGCTCTCAGACTATGAGAGAACACATAGTAAGATGAAGAGAGAGCAGCTGGAGTAGCAGTGTTTTTGTGGGGTGACCATGTCTCCGTCAGGGCCAAAAAGTCTCTTTTGATGAATAGCGGAGCTGATTTGGTGTGAAATGCTGTATCTAGAAACAATTTATCCTTGATTGCAATGTTTTTTTTTCCTTCCAGAGTTTCAATTGGCTCAGGAAGTACAACGCAAAACATCTTTGTGGGAATATGTGTTCAAATGTCGCACAGTAAGTTGATCTTTTGTATTTGTAAAGTTATTTCGTGGCGATATGAAAGTAGAGTTTGAGGTTAATCACCCTGTGATTATTAATGGTTACAGAGCGTCGGGACAGCTGTACACATTTCCCCTCTGTGTTTAACCCCCTCGAGTCGATTGACACACTGGTGTATCAATCTAAGTAACATATTAAAGCTAGAGATATAGTTTTTGTTTTGCATTGGATGTGTCTCAATCCTCCGCATCCGCCGATGTCGTGAAAGGTGGCAGAGCTAGAGCGGCGTTGGACAGACCTTGAGACATCCTGAAAAATCGTTATTCTCACGAAAACATCCGTAGCATCTGAACGGTTTGACCTACAGAACTATTATGACCATTCTATTGACAGGGGAGACTCACAAACACGATGTTGGTCACAGTTTTGCTCTCGAACCCCCACAAGTGTCGAGACTCTGAAGTCTGCACCGTCGATGTGCCAACTTCAGTTTGTAGCATCCGAACCGTTTGGGCTACAAACTAACGTGATCCCAAATCGTGAAAAGGGTAGATTCTCTGTTTTGCTCTTACTCGTCTGAAGGTAAATCGGTATCGGTTTAAACCTTGATTCTTATGATTTATTTCTTGACTGTCTTTTTTTTGTGCCATTTATATATGTTATTTAATGCATTTCTCTGGGCTATAGTAGTAAAGGCCAAATTCAATATTTTTTAATATTTGGGGGGGGGGGGGGGGGGGGTCCTAAAAGGCAGGCACTAGATGGCAAACAGGGCTCCGTCTTAGTACACACTCACTCATGACCAGTGATCACTAATCTGTGTTAACCCAATCCACCCAATCTCTACTCTTTTGTGGACTGGTCAGGGAGGGAGGAAAGGTGGGAAGAAAGCTAGGAAGGAAGAAAGTTAGGAGGGATGGAAGGAGAGGGGGAGGGAAGGAGAGGGGGGAGAATGTAAGGAGCAGAGGAAAGTATATATTTTTTCTTGTATTAATGAAACAAGAATGAGAATCCCACTACTAACCTAATTCCCAGCCTGTTGTTTGTTCCATATGAGAGGCAGTCACGCCTCACTAATTGTTGCCTTCTGAAGAGGTAGGTAGAGGTAGGGGTGGAGAGGTAGAGCGAGAGACTTGTGAAAAAGCATCCCCCTCTACTGGACCAGATGAAAAACAGCTTCTCCTCTCTTTTGTCTGTGGAACTCAATAATAGACTGTGTGATCTGATACAGTGCCTTCAATAAGTATTCAACCCCTTTATTATGATCAGCCTAAATAAGTGCAGGAGTAAAGATTTGCTTAACAAGTCATGTAATAAGTTGCATAGACTTGCTCTGTGTACATGATGTATGAATGACTACCTCATCTCTGTACCCCACGCATACAATGATCTATCAGGTCCCTCAGTCTAGCAGTCAATTTCAAACATAGGTTCAACCATAAAGACCAGGAAGGTTTCCAATGCCTCGCAAAGAAGGGAACCTATAAGTAGATGGGTTAAAAAAAGCAGACATTGAATGTCACATGAATAGATCTGATCTGATCTGTTTCACCTGTCTTTGTGCTTGTCTCCTCCCCCCTCTAGGTGTCGCCCATCTTCCCCATTATCCCCAGTGTATTTATACCTGTGTTCTCCGTTTGTCTGTTGCCAGTTTGTTTTGTTTGTCAAGCCTACCAGCGTTTTTCCCCTTGCTCCTGACTTTTTCTAGTTCTTGTTTTCCCGGTTTTGTCCATTCTTTCTGCCCTGAGCTTTCCTGCCTGCCATCCTGTACCTTGTCCCACCACACTGGATTATTGACCTCTGCCTGCCCTGACCCTGAGACTGCCTGCCGTTCTGTACCTTTGGGACTCTGATCTGGATTACTGACCTCTGCCTGCCCGCAACCTGTCGTTTTGCCTGCCCCCTGTTCTAGTAATACACTTTTGTTACTTCGACACTGTCTGCATCTGGGTCTTTCCTAAAATGTGATAGAATATCCCTTTAAGCATGGTGAAGTTATATACACCTAGTCACTACAAAGAAACAGGCGTCCCTTCCTAACTCACTTGCCAGAGAGGAAGGAAACTGCTCAGGGATTTCACCATGAGGCTAATGGTGACTTTAAAACAGTTAAACTTGGATTAATTACATTATAATTTAGGTTATTATTGTGGAGTAACTACAGAGTGAAAAGGAAGAAAGCCTGTACAGAATAAAAAATATTCCAAAACATACATCCTGTTTGCAATAAGGCACTAAAGTAAAACTGTAAAAAATGTGGCAAAGAAATGTACTTTATGTCCTGAATACAAGAGTACCACTTCATATTTTCAAGCATGGTGGGGCTGCATAATTTTATGGGTATGCTGGTCATTGGCAATGGATTTTTTTTAAGACACACAGAAATGGAATAGAGCTAACTAAGCATTGACAAAATCCTAAAGGAAAACGTTGTTCAGTCTGCTTTCCAACAGACACTGGGAGACAAATTCAACTTTTAGCAGAACAATAACCTAAAACGCTTGGCCAAATATACACTGGGGTTGTTTACCAATATGGCATTGAATGTTCCTGAATGGCCTACTTACAGTTTTGACTTAAATCGGCTTGAACATCTATGGTAAGACTTCAAAATGTCTGTCTAGCAATGATCAACAGCCAACTAATAATAATAAACATATTATACAATCCAGATGTGCAAAGCTCTTAGAGGCTTATCCATAAAAAAAACTCACTGCTGTAGTCGTTGCCAAAGGTTATTGTAACATGTATTGACTCAGGGGTGTGAATACTTATGTAAATTATATTTCTGTATAATTTTTTTTTTTTTGCGCTGTCCATTACAGCCATTTCTGACCGAAAAGTCCTGTTATCAAAATCCCTCATTTGTTTATGAAAAACATTCCCTATTCCCTCAACCCTTGCTCTTTCAACGTGACACATGTATGCATCGCATGCCCAATAGGGCCTGACCTATAGCATATCATAATCACATTAATAAATTGGTTATAACACACTCCCAACACCTTAAAACATGCGACAGAAAAACGGATGAAGAGGACGCCACGAATAAACAGAAAAGGCTAAAGAACAGTCGCATGCAATTGCCGACATGGAACAGTTTATTTATGTGTTAAGGCTAATTATTCAAGGGTCGCTTTATTTATTTATTACTAAAATGCTTAATTGCAATTCAAATCATGAATGGCTCATATGAAGCTGCAATACTAAGCCTGCTAATGATCATAATAATAATAATAACAACAATAATAAAGAGATCCAAAAAAAGAAGGGTTAATATTATTATAAATATACACTATCGTTCCAAAGATTGGGGTCACTTAGAAATGTCCTTGATATTGAAAGAAAAGCAATTTTTTTGGTCCATCAAATTGATCACAAATACTGTGTTGTAAATTGTAAATTACTATTTGTAGCTGGAAACGGCTGATTCTTTATGGAATATCTACATAGGCGTACAGAGGCCCATTATCAGCAACCATCACTCCTGTGTTCCAATGGCACGTTGTGTTAGCTAATCCAAGTTCATAATTTTAAAAGGCTAACTGATCATTAGAAAACCCTTTTGCAATTATGTTAGCACTGCTGAAAACTGTTGTTCAGATTAAAGAAGCAATAAAACTGGCCTTCTTTAGACTACTTGAGTATCTGGAGCATCAGCATTTGTGGGTTCGATAACAGGCTAAAAATGTCTAGAAACAAATAACATAATATTCTTCTGAAACTCGTCAGTATATTCTTGTTCTGAGAAATTAAGGCTATTCCATGCGAGAAATTGCCAAGAAACTGAAAATCTCATACAAACGCTGTGTACTACTCCCTTCAAAGAACAGCGCAAACTGGCCCTAACCAGAATTGAAAAAGAGGAGTGGGAGGCCCCGGTGCACAACTGAGTAAGAGGACAAGTACATTAGTGTCTAGTATGAGAAACAGACACCTCACAAGTCCTCGACTGGCAGCTTTTTTAAATAGTACCCGTTAAACACCAGTCTCAAAGTCAACAGTGAAGAGGCGACTCCGGGATGCTGGCCTTCTAGGCAGTTCAATTAGATGTTATTTTAACGGACAAAAAAAAAAGTGCTTTTCTTTCAAAAACAAGGACATTTCTAAGTGACCCAAAACTTTTGAACAGTAGTGTAGTAATTTTTCATACAGATGTCTTGCACCCCATTATACATATTTTTTGCTCGACTAAAGAAATCTCGGTCGACCAACAGCCCATCAACAAAACAATCGACTAAATGGTGATCTCTATTTTCAATAAATTAGCAAAACCGTTTTATTTTTTATTCACTTTGTTATCATTAGGGAATTGTGTGTAGATTGGTGGGAAAAAAATGCACTTTCCGAGAACTGTACATCACTGGTGAATAAAAGTCACATCCGGCTGAGAATGTAGAATACTGTACACACACACACAGCTTGCCCTTTCTGTGGTTCTTTGCTGGGATTATCTCAGAGACCGAGGAAGACACAAACAATATTGTTGTACGTGTGCGTGCATGCAAGTGTGCACGTGTGTGTGTGTTTGCGGGAGTGTGTGTGTGCAAGGTTGCGCCCGTGTGTGAGCGAGTTCTTGGAAACAGCAGGACAATGTGCTGGTATGCCAGCACAGCCTGTTAAAGCCAGTAATCCCTATGCCCTCCACTTTGCCATTGTGTGTTCAGTACAATAGACGGGTTGACTAAGTACGTCACGGAAATGATGTGCGTGCATAGATATGGCCAGGTAGAGTACATTGATATGAATCAGATAGCTAGCAATAATGACAAGAAGCTACCATGTGGGGAATTGTAGGTAGCTCGTCTCAGCTCGTTCCATCTTGTTCCTGATGCCATTTTTTGTTTTGACTGATGCCATGTCTATGCTAATATGGCTAACGTTCACTACCGAGCTAACCAAAACTGTAATAATGTATTTGAAAGACAATAAGTGCTCGTTGTGCAAATGTATTTATGTTTTCAATAAACATTTCGATAAGACATAGTCGACATGTTGTCAAAAGTCTAAGCCAACCCTGTCTGTTTAACTCCATAGTTAAGCACCCGTTGGTTATGTTGCTATAGGGGGCACTAAATATATATAAAATGATGTGGACACGCCTTCAAATTTTGGGATTCGGCTATTTCAGCCACATCCTTTGCTGACAGGTGTACAAACTCGAGCACACTGCCGTACAATCTCCATTGACAAACATTGGCAGTACAATGGCCTCACTGAAGAGTTCAGTGACTTTCAACGTGGCACCGTCATAGGATGCAACCTTTCCAACAAGTCATATTTCTGCCCTGCTCGACCTGCATCGGTCAACTGTAAGTGCTGTTAGCGCTTAAAAATAGTCTGTCCTCAGTTGCAACACTTACTACTAGGTTCAAAACTGCCTCTGGAAGCAACGTCAGCACAAGAACTGTTCGCCCGGAGCGTCATGAAAAGGATTTCCATGGTCAAGCAGCCGCACACAAGCCTAAGATCACCATGAGCAATGCCAAGCGTCGGCTAGTGTGGTGTAAAGCTCGCCACCATCGCGCTTCACCATCTGGCAGTCCGACGGACGAATCTGGGTTTGGAGGATGCCAGGAGAACGCTACCTGCCCCAATGCATAGTGCTGACTGTAAAGTTTGGCGGAGGAATAATGGTCTGGGGCTGTTTTTCATGGTTCAGGCTAGGCCCCTTAGTTCCAGTGAAGGAAATCTAAATGCTACAGTATACAATGACATTCTAGACGATTCTGTGCCTCCAACTTTGTGGCAACAGCTTTGGAAAGGCCCTTTCCTGTTTCAGCATACATAACAATGCCCTGTGCACAAAGTGAGGTCCATACAGAAATGGTTTGTCTAGATCGGTGTGGAAGAACTTGACTGACCTGCACAGAGCCCTGACCTCAATCCCATAAAACATCATTGGGATGAATTGGAAAGCCAACTGCGAGCCAGGCCTAATCGCCCAACATCAGTGTCTGACCTCATTAATGCTTTTGTGGATGAATGGAAGCAAGTCCCCGCAGCAATGTTCCATCATCTAGCGGAAAGCCTTCCCAGAAGAGTGGAGGCTACTTTTGCAGCAAAGGGGGGAACAACACCATATTAATTCCCATGATTTTGGAATGAGATGTTAGATGAGCAGGTGTCCACATACCTTTGGCAATGTAGTGTATTTTAGAAATCATGTCACGCATGAAACGGATGCTTTGGCGTCCTCTTGTGATCGTCCTGAATATCTACTTACTGTGCTCTGCTTCATCAAACCATCTAGATCATATCAGAATGCTCAATATAACTTAGTTGTATTCAACTGGAATGCTGATGGAATTTACAACCTTGAATGCCCTATGGAAAACTCACAGTGAAGCTCAGATGGCCCAGGTTCAAACCCAGACAGACCTCGCTGAAAAGGGGGCCCACTCTAGTCTCATTCACAAGTCTAACCTTTACCCTAGAAGCCTGACGCATGTGTCTTGTCTTACATCACCCCATCTACTCAAGACTCTGCTCTCTGTGTTTCCTGTAAAAGGTTAGGCAGAGCTGATGATGGACGCCACAGTGTGCTTCACTGGCCAACAGGCTTTCGGCTACACAGATCTGGGGGATGAGTATTAGTATGGCGTACAATGGAAAAGGTTTTGTAATGCGAATCGAAAATTGGCATTTGTTATTTTGGGATTAGTGTTTGTTATTGATATTTTAGGTTAGTCCTTGTTTGTCGACTTTCTTCCAATTGGTGCCTATTGATCATGACCCTGCTGTAAAAGATGACAACATGTCCCCTCCAATAGCGGTGTTGACTTGACAAGCCAGCAGGGTTAAGGCAAATTCCATGAAGCAATTAATGATCATTGAATTAAAGAGGATTTGTCCGTTCATTAATGACATTTGAATTCACTTCCTGAAGGGACGGACGTTGACTCCCACGCCCTGGTAGGTATCATGCTTGTTCTGAATAGAGTGATTCAGACTTGTACTTGCAAATGAAAACGGACCCTGATAAAGATACTGAGATGAGATAAGTGATTGAGGTGAACTGTACAAAAAGTCACTGACAATTTCTCTCAACAAGCAAAGACCATATGTACACACTTCTCTCTCATAAACACGCAATCACACACACACACACCCCGTGAATCTATCTTTTAAACGTCTCCAGGTTTTAGGCCTCAGAGAAACAGCATAGTTGGAGTGTGTCCGCTTTGTTTGTCCACTTATGGTGGAAAAGTAAAAAATGAAGAAGGGTAGCGATGAAAAAAGCGAATTTAAGCTCAGACTTAGTTACCGTTATATAACCCCTTAGTTACATACAAACGGTTCTCAAAACACAAGCCCGTCAGGATTGTCATAGCTGCTCACTGGTTGCGATAGCAACAAGGAGGCCAACAGAACGGCAAACAAAGCAAGTAGTTAGAAGCTGAAAGAGGGAGACAATGGGGACGAAAAAGAGTGAGAGCCTATATATCTACTCTGTCCCTTCTACGGAGTCTATATGGGGTAGCAGGGGTTGTTGAGGCCGGGCACAATCATGGGCATGCCGAGTAACCGTCCCCGCACGCACAAACATGATCCACTGAGATGGAATTTAAAAGCACAGCAAATAGTTGCTGTCTCTTTGCTTGTATTACTCACCATAGGCTGCCTCTCCTTCAGTGCTAAACCACATACCTCACTGGCTAATTATAAAATAAAGCTATGCAATGCTTGAAGGATGTTGTTGTTCATCTTTTTGTGCTCTTCTTCTCACCTATTACTCACAACGAAGCTTTCTCTGAACACTGGAAGGATTGTGTTCCACTGAGTGACTTTGTTTACCTGCCATCTAATTTTCAACCATGTAGAAAACCCCATTTCTCATTCCTCCTCTCCTCTCTCCAGTCAGTGGCTCATGCCAACTTTCCTCTGCTCTCCTCTCTCCTTGTGGCACATGACATCACATCGAAAGCTGTCTGTATCCCTTTCTCTTCTCTCTGCATCCCTCTCTCCTCTCTGTATCTCCCCCCCTCTCCTCTCTGTATCTCCCCCCCCTCTCCTCTCTGTACCCCCCCCTCTCCTCTCTGCATTCCCCCTCCTCTCCTCTCTGTATTCCCCCTCCTCTCCTCTCTGTATTCCCCCTCCTCTCCTCTCTGTATCCCCCCCTCCTCTCCTCTCTGTATCCCCCCCCTCCTCTCCTCTCTGTATCCCCCCCTCCTCTCCTCTCTGTATCCCCCCCCTCCTCTCCTCTCTGTATCCCCCCCCTCTCCTCTCTGCATCCCCCTCTCCGTTCCTCTCATCATCCCTCTTCTTACTGCATTCTTTCTGACGGGAGGGGACAGTGAAAATGGGAGAGTGGTATCAGTCAGCATAGGCAGTACCAATCTATCGGGGAAAGAGTGGATCGGTTCACTCCCCCTGTCTGCCATCTTAGTTCTGCGTCAAGTCCTTTTCACTTCAATCAAGGAGGCAGACCATGTGACATTCTGCATGAGCTGGTGCCACCGATGGCGATAGAGAGTGAGAAAGCGAGAGAGACAACAGGGAGTGAGTGGGAGAGGTAAAGAGAGGAGAGTGGTAGAGGAAGAGACATGAGAGGGGAAAGAGCAGCTTGCATGTGTGTGTGCATGTGCGAGAGAGTGTGCTTGGGGGGGGGGGGGGGTAATTTAGCACACGTACGTTCTATTTTTACCAGGCTGTGACTACCTCCACCATGATAGAGCAGTGAGATCTGTCTTGTAGTACTTACAGATCAGACTCTCACGGACTGTTAGGACGTAGTCATGTCAGTGTTCCACAGCACAGCCCACACTCAGTCTTACACAGAGCCACAAACACACACACACTGAGGGGAGGATCCATCAGTGCAACATCAAACAGGAATGTAAACAAACTAGCTTTCAAACAGGACCACTGAGTTACTGTGTGTCCCCTCTTAATCCCTTTCTTTCTCTCTCTCTCTCTCTCTCTCTCTCTCTCTCTCTCACTTTCTTTCCCTCAGTCTCTCCTCCTCGACCCACCCCCACCTCCCTCCATAAGGAACATGATTGTTCTGTGGGCGCAGGAGAGCTTCACTGGCCTAAACTTGTCCCAGCAAGAAAACATTGCTCCCAAGTTGTTTACAATCTTTACCTCATTCAACATGGGGGAAAGCCACATATGTGTGCAGATGTGAGTTAGCAATAGCTAGTAAGTTGTTGTGCAGTCTCCTTGAGATACAGTATAAAGTACCCTGAATATTGAGTCAGGAAAAAAAACACTGTAAACCAGTTGGACTTTTTTTTTAACAGTACATTCTAAACAAATATGTGGATACCATCAAACCTTTACAGCAGCAAAGACACGAGAGGTCACATGAGAGAGAGAGATAGAGATGGGTAGACTTACCCGGGCAAGCGCAGCCTCCAACAGACATCTTCTCACATGTTGTAGGTCTCTGCTCTGCTGGAAACAGCTGCCTTCAGTCCTCGCTCCGTACGCATGGACACACTGGACACGTGCAAAGAGAAAGAAACAAGGAGAAGAGTGTGAAAAAAAGGTGTAGAACAACAGGGAATATAATGAAACAAAACTGGATCGGAACTCCCTCACTTTCTCTCGCTGTCTCTCTCTCTGAGAATCAGGAAGTAGGAAATAGAGTGCACTGGTTGGTTCATTAATATGCAAATTTCAACACTGGTGGGCGGAGAAAGATATGAGAGAGGAGACAAACCATAGGTCTGTTGAAATGGCTTATTGTGGCAAACGTATCAGTGCTTGTACAGAGCAACATGATTATACAGGGCAACAGACGGGGAAATCTCCTGTTTTTTGTTCTAAATGTATGATGTCACGCAGAGGCTATGTGCTTTCCAAACATTGATCAGCCAGTGCCGGCTCTCGTATTTAATTGGTGGCCTTGATGTGCAGTTCATTGATTTGAGCGTCCATTTGTAATGTTCATTCGTGTAAATAGGAATAACCTAAAAAACACTCCCTCTCACTCTCTCCCTTGTCCTCCCTCTGTTTTGCATCCGTGTGTAGAACAGCAGTGTTAATCACTACAGTCAGCATCGATTAAAAATGCAAAGCCCTCCTGGAGCACTGCGACACTGGAGACCAATGGAGACACACAGACACACACAGTGGGAGAAGCTATAAGAGGACGGACTCATTGTAACGGCTGGAATGGAATCAATGGACCGGAGGCAAACATGTGGTTTCCATATTTTTTTGATGTGTTTAATACAGTTCCATTAATTCCATTCCAGCCTTTACAATGAGCCCGTCCTCCTATAGCTCTTCCGACCAGCCTCCTCTGACACACACACATGCACGCTACCGCTCAAAAGTTGAGTAACTTAGAACTGTCCTTGTTTTTGAAAGAAAAGAAAAAAACTCATACAACGCTGTGTTCTACTCCCTTCACAGAACAGCGCAAACGGGCTCTAACCAGAATAGAAAGAGGAGTGGGAGGCCCCGGTGCACAACTGAGCAAGACGACAAGTACATGAGTGTGCTGATGCTGATGCTCCAGATACTCAACTAATCTAAAGAAAGACCCGTTTTATTGCTTCTTTAAATCAGACCAACAGTTTTCAGCAGTGCTAACATAATTGCAAAATGGTTTTCTAATGATCAATTAGCTTATCCAATTAGCTAGTTTAAAAGGCTAACACAACGTGCCATTGGAATACAGGAGTGAGTAATGGTTGTTGATAATGGGCCTCTGTACACCTATGTAGATATTCCATTTTAAAAAATATGCCGTTTCCAGCTACAATAGTAATTTACAACATTAACCATGTCTACACTGTATTTCTGATCAATTTGATGTTACTTTAAAAATTGACAAAACAAATCAGTTATCTTTCAAAAACAAGGCCATTTCTAAGTGACCCCAAACTTTTGAACGGTAGTGTATACAGTTGAAGTCGGAAGTTTACATACACCGTAGCCAAATACATTTAAACTCAGTTTTTCACAATTCCTGACATTTAATCCTAGTAAAAATTCCATTTTAGGTCAGTATGGATCACCACTTTATTTTAAGAATGTGAAATGTCAGAATAATAGTAGAGAGTGATTTATTTCAGCTTTTATTTCATTCATCACATTCCCAGTGGGTCAGAAGTTTACATACACTCAATTAGTATTTGGTAGCATTGCCTTTAAATTGTTTAACTTGGGTCAAACGTTTAGGGTAGAATTCCACAAGTCAGGTTAGTAGGCCATGGTTAGTAGATGTTGCTTCAATATATCCACATAATTTTCTTTCCTCATGATGCCATCTATTTTGTGAAGTGCACCAGTCCCTCCTGCAGCAAAGCACCCTCACAACATGATGCTTCCACCCCCGTGCTTCACGGTTGGGATGGTGTTCTTCAGCTTGCACGCCTCCCCCTTTTTCCTCCAAACATAACGATGGTCGTTATGCCCAAACAGTTCTATTTTTGTTTCATCAGACCACAGGACATTTCTCCAAAAACGATCTTTGTCCCCATGTGCAGTTGCAAACTGTAGTCTGGCTTTTTTATGGTGGTTTTGAAGTAGTGGCTTCTTCCTTCCTGAGCGGTAATGATGGCTGCGTGGTCCCATGGTGTTTATACTTCTGTACTATTGTTTGTACAGATGAATGTGGTACCTTCAGGCGTTTGGAAATTGCTCCCAAGGATGAACCAGACTTGGAGGTCTACAATTTTTTTTCTGAGGTCTTGGCTGATTTCTTTTGAAATGCATTTCAAAAGCTTTTCAAGCAAAGAGGCACTGAGTTTGAAGGTAGGCCTTGAAATACATACACAAGTACACCTCCAATTGACTCAAATTAGCCTAACAGAAGCTTCTAAAGCCATGACATAATTTTCTGGAATTTTCCAAGCTGTTTAAAGGCACAGTCAACTTAGTGTATTGTAAACTTCTGACCCACTGGAATTGTGATACAGTGAATTATAAGTCACATAATCTGTCTGTAAACAGTTGTTGGAAAAAATACTTCTGTCATGCACAAAGTAGATGTCCTAACCGGCTTGCCAAAACAAGAGTTTGTTGACAAGAAATTTGTGGAGTGGTTGAAAAGCAAGTTTTAATGTCTCCAAACTAAGTGTATGTAAACGTCCGACTTGAACTGTATGTATTTATATAACAAGTTTATATTACAAGTTTTAATGTCTCTAAACTAAGTGTATGTAAACGTCCGACTTGAACTGTATATATATATATATATATAAATAAAAATAAATTAATAACAAACACACCAGGTCGCAGTTATAAATGAGAACTTGTTCTCAATGAGCTTACCTGGTTAAATAAAGGTGAAATAAAAAATAGAAAATGCACACACACGCGAGCTCTCTCGTCTCTTTAGGCTCCCCTCTCCATCAAGCATGTCTGCTCTCTAAACGCAATATTCTTACAGTCCACAACACACACGTGCACAGACAGACAAACAGACACACACACACACACACACACTCCTCTGAGCCCCATGTCTACTCTTCCTTCGCTCCACTACATGATATCTTAGGAACATCAAGAATGGTGAGGAGAGAATATTAACACACACACATACACTCGCAGTGACACACACATATACTCACAGTAGGAGTGGGGCTCCTCTTCACAAGCTACAGCTCTTTGTTATCCGTCAGTCAGGATCAATGCGTTGAGTAAACACAACAACCATTTTACAAAAATGTCAAGCGGGACACGACATTCTCTACAAACTATCAAGCGCCGTGTCGATGACCGAGCCATCAGAGCTGAATGTCATACATTCATACTGTTAGACACATTTCTGAGGAACTATTGCCACCCTCCCTGAGGCCTTTACTGTCAGTCCTCACATCTCTCGCTCTTAGATCTCTCTTCTCTGTTTCCTCTCTCCCCTTCTCTCTCAGTCTAGCCAGACCAAAACAGAATTATCTCAGCTGGCAGTAGAACTCTTGTTTTTGAAATGGCGAACTGAGAACAAAGGCAGATATGGGTATTTTCACACACACACACACACACACACACACACGAGTGTTTGTGTGTCTGTATGTGTGTTTTTGTTTGCATGTACAGTACGTCTGTGTGTCTGTCTCCACTGCAGCTTTGGAGAAATGGCTCCTGTTTATATACCAGGTAGGCTTTAAGCCTAGAGATATACACTTCACCACTGACTGCCCAAACAGGCAATGTTGATCACACCGGCGCTCACACTCACACACTGTCACTCACCCTCCGAAGCAGCTTCTCCGAAAACAAAGATGGTGTCGCTCTGTCTTTCTCTGTCATAAGGCATGCAGCAACAGCACAACAGTAATGTCAGAGGAGGAGTCAAGTACTTGCACAAACACAACTGAATGAGAGGCATCACACCTCATCACAGAGGCATCACACAACCTCTGGAGGTAAACAAACACTCATTATGAACATTACATTTTACACACACAAAATAAGGACATTGGCATAGTCTAGCCTGAGGGGCATGACATCCATCTCCCAGTCCATCTCGGGTGAGGTCAAAGAAAAAATACACACAAAAAAATCTTTGCCTCTCCTCTTTGTCGGTCTGTCGACTTGGCACCTCACTACACAAACAGGCACATGTACACACGCCATCCATGCTTACCTTTCCCCCCCCCTTTTGTCTCCTCCAGTCTTCTGTCCTTGGCTGGCCGTAGAAACACCAGAGTCAGTTCACTATAACATCCACCAGGTCAACCGCAAAGAAAAATAGACCGCCAGAAAAAGAGAGAGAGAGCAAAACAGAGAGATGAAATGGATCGCGGAGATGATGAGGAGGGATGGAGACAGCTAGCTCTCCGATGGTATAAATATGACGCAGAGGCAGCAGCCAGAGTCACTTCTTTCCTCTCCTCTCCTCCACCCCATCCCTCCATACCCATGAGGGAGAGGGCACTGTATCCATGGCAACTACAGAGCAGCAGTAAGTGGTGGTTACTGAGCTCGCTGGGGCACAGCAGTGTTCTCTCCCAGCCCCCCCCCCCCAACACACACACTCCCTCCCTCTCTCTTTAATGAGCACGCTATCTCAGTCTGTTCCTGACATGCACACACAGCCTGTGTGATTCCCTCTAGTCCTCCAGAGACACAGTGAATGTCCTAATGATGACAGACTACCACACTACAAGGGGACCTAATTTAGGGTCCCCCTCCCTCCATCTGCCCTTCTCAGCTTCTGAATAAGTTTTGGTGAGGTATGTAATCTCTGGAAAGAGGCTGGTCTTTGGCAATAATGCAATGTCATGTCGTACCTCAAGCCACCACCAAAATTGCAGTTTTTTAAATGTATTTTTATCAATTGATGATAAGGTGAAGGTCTTCAAGGGTCCAAAAAAGTTGTGCAAAAGAACAAACAAAAAAAAGAAGAGACCCGGAGCAGAGGGACAAGTTAGAATTTTGGGCCTGTTCTGGTCCTTGGTCCAGTATTCGGGTTAGTGTACCATGAGGAGCCAAAATTCAACTTGTCCCTCCGGTCCAAGTCAGGTTGAGTTGTCAATTGTCATGGATCAGGTCTATGTTGTAGAGCTGATATATTCGAGTGGACCCCTCCGAACCTGACCACAGCTTTGTATAGCTTACATAGTGTAGGGCAAATTACCCGAATAACGTTTCATTTGTCACTCAGGTCCGATCTGGTCGGGTATTTTTTTAAATTTTATCATTCAGTTCGAGTAGAAGATCCACGCTCCAGTTCATGTCAGGTACAACTTTTTGGACCAGTGAAGAATTAGATTAGGCTATAGGCCTAGTAGTAGCCTAGCCTACCTTAACCATGCCTACTGTTGTTGATTTAAGCAAATGAATGATTCTCACAAAACCACATTTATTACTGTTTTACTACAGTACTTCTAGTGATCACCACCATCATTATCATTATGAACACACAAATTGTACTATCGGACAAGGTATCCCCCTTTTCCTATTAGGCCTCTCTAGCTACACATACTTCATAAGTATGTCTTTTTTTTTTTTACATAAGCAAAGCTTTGACGATCATCACACAGTTGGCTACACTGATTCCATCCTAAAGCTTACCGTATTGCTTGCCAGTCAAAACAGTTCGTGCATATACAGTACTATTACTTTTTGTTGTTCGTTTTGGTCTTCGGCAGGTTTTTTTTCAGCTGTTCCAGCACACCAAAAATGTTCTTGAGGCAAGTCGAGTATCAGTAGCCGAAGTCTACGCCCCTTCGTCAGTGATTGGTCAACAGTACTACTCCTAACTAGAGTGGGAACATTAACTGTTTGTTGTCATTCAGCGAGAGCTGACTAGTTTTCATGAAACATTTTTTGCACTTGAGAAAAACTTCACCAAACGTCTTAGTTTTTATTTAATCTTTATTTTATTTATATTCAGTACGAGTCAACAGTTTGGACACACCTACTCATTCAAGAGTTATTTATTTCTTATTTTTCTTTATTTCTACATTATAGAATAACAGTGAAGACATCAAAACTGAAATAACACATATGGAATCATGTAGTAGCCAAATAAAGTGTTTGGCTACTTTGAAAAATAAAAAATATACCCTTTGTCTTGATGACAGCTTTGCACACTCTTGGCATTCTCTCAACCAGCTTCACCTGGAATGCTTATCCAACAGTCTTGAAGGAGTTCTCACATATGCTGAGCACTTGTTGGCTGCTTTTCCTTCACTCTGCGGTCTGACTAATCCCAAGCCATCTCAAAAGGGTTGAGATCAGGTGATTGTGGAGGCCAGGTCATCTGATGTAGCACTTTCCTTCTTGGTCAAATAGCCCTTACACAGCCTGGAGGTGTGTTTGGTCATTGTCCTGTTGAAAAACAAATGATAGTCCCACTAAGTGCAAACCGGAAGGGATGGCGTATCGCTGCAGAATGCTGTGGTAGCCATGCTGGTTAAGTATGCCTTGAATTCAAAAAAAAAAGCACAGACAGCGTCACCAGCAAAGCATCCCCACACCCTCACACCTCTTCCTCCATGCTTCACTGTGGTAACCACACATGCGGAGATCATCTGTTCACCCACTCTGCGTCTTACAAAGACACGGCGGTTGGAACCAAAAATCTCCGATTTGGACTCATCAAACCAAAGGAAGTTTTACACCAGTCTAATATCCTTTGCTCGTGTATCTTGGCCCAGTCAAGTCTCTTCTGAATAATAGGAAATGTGAATTATGAGCGTTGAAATTATGTGACTTGAACTCAAAATGTAATATTCCTGTAAAGGACGTGATAACATATCTTGGAATTAAAGTTTGCAAAGATCAAAAAGAAAAGGACAATTTAAATGTATCTCCTATTGTAGATAGGGGAGGCAGCGTAGCCTAGTGGTTAGAGCGTTGGACTAGTAACCGAAAGGTTGCAAGCTGACAAGGTACAAATCTGTTGTTCTGCCACTGAACAAGGCTGTTCCTAGGCTGTCATTGAAAGTAAGAATTTGTTCTTAACTGACTTGCCTAGTTAAATAAAGGTAAAATAGAATTGTAAAGAGATTTCACTCCTGGTTATTAAGAGATCGTAATTGTACCTTTATCCAAATCTGAAGGTTTGTCCAGATTAGTTTATACTTCCCTTGCCTTAGATGTTCCTTTGTCAGTAACTAAAATGGTTGATTCAAAATCATTTAAATCGATATGAAGAATAAACCTAATTGTTTAAGAGAATAGGTTGTATATAACACCCAAGGTGAGTGAGTGTTGAATGCTCTAGATTTTAAAACCTCTAACAGAATCTTTAAGATCAAAGAGATCCAAAATGATCAAAGAAATAATGATTGCATTTGGAATATATTCCCTAATTTAATATTCCAACAGGTTGGTGGTCTGGAGTTCTTAGTCAAATGCAATTTTGATTTGGGTAAAATCACTATTAAACAGTCACTACAAAGATACAGTTGCTGGGAAAAAAAACTCAGTTGCTGGAGAGAAAGGAAACCGATCAGGGATTTCACCATAAGGCCAATGGTGACTTTAAAACAGTTAGAGTTTAATGGCTGTGATAGGATCAAATGGAGGATTGATCAACAACATTCTAGTTCCACCACAATATTAACTTTATTGATAGAGTGAAAAGAAGGAAGCCTGTTCAGAATACAAATATCCCAAAACATGCATCTTGTTTGCAAGAAGGCACTAAAGTAATACTGCAAAAAAATTGGCAAAGCAATTAACATTTTGTCATGAATACTGTCACATCTGCTCCTGCTACGCCCTCTGGTGTTCATCCGGTGTCTTCTTGCAATTACTCCCCCTGTACACTCTCTCTCTCCCTCTCCCTCTCCCTCTCCCTCTCTGTGTGATTGTGTGGTTGGAGACAGGTGTGCTGGAGTCAGAGCAGATCCCTACCAGCTGCAACTCGTTCCATAATCAAGGCCTCTACAAATACTCAGTCCTGCCACTAATTCTCTGCCATTTGTAATCTCTGCTCAGTCAGTTCATGATTCTAGCCATTTATGATTATTCAAGCTCCTGTTACTCTGCCTGGCCCTGTTTATCCTCTCATTGCAGTTACCGCTCTGGCTCCTGTTCCACATCTCACCAACTTGCTCTGGATTTTACTCCCCACCACTACCTTGGATTCCCCTCAGGACCTATTTACCCTGTTCTACTCAGCTAACTCCAACCTCAGTCTCCACACCTGTTTTTTCTGCAACTCATCTGAGCTTCCCCGGAGCTGCACTACATATCTCCCTGTGTAACAATAAATATTTTGGTTCATTCATCCCGGTTTCCTCATCTGAGTCTGCTCTTGGGTTCCCATGTGTTGCTCCACTTAACAAATAAAGTGTTTGGGTCAAATCCAATAAAACAAATACTGAGTACCAGTAATGACTGGGAAGTTTTTCAGGATAAAAAATACATGGCACTAAGCACAGGCAAAATCTTAGAAAGAAATCTGTTTCAGTCTGCTTTCCACCAGACACTGGGAGTCTAATTCACCTTTAAGCAGGACAATAACCTAAAATACAAGTCCAAATATACATTGGCGTTGCTTACCAAGAAGACAATGTTCCTGAGTGACCGATTTACTGTTTTGACTTTAAGAGGCTCCTCTGTCCTCCACTCGTTACCTGTATTAATGGCACCTGTTTGAACTTGTTATCAGTATAAAAGACACCTGTCCACAACCTCAAACAGTCACACTCCAAACTCCACTATGGCCAAGACCAAAGAGCTGTCAAAGGACACCAGAAACAAAATTGTAGACCTGCACCAGGCTGGGAAGACCTAATCTGCAATAGGTAAGCAGCTTGGTTTGAAGAAATCAACTGTGGGAGCAATTATTAGGAAATGGAAGACATACAAGACCACTGATAATCTCCCTCGATCTGGGGCTCCACGCAAGATCTCCCCTGTGGGGTCAAAATGATCACAAGAACGGTGAGCAAAAATCCCAGAACCACACGGGGGGACCTAGTGAATGACCTGCAGAGAGCTGGGACCAAAGTAACAAAGCCTACCATCAGTAACACACTACGCCGCCAGGGACTCAAATCCTGCAGTGCCAGACGTGTCCCCCTGCTTAAGCCAGTACATGTCCAGGCCCGTCTGAAGAGAGCATTTGGATGATCCAGAAGAAGATTGGGAGAATGTCATATGGTCAGATGAAACCAAAATATAACATTTTGGTAAAAACTAAATTTGTCGTGTTTGGAGGACAAAGAATGCTGAGTTGCATCCAAAGAACACCATACCTACTGTGAAGCATGGGGGTGGAAACATCATGCTTTGGGGCTGTTTTTCTGCAAAGGGACCAGGACGACTGATCCGTGTAAAGGAAAGAATGAATGGGGCCATGTATCGTGAGATTTTGAGTGAAAACCTCCTTCCATCAGCAAAGGCATTGAAGATGAAACGTGGCTTGGTCTTTCAGCATGACAATGATCCCAAACATTAGGTAATGTAAGGTAATGGTAAAAAAAAATTGAGACAGCTCTCTCTCTGTCCTTCTCGTGGTCCAAATCACACATATGACTATTTATAAATTATAAACATTTTCCTAATTATTTTTCTTTACATAGCCAATAAAAAAAAACTATGTCTCCCTGTCTTCCAAGTGAGGGTGATCATGCCTCACCAGAAAGTCAGAACAGAGGTCAAAGGTCAGTCAGCCTTATTGAGTGTTTATTTTCCTATACCTCAGACACCATTTAAAGATATTTCAAACTATTCAAACATTATCTGTATCAGATTTACATTGCGGTTTTCAGTACAGTTCTTCTAATCAAGAGAATTTATGTGTGCAACCAAAACTCTGACTGTAGAAACTTTAATTTGTGTACAGCATCCTTTCTAACCTGGGAGAAAAAAAACACTGAAACCAAATAAAAATACCCCACACTTCTAAATCCAACAGTATTAACTACTAACAAATATTAATTAATTGGTGGGTTGTGTGTGGATGCTGACGTGTGTGGCAAAAATCGTAGGGAAAACACAAACAAAATTGTTACTATTCCTTCTGCTCAAATACTGTATACTGGAATGCAGCCCTGGGACAATTAAACTGGAAAAATTATTGTTGTTGTCTAGAAAATATTGCATATCTAAAAGATTAAAAGAAGTATCATATAAACTAATTCACAGAGTGTACCCTATAAAGACCATTATTGTACACAGACTCAAAATTACTATTGATGACAAATGCGTGTTTTGTGGTTGTGACCCAGAAACTATTGACAATTTATTTTGGGACTGTTCTCATGTCAGAAGATTTTTGATTGAGTTAGAATACTTTATTTTAAGGGAAACTCATTTTAATGTTTATTTGGAAAACTGATATTGTGTTCTATTTTGACCCAATTGATACGGACCCCAATTTCCTTTTAATTGTTAATTTGATTATTTTTCTTGGAAGATTTCTTTATTCATAAGATGAAGAGGGCAGAGAAAAAAAACTATTTAAATTGTAATTGTTTAAGATAGAACTGAATCATTATTTATAAATGATCAGTAAATGTAAAAACTAAAAAGCAGTATGTACCATAAAACGTTTTGACAAATGTAAATGTTCTTTGACATGCCTGTGTTAAGTTGATGTACTCTTGTCCATATATTCATGTTTTGTATTTTGTGTTACTGTTCAATAAAAATAAAAATTTAAACAACAAAAAAGACCCCCTCCCCCTCCCCTCCCAAAAAGTATATGCGAGCACAAACATTCACTTCCTGCAGGCGCAAGAGGCGACGGATAGCGTAGGTGTTAAGAATGTTGGCCCAGTAATGAAAAATGTGTCGATGTGCCCTTGAGCAAGGCACTTAACCCTAGTTTCTCCTGTAAGTCACTCTGGATAAGAGTGTCTGCTAAATGATGAAAAGCCAACTTGTGTATGCGAACGCCTTCAGAATGTTTGAGCACGACCAACTTCACTGTCCAGACCAGGGATCAAACATTCTTGAGGCGGCAAGAATAGCCTAGTGGTTAGAGCATTGGACTAGTAACTGAAAGGTTGCAAGTTCATATCCCCGAGCTGACAAGGTACAAAATCTGTCGTTCTGCCCTTGAACAGGCAGTTAACCCACTGTTCCTAGGCCGTTATTGAAAATAAGAATTTGTTCTTAATTGACTTGCCTAGTATAAAATAAAGGGATGGGCAACTTTGGGGGACACAAAAAACATCTGAACTCATCATGAGTGGCTGCAGTGTGTATTCTACTATTCTAACAGTAAGTTGAGACCAGTGGTGCAAAGTACTTAAGTAAAAGATACTTTAAAGTACTACTTAAGTAGTTTTTTTTAGTATATGCACTTTACTATTCATATTTTTGACAACTTTTACTTTTACTTCACTACATTCCTAAAGAGAATGATGTACTTTTTACTCCATACATTTTCCCTGACACCCAAAAGTACTCGTTACATTTTCAATGCTTAGCAGCACAGGGAATGGTCAAATTCACACACTTATCAAGAGAACATCCATGGTCATCCCTACTGCCTCTGATCTGGCAGACTCAATAAACACACATGCTTTTTTTGAAATTGATGTCTGATTGTTGGAGTGTGCCCCTGGCTATCCATAAATAAATAAAAACAAGAGAATTGTGCTGTCTGGTAGGCTTAATATAAGGAACAAGAAATTATGTATACTTTTACTTGTACTTTAATACTTAAGTATATTTTAGCAATTACATTTACTTTTGATACTTAAGTATATTTAAAACCAAATACTTTTCGACTTTTACTCAACTAGTATTTTACTGGGTGACTCACTTTTACATTAATCATTTCTATTAATGTATCTTCACTTTTACTCAAATATGACCATTTAGTACTTTTTCACAATTTGTTGAGACCCTGACTGAGTTCCAAATTAATAAAAACAAATATTTAAAAAATTGACTGGGGTGTTTTTGGAAATTGATCTGCGGGCCGCCAATTTAGTTGGCCATCCCTGTGCCAGACCACTGAGGTATAATTTTTAAAAACGGTAGAGTATGAAGAAACTGCTTCTGTTCAGAAATCCCCGATCACGCTTTTAGGCGATGTCATGGCGACGTTGGGGTAGTCTAGCGCATGTGCAGGCTGTCAAAGCCACTCCTTCGATATCATGTCGTTTTTGACGATTTTTTTATTTTTAATTTCACCTTTATTTATCCAGGTAGGCTAGTTGAGAACACGTTCTCATTAACAACTGCGACCTGGCCAAAATAAAGCAAAGCAGTGCGACACAAAAAACAACATAGAATAAACATGGAATAAACAAACATATAGTCAACAATACAATATAAAAAGTGTATATATAGTGTGTATAAATGAGGTAAGATAAGGCAATAAATAGGCCATATTGGCGAAATAATTACAATATTGCAATTAAACACTTCAGCGATAGATGTGCAGAAAATGAGTGTGCTAGTAGAGATACTGGGGTGCAAAGGAGCAAATGTGTCAGTATGTCACAAGGTTGGGGCAATGACATGTTCAAATACTTAAGGCATTGGCTCGAATCTAGCCTTTGGATTTCTAGAATATGAACAACTAAGGAATAATATCATGCCCCCCTAACCCCGACCTGGTCTGGTCTGCCACGCAAGCGTTCGCGAAAGTCTCACGATGTTGCACATCTGGGTATGGGACACTTTGTGATTTATGCCAACTGTCTTTGGTCCAGGCCATAGATTGGTCCAGACTTCGGTGAGGGCGGAGTTCAACTCTGACCCTATAGATCATTTAGCCGGGAATCCAAATACCACGTGTCCCCGCCCAGTCTTGTTCCATCAGTGCACGATTCACATAAAAAAAAAAAAAAAAAAATCCCGCAAAGAGCCAGAGTTGTTGCTAAGATGGCGGCGCGGTGGGGAGCAGGCGAGGCGACGTTAACTGCCTGCAACATGGATTTTTTCTCTACAAATACACTGGACGAGGTAAAGTACAATGATTTGACACTTATGTGTTTCTTATTTGGTATCACGCGTGTGTTTCTGCTGTATGTGAATGTCTCGTGTGCTGTGAATAATGCGCTGGGAAAAAGTGACACGTGGATAAAATCACTGCTGCACAGACGAATCATGGCATGGTTATTAGCAGATGGTAAGGTTACAACTAAGATATATTTATACGTAGAATGTTTTCATGGGTGTTTTGTTAACTGCTGCATTAGTTAGTATACAAACCTTCTGAAGGAGCCGGCTAGCTAAGTAACGCATTGCTAGCCGGGATAATGCCCGGATGTGTGGTTAGCTGTAGACAACGTGTTTTTAATGTTGGCTTTAAATTTGTTGAATTTAGTATTTGATTTAATTGTTTACTACATCGGCCAAACAAGGCAATGAACATATAGTGTAGTTATCCTAAGGCCATTTATGAACGTACGAATTTAGTTAACGTAAAACCACATGGATGACTAATAGGGAGTTGTCCAGATTGTTTGGCTAAGATGAGGCCATTGACAACTAGCTGGATATCCTTATAAAATCGTGACAAGTCGATGTCTGGCAATTTGAACATCGTATAACCAAACGTGTTGATTGAATAAACGTGTAAAGGCAATCTATATGCGTCATGTTAACGGATGTTATTTTGGGCCTAGCTTTAACTTCTGTCTCAAGATGATTCATTCCCACGTGGTTGTAAATGTATGACGTAAACCTTTCAATGAAACTGCAAAATCGTGAATTGAAGTATATAGATTGTCAGTGTAATGTACAAAATTGGACATGATCGTTAACCTCGTTTCACAGTTAAATTGGCTGCAGGTAAGTTGGCTTGAGAAATGGTTTGTAATGGGTGAACCCCTGGCTAAACGTGCAACCTTGTTTTAGACAGTAATGGCACACCTTTGGGCGATTGGCAACACTTCTCTTTTAACCCGAGGTTGTATATGAGATTGTAATATTATTCCGACAGCCATGTTCATTAACATGAGCAACACGTGTTTTCTCTTATTGACTCACTCAAACCAACAGCACTAGCTACGTTTTCTCGGTCAACCATGAAACTTGCATACCAGTCTGTATATTTCAGACAACGGAGTTGTATTTGAGGTATTATTAGCATAGGTGTGTATAAAATACTGCCTGTTTGGAATCCACGAGGGTAGCAACGGTCTTTCCTACAGTGGAGCCGCGTTTGTTGTAGTGCAACACGTGGTAATGAGGAAGGAGATCCCCTTTGGGCGAGGTGCGTGGTAGCAACATTTCCTACTGCGCAGGGTCAGTTAGTTGTGCATGGACTGAACGACACGTGGGTTGCAGATGGTAGTTTGCCCAAACATGATCTGTTCCTAAATACTCGACAGCTTTATAGATTAGGAATGAGGTATATGTGCTCTTCAGGGATTTTATTGCAGTTGTACTTGTATCTATTTGATTTCTCCCCATAAATGGAATGCAAAGTGCCCAAGTCTGTCCGGGGCACCCATTACGTGATGGTGGGTCTTGTGTAAGTGGACGGTAGTGAACACAACTGTTTAGGTCCTGCCATAAGAATACCTTTTAAATTAATATAATTCATCTTGTTTGCTGCTGAAGACTTCACTGTCCTCCCAACATGAACAGTGTACTGTTCACCATGATAAACATGTTTATTTTTTTCCCTTCTTCCTTGGGACATCACACTTGGACCTGGGGCCTAGATACTAGGCTACATTTATCTCTACAGTGCTATGATGGCCTGGCCTAATGTAACATTATGTATGTTGGAAAGCTTCCAAAGATTTCTCCTCTTTAGGGCTGTGCTGCTGCAGGGTAAGCTCAGATGGAGACTGATCTTCATAAGTGACTCACTGCCTTCTGATTTGAAAGGACTGAGTATTGGGTGCTGTGTGGTATTTAGTTTGTGGGTTTGATTTTATGATTGTTTACATGCAATTCTGACATCTGGGCTATGTGATGTTGTGAACCCCCTGCCTGAGGTGGATTACTTGTCAGAGTGCCTCACTGTAGAAGACAAACTTCCCACCCAGGCCTAGTTCTAAAGACACACAGGTACCCATCTTGCACACACCACCCGGACTTTAACTTCAGATTCTGGAGCAGTTGGTAATTTGCATCGGAATGCTCTCCCCGGGGCTCCTATCCTTGTCCTGTTTGTCCTGCTCATATCAAATCAGCCCTAACCTGCTTCATTGTCCTGTTGCGTAACATTACCTTGTTGTGCTAGTGTGTAGGTAATCCCAGGGTGTGACTATTTGTCGCATATGCTCCTAAATATTTTGCTGTGCCACCTAGAATTCTAAGAGCATTGTGCCTAAACATTTGTTTATGATTAAGCTTCACTGTACTGGTTCTGAATGACAGAGAACTGAGCATATATTTGTAACTTTGTAGAATGCGCCAGCGAAAACTGGATTCTGGTCCAATTAGTTCAAAAGGTATGACCCATGATAACCGCTGAACTTGTCTTCCTATAGCGCATGTGTCAAACTCATTCCGTGAAGGGCTGAGTGTCTGCGGGTTCCGCTCCGCCTTTGTACTTGATTGATTAATTAGTCACTAATTAGTAAAGAATTCCCCTCACCTGGTTCTCTAGGTCTTAATTGAAAGGAGAAACCCGCAGACCCTCTGCACTCCATGGAATGAGTTGTACACCCCTGCTATAGCGGATTGGCTGGCTGAATTTTACTTTCATAAACCATGTCACGTGGCTTTATTAAACTCCTCGAGTCGTTGGTAGTTAGCTTACGACCTGGTAGCTCTACCAGTATATCCAAACATTTAGGTGTCACGGAAAAGGAGATCGTTGAATGACAGATCTCTTGCATGTTGTAGCTCAAACTTGACTTGGAGACGGTGTACAATTGTCTATGTAATGCATATCAATAGGAAAATAGAGCTTTTACAAAAGGTACTTTTTGTATTTTCAATCTATTTGTATCAAAGTTTTTGAATTTTATAATAAACAAATGCATTTAAAGGATTCAGTATTAGTTTCTAGTGCACATGTGCTTCAGAAGTAGCTGGAATTCATCTAGGCTAGGGATGTAACAATTCACCAATATGCATTAGTGTTGTCACGATAGTAGGGCTGACCCTATTTAGGCAAGCGTAGAATTTTTTTTTTTGCAGTTGCAAAAAAATATTTGCGACACCTGTCTGTTTCGTCTCAGTGGACTAATCCATTGCGGAGGCCGCAGGGATGGCACAGTGTGGCTAAGATGCACAAGGCACATTCCTCTAGAATGCGCTCTCTCCCGCCATTTAGTGCATATTCAATGTTTCACAGCTTAATTGTGAATTGTTTGCCCTTTGTTATTGTCTATCAATTCCCCATTACATAGATCACCATTTAATGTTAACCCTTGGCCTACGATTTCAACGCCCTGCAGAAATCTAACATAATGCAAAAATCCCTCTTAAGCTAGTTGTGTTTTTTTTATTTTTTGAGTAGGTAGCGCCCTTTCTCAGCCGCAGTGCAAGGTGGCAGCGCTATAGCGGTGTTTGTTACCATGAGACACCCTGATTCTGTCTATGCACAAAATAATCTGTAGCATCCAACCGGTTTGACCTACCAAGCTCTCAAGGACAAGATGGCGTGCTCAGTTTCGCTCTAGGACACCCACAAGCCTCGTCTGAAGGTCCCCGTTACCAGTTATAACAATTAATGTCTGTATATATGTATGTATGTGTATGTATGTATGTGTATATATATGTGTGTATATATATATATATGTATATATATATATACACACACACACACACATTAATTGTTATAACTGGTAACGGGGATATATATATATATAATATATATAGAGAGAGAGATTTGTCTAAAATAACGGAACATTTGTCCCATGTAGTGAATGTTATTCAAAGCTTTTTATTCTGGCTAATAGCAGTAATGCCAAATTCAATGTTTCATCCAGTCTTTTTTTAAGTACTTGTATTATTTAACTCGGCAAGTCAGTTTAAGAAACTACTTTGGTCCAACCCGGATGATGCTGGGCCAATTTTGTGCCACCCTAATGGCCGGTTGTGATGCAGCCCAGGATCGAACCGACTCAAACTTCATTTGTCACATGCGCTGAATACTAAGCGTGTAGAATTTACCGTGAAATGGTCACTTACAAGCCCTTAACCAACTGTGCAGTTCAAGAAGAAATTATTTACCAAGTAGACTAAAATAAAAAGTAACACTAAGAATACCGAGGCTATATACAGCGGGCATCGGTACCTAGTCTGTGTGTGGGGGTACAGGCTGGTTGAGGTTCTGTACATGTAGGTGGGGACGAAGTGACTAACCAGGGTTTGTAGTGATGCCTTAAGCACTGAGGTGCAGTGCCACTCGGGAGCCCTAATATCTTAAGGGCATCTGCTCTCAACCACAGCTGTAAACTCCGTCCAGTTCAAAGTAAATGGCACAGTTCCATATATGGCAATGGTCTATTTGCATATAGACTTATTGCAGCACGGATTGTTTATGGGGCACAGGTCTGTAGAGTACGGGCTGAGTCGTGTACTATAGAATCCTACTCTGTGTTCTGCCTACAACAATCTCTTGTATAGTTATTTTTCTCGGTATGTTGCATTGGAAGTAGCTAATGTGTCGATTCGATCACAATAGCCACAGTCAAGCGAAACGCTGATAGTGTTAACAGGGAAAACTGTAAAGTTGAGTGAAGTTCAATCTTGTACATCTCCCTGGTGGGCTGATATTCCGCCTGCTCTCTGCAGGTGGCTACTGCTATTCAGCACACCACCGGTGGGTGCGTCAGCTTAGAGGAAACACTGCCTACACGATACCAAACTTTTACTAATGATACGGTACCAGACCAAGTATGCCGATACGGAAAATGTCAGTGGCCCGGCGTCCTGTCCCATACACATCCCCGTTTCTCAATGTCATGCACATGTGCTACACAAACCTGATTCACACTTTTCTATACAACACATAGATTTTTGCTTCACACTAGAGGTCGATCCATTATGATTTCTCAACCCGGACACCGATTTTATTGGAGGACCAAAAAATCCGCTGCAGATCTTAAATACTTTTATATATATTTGTAATAATGACAATTACAACCATACTGAATGAACACTTATTTTAACTTAATATAATACATCAATAAAACCAACTTAGCCTCAAATAAACAATGAAACATGTTCAATTTGGTTTAAATAATGTTGGAGAAGAAAGTAAAAGTGCAATATGTTTAAGTTCCTTGCTCAGAACATGAGAACATATGAAAGCTGGTGGTTCCTTTTAACGTGAGTCTTCAATATTCCCAGGTAAGAAGTTTTAGGTTGTAGTTATTATAGGACTACTATCTATACCATTTGTATTTCATTAACCTTTGACTATTGGATGTTCTTATAGGCACTTTAGTATTGCCAGTGTACCAGTATAGCTTTTTTCCTTCTCCTCGCTCCTCCCTGGGCTCGAATCAGTAACACATCGACTACAGCCACCCTCGAAGCAGCGTTACCCATGCAGAGCAAGGGGAACAACTACTAGAAGGCTCCGAGCGAGTGACGTTTGAAACGCTGTTAGCTAGCCATTTCACTTCAGTTACACCAGCCTCATCTCGGGAGTTGATAGGCTTGAAGTCCTAAACGGCGCTGTATTTCGGAAAGTTGTAGTTTCAACGATTTCATTGAAGATATCGTGGCGAATAAATCAGGTAAAGCGCAGTCAAACTCTAAAGTGAAAGTGAGACAGATTTTTTGTTTGAGGTGTCTTGGAGTGTTATGATTCAAACGAACTGAGGAGCTGTTTCTGCAAGGACAGGACGTACTTCTGGACGGGTAAGTGCTAATGCCGTTTTATGAAATTTTGTTTTGTTTTTCTTTTGCAATGGACTTCCAAGGGGTGTTTTGGTTTGTTTGGGTGTGTGTATATATACAACAATGGCCGGAGTTGAATGGAACAGCACTTCACCTTAGTGACTGTTCCCTCTGCTCAATACAATACATATCTGTTTATTTTATGTGATAAAAGGCTCATACAATACAAATATTTTTTTATGTTTTCTTTCACAGTGATAGCGACTCCGACTGGGAGCCCCTTGTGCCAAGCTGCCCGCTCTACCTGTGCCCCCAGTGGTGTTCATATGCCACAGTTCATTACTGCAGGCATGGCTGCCTCAGGGCCAAAAGGGCACAGCATGGAGGTGTCGTTGTGTTCTGTGTCGCATGAAATGCACCACTTGTTCAGTTTGCCTCTGCTTTTACATCAGAGACTGCTATGGGACATGGCACAGTCAGCAAAATATTGTGACGAGGACTTCCAAGGGGTGGACTGTTATTATTATTTTTTTTCTAATATTTTTTTATTATTTTTTTGGTGTTAGAATTGCTTTTTGATATGTTGTATATAGTTATTTGCACTGCTGTATATAGTTATAGGTCATTTCACCAATTCGGCCACTTGGGTACATTTGGGCAACTTGTGTGGGACACCTGGGTGACTTCATGCTAAATGTCATGTAGCTCACCCATTCCTGATGTTATCAGTCTGAAACTTTGTACACCTACAGTTGCCCTCTAGTGTTATCCATCAAAATTATCTCCAGCATCCTATCTGACTGTGTGGCTATTCTAGTACATGTGAAAGATGATACTACAACAATAAAAAACAGAACGTATGCTCTTTCTCTTTTCTTCCACCAGATCTACTGTTTTATATTCTCCTATATTCAATTAACATTTCCACAAACTTCAATGTTTCCATTCAAATGATACCAAGAATATGCTTAGCCTTGCCTCTGGGGCTGATGGGTAAGCAATAACAATAAACAAACTAAAAGATTCAGGTAGGAAACACACCAACACGATAAATGGTGTTTCCATGAAAAAGGTTAACATTAGTTTACAAAGTGTAGTCCTCATTTTTAAAGCACAAAAAACAGTATTCACTTGACTCAATGTTAACCCCACAGAACAAAGTTATACAAGCAGAATCTGCATTCAAAATAGACCCTCAAACACTCACTTTTCATATCTTGTGGGGAGACATTAAATTTGAATGGTTTATTGCGTTCTCTGGCATTGTTGCCCCTTTATACATTGAAATGTTCAGTCTTTTTTTGCTACAGGCAGTTAGATTTGGGTATGTCTTCAGGTGGAAATTGACACAGGGATGCAGCCATAACAGGTTGAGATTCACATCCGTAATATAGGCTATATCTCAATTGGTTTAAAAACGTGGATCCTAAATTTTGTGTCAACTTAAGTAAATGTTTTTATACTTAGCCATTAGTGGTAGGCCTGCTCTCCATGTGTAGGAATGGAGCAGGGTTAAAGTAATACATTCCCAGCCGATCAAAGGGCAAGTTGAAGCTATCGATCACTACTGGATATATTGTGTAACGGGATGATATGACAACAGCCAGTGACAGTGCAGGGAGCCAAATTCAAAACGGAAATCTCATAATTAAAATTCCTCAAACATGCATGTATTTAATACAGTTTTAAAGGTAGTCTTGTTAATCCTACCAGTGTCCACAAACGATTGTTAGGTTATCACCAAGCCACAGATAAAAAGCATAAATAGAGAGCAAATTAATCACTAACCTTTGATCTTCATCAGATGACACTCATAGGACTTCATGTTACACAAGCCATGGGTGTTTTGTTTGATATAAAGTTAATATATATATATATATATACAAAAATCTGAGTTTACATTGGCGCGTTATGTTCAGTAATGTTTTGCTTCCGAAACATCCAGTGATTTTGCAGAGAGCCACATCAATTTACAGAAATAATCATAATAAACATTGATTAAAGATACGAGTGTTATGCATGGAATTTTAGATCCATTTCTCCTAAATGCAACTGCTGTCAGATTTAAAAAAAGCTTTACCGAAAAAGCACAACATGCTATAATCTGAGTACAGAGCTGAGACCAAAACATGCCATACAGATACCCGCCATGTTGTGGAGTCAACAGAAGTCAGAAATGGCATTACATATTCACTGAACTTTGATCTTCATCAGAATGTACTCCCAGGAATCCCAGTTCCACAAGTGTTTGATAAAGTAAATTTATGTCCAAATACCTCCTTTTTGCCCGTGTGTTTTGTTCACAAATTCACGAGCGCAGGCCAGTCAAAGTCTAATTGCATTACAGTTCGTAGAAACATGACAAACGATGTATAGAATCAATCTTTAGGATGTTCTTAACATTAATCTTCAATGTTTCAACCAGAGAATTCCTTTGTCTTTAGAAAGGAAAAGGAACGCAGCTACCTCTCACGGGTGCCTGAAACCAGGTTCTAAATGCTGTTGACATCTAGTGGAAGCCTTAGGAAGTGCAATATGATCCCATAGACACTATTGGATAGGCAAAGACATGAGAACCAACCAACCTTAAAATCCAACCAGGAAGTGGGAAATGTTTCTCGGGGTGTTGCCTGCCATATGAGTTCTGTTATACTCTGACATCTTTCGAACAGTTTTAGAAATGTCACTTTTCTATCCAAATCTACTAATAATATGCATATTTTAGCTTCTGGGATTGAGTAGTTACTCTAGTGACTCACTTTATTCATCCAAGCTACTCAATACTGCCCCCAGCCATAAGAAGTTAAACAATGCATCAAATATGAGTTGCAACTTGCACTGGTGTTGGCGAGTGGTCAATTTCTTGTTGGGTTCTGGTTCTCCAGGCTTACTGACCCATTCTCTCCCCGTTTCTCCCCATCAGGCGGTGATCCTCCATGGGGGCCTGTCTAGTGACAGTCTGGAGCTGGAGACAGGAGAAGCTCTGGAGGCCCTGTGCTGTCTGGACCCCTCCATACTGTCCATATTTGAGGACACAACCACAGGAGAGGTAAGGCTCAGAACATAGTTCAAATCACTTCCTGTTTCCTATATAGTGCTCTATTTCTGACCAGAGCCACTTATGTAATTTAACTTTTTGCTAACTGTATAATAGTTCAAATTGAACTGAATTGTGAAAATGTATTTAAAAATATATTTTTCTCAGAATAAAGTTGGACTTGATGAGGATAACGAGGCGACGCTGCTCACAGCTCTGACTGAGATCCTGGATAACGTGGACAACGAGAACCTGTCCCCCTTCGACACACTGCCAGACTCTGATTTACTGACTGGCCAGAAAGGACGGGAACACTCTCCGGTGAGTCCCACATACAAATTTAACTTATCCCTATTTGACATGCTGCACAACTCCGAAAATGTAAAGACAGACTTTGTTAACTTGCGGTTTGGGGTGAAGAACAAATTACTTAACTCACCACCACTATTTAACTTTTCAATCAGAAATACTATCATATCCCCCAAATAGGCACATTTATAAGCCTACATTTTCGTGATGCCAAGTAGCCTAAGACTACTTATGTATAGTCAGGTGAGCATCCTTACTCAACATTGACAGGAGCGCTACAAACACGTCGTAATCCGCATTTCAAACTGTCATTTTGTGAGGTGCAGCCAGGAACTTGTACTTTACAATGGCCTGTGGTGGGGCCAATGAACGAGGATTCTCCATCGTTTAAATCTCCAGTTTGGAACATTTTGGCTTCCCAGTAGATTACAACGCAGATGGACAGTTTTGGATAGAATATTAACCTCTCTGGGATATGTGGGACGGTAGCGTCCCAACTGGCTAACATCCAGTGAAAATGCAGAGCGTCAAATAAATTATTTTTAAAATGTAACTTTGAAATCACACATTCAATATGCCAAATTAAAGCTGCACTTGTTGTGAATTCAGCCAACGTGTCAGATTTTTTTTAAATAATAAAAAATGCTTTATGGCGAAAGCAAACGATGCTATTATCTGAGGATAGCACCCAAGCAAACAAACACAATCATATTTCAACCCTCCAGGCGTGACACAAAACGCAGAAAGAAAATAATTCATGCCTTACCTTTGACGAGCTGCTTCTGTTGGCACTCCAATATGTCCCATAAACATCACAAATGGTCCTTTTGTTTCGATTAATTCCATCTATATATATATATATATATATAAGTTGTAATACAAAAGTAGTTAGAAATGTTTGGACAATGCTTACAGGTAACTTTTGAGATATTACTACAAAACATCTCAAAAGTTACCTGTAAGCATTGTCCAAACATTTCTAACTACTTTTGTATTACAACTTTAGGTATTTGTTAACGTAAATAATAGATAAAATTGAAGACTGGGTATACTGTGTTCAATACCGGAGGAAAACAAAGTGTAGCTAGCTTTCAGGTCACACGCCTCTAACAAAGAGTACACTTCCCTCTACCCTCATTCTGAACAGTGTTACTTCTACATTTCTAAAGACTGTTGACATCCAGTGGAAGCAATAGGAACTGCAAGAAGGTCCCTTAGAAATCTGGATTCCCAATGATAACCCATTGAAAAGAGTGACCCCCCAAAAAAATCTGAATGGTTTGTCCTTGGGGTTTTGCCTGCCAAATAAGTTCTGTTATAGTCAGACATGATTCAAACAGTTTTAGAAACTTCAGTGTTTTTTCCATCCAAATCTACTAATAATGTGCGAATCTTAGCTTCTGGGCATGAGTAGCAGGTAGTTTTTAATTTGGACACGCAATTCTCTATCCTAGAGAAGTTAACAGTATGTTGCCAATGCTCAACGAGAATAACATATGCCACTACCAACACCTCAAACATCTTGACACATTTACGCAGTCATCATCCCCGGTATTTCTACCACCGGAGCAAGACGGAAATGGAAAATTACACCACTTCGTCTCCAAGCAGCCTTTCTTAGCTGCTTCTTACCGGGCCAAAGAAACGACAGGAGCGATTTATAACCACAGATATACGCACAACTCTTGCTTAACTAATTTACAGCACGGTGGTGTCACCATGGAAGGCCAGTACTCAATCACACTTTTCAAATGGCTCATACACTAAAAGGGCATCGTCTTTTTCACAATTGAAGTAGTCCAACCTAATGTGGAAGTGCATATGAAACACAGGAAAATCACTTGACTGCAATAGGCCTTTGAATAAACAAACTACAAGAACTGTTATTTCATTTTCTCACTGTACCGAAACCAAACCGTGACCCTAAACTGTAATGCGTACCAATGGTTTGGTGAACCGTTACACCCCTAGATATAACTGTATACAAGATGGTGAACTTCGTAGGGCTCGGATGTACCCAGCTCTAGGAAGCAGGGCTGTCTAAACAAATAAGAAACTGGTGACTGTGTTCCAATGGCCTTTTTTAAACATTTTAAATGCCTAACTCACTCTTTCGTCCTGTGTTTTTCTTCTGATATTTTAGCTGAGGAGACTGCTTTGCTTGTCCCACTCGTCTCCAGAGAGTGAGACACCCTGCAACACGCGACAGTTCTCCACTGGGAAGGTAGCACACAGTTTCTAGCGTTAGCTCCATTTTCATATTGACATGTGCATAAGTCTTCAGAGAAATCATGAGACTTACTGCAGTGAAGTGCAGACACACCAAAAAGTCTAACTGGTGTGAAAGTCTGCAGATGCAGGTGGTCCAGCTGATGTTTTAAACCTTCAAGCTGGACAGAGGAATGTTCCAGACGTTAACCCGATGTTTCCTCTATCTAGAGTCTCCCCAGGACACAGGAGTCTGTCCAGAGGAGTGACGGCGAGGAGGAAGAGGACGCAGAGGCTTGTTCTCCCTCCCTGAGCCCAGACAGACAACCCTCGTCCCCAGAGCAAGAGCTCCTGACCTGGGGTGGCCTGTCCCTGCCTCTGGAGCAGCACATGGATGGAGAGAGCATGTCAGTGAGTCTAGGAGAGCTGGTCAGACACATGCACCCCTATTGCATGGCAGTGTGTGTGGAGGATGACGGGGAAGAACGGCTGCTGGCGGAGGAAGGGATACTGCTGGAAGTGGTCGAACATGGAGAGCATGGCGAGACTATATTTGCCATCCCAGATATGGGCATCCCTTATGCTCATCTCTCTCTCTCCTTGCCGGGAGTAGAAGACTCATTCAAAGCGGAGCAGAGGGTTCCAGATGAAATTTCTGAAGCGGATATGTTGGAGACGCCAGAGTCTGAGTCTGCGAATGATGTCGTAGTTGACGATGACGCAGCAAAGGTGGCTGGCCCTTCTGACCCTGCCGAGACCCTGAGAGCAAAAGCAAGTGGTGAGAATGTTATCTACAGGAGACCAAAGGAGGAGACTGTAGAAAGATGTCTGTCTCGAAGGAAAAAGAAACGGAAAAACAAAGTGAAGCGTTCACCTGCTGAGGTCGCCCCTGAACCTGCCCAGGCAGAGGGGAGGGTCCTGAGGAGCGCGTCCCATAGGGGCGCCACCCAGGAATCCTCGCACCGGAAGCCCATCAAAGAGACGTCCAGACCAGAGAAAAAGGACAAAGAGACGTTTTCTTCTGCCATATCTATGGCCGCCCCCGAAGCCCCAAAACAGAAGACGAGAGCAACACATGCTGGCGAAACACAACACGTACAGCGACAGAGCCATGTGGAAGTCACAACCTTAACACTATCCACACACCCCAGCGTTAAGGTCATCCCCGCCTCAGACCATGTGTTGAAGGTTATGACCTCTGACCTGTTGCCAGTGACTATGACCCCAAAGAAACTCCCCCAAACAACCACAGGCTGCGAGAAGCCTCAAAGCCTTCTAGCTTCTGCAACTAACCCAACAGCCCCCCAGGCAATGACAATCAACCCTGCAGCACCCCAGGCGCTTAACCCAAGTGAACGACCTGTTTCAGTGGCCCCCCAGGCAATAATGCAGTCCAACAGTGCCTCTCTAGCGGCCCCCCAGGTGATCCCCAAGCCCATTAAGGCCTCCCAGGCTATTGAGCCCAAGCCTAAGCCCCTGTCCCTCCAGCAGTACCGGCTGCTGCGGCAGCAGAAGAAACCAGCCCCCTTAGAGAGACCAGAGGGCCAGAGCACCAAGTGGCCCAGCCTCCCTGATGCCCCTACCGAGTTGCCCCCTATCCCCTGCCTCCCCATACCCTCCTCCAGAGACCCTCGTCGCCCCCACCCCTCCCCAGGGAAAACTGAGGTGGAGGTGAAAGCGGCCTGGCAGCCCATGGGACCAGGAGCACCTCCTACACCTGAAGCTCTGCTTGTGCCTCCTGCTTACATGCTGGCCTCCAAATCATCTTCCCCAAGCAAGGCTTCTAGTGCAAATGCATCCCCTATAACCCCTCCCCAGCAAGCGACTGTTCCTACTCAACAGCCAGCTAAAGCTAGCCAATCCCCCATCTCCGTTGTGCCTTCATCCAGTACTGTGAGTGTAGTACCCCCACCACCCCAGAACCCTTTTGTGAAGCGTAATATACCCCAGGCCCCCCATCCTGCACTCATGAACCCCCTGCTCCAGTCCCAGCTACCCTCCAAGACTGTGGTCCTTATCAAATCTCAGAGCTCCAGTGGAGCCTCTTCTAAAACCACTACAGCTGCCAACAGGCCCGCCCTAATTGCTACTATAGCCCAAAAACCCACCCCTGTCGCTGGTGCTCTACTTGAGAAAACGTTCAACTGCACCACCAACGCTGCTGCTGTTTCTGTTCAGAAACCTACCCCTGCGGCTCCTTTGAAGGTGGCTACTACTCTCCAGAAGGGAGTAGTTACTCTGCCCCAGCCTAAGATGCCTGAGCTGCCTACAGTCACTCCTGGGTCTACCCCAGCCAAACCCTCCACTACCCAGTCCTCCAAACCTGCAGTGAGGTGTACTACAGCCCAGGAGGCCCCCAAAGCCAAGAGCCCTACTCAGGAGCTGATAGAGGCATTCACCAGTGAAATTGGTGAGTGGACATACTGGACGTATACTACTGTACTGATCCTCTGGTTGCTTAAATGTGTTTAGCCTTGCCACAGTTTGTGGTTTATTGGTATAGTGCTGAGTGGTTCTGTTATCTCACAGGTATTGAAGCTGCTGACCTCACCAGCCTGCTGGAGCAGTTTGAAGAGACTCAAGGTGAGTGATACTGAGTATTAACACATGTGTTCTCTCTGGCTGTAGGGGACACAGTTATCAAAAATGACTGCCAAATTTCTTCAGTCTACATTTCTTTCACATTTCCGTGTTTCTTTGGCATTAGTTAATCTATAACGGATAACCCACTGTTTATTGAACAAGACAGTCTGTTAGAAAAGTTGGGAATTTTGCGTTAATGGTTGATTCTTCCTCGCTGAAAATATAATCCACGTAGCCCTTACTCCTCGCATGCTAGTGGGCCTAATGGTTTTGGTGTTAGCCAACAGCAAGTCAGGTGTTAGCTAACAGCTCAGTGGGTCCGCCAGTTCAGTAGTACTAGACTAAATCTGTCACCAGGATCACTTTCACTGGACTGTATAGTGGAGGGAAGTGGCGTGTAGGGTTGCAGGGCTATCTCTGGCCCTGTATGGGGTGGGTGGAGGATTTGCATGCCAAGACTCCTGCGGTTAAGAACGGGCACTTTACGAAGTTGACGGCTGACAAACATTGGACTTTGCAGGTCCATCTACAATGTGCTCAATGTCTTGTGTGTTTTGGTGCAGGTAAGTAGTTTGGCGGAGCAGCGGTTTCAACGTTTTTGCTTATCTAGATGGGTCTTCATTGTGGATTGACACTCATTTTCTTTGATTTAAAATATCCATTTGATGTTACATATTAGGATATACCATGACTTGTTTTATTAAATAAAACGACTTTAGAATGTATTAGCCTATAATGTGCGCCTCAGCCTTCATGCATGTAGCCTGTTTCAAATGAAGTGATCACTACTACAATGCAAGGTGGAATTTAAATGATGGAATAAAAATGTAGCTACAACAAGCAACCAGCAGGTAGGCTGTGATATGAGTTAAGGAGAAAGCACAGCAATATATAGCCTGGCTAGTTTAGTTAGCTAGCTTCTTGAGGTTACGCCGATTTGACGCAGTCAAGGTGGGCACTGTCAAATGGGATGATGAATAACATTGTGGCTGCTGCAAGTTAGCCAGTTTAACTAGTCTTTGACGAGCTGGCATAGCTGCATGTCTATTTCCCTCCTGTCAGCTCCACTCGCATTTCTCACACACCATCCGGTCCTTCCCCCGCAGCAGCAGAGCTGGAGTCTCTCCCTTTGTGCTCAGGTTAAAAACAGAAGTATAAAATAAAATAAAATCATGTATTCTGGATATCAGTACCCCCCCATTATTTGAGTATTACTTTTCTTTCAAACGCCCATCCCTAGTTCTAAGTTCATGTTTGGTTACATGATTTGTGATGTATTCTGCATGTGAATAATGAACATGGTAAGTCTTATCTAGTTAAGTGCCCACTTCGCGTTAAAGCATTGGTATTCAAGTTCAAACATTGAGGTGAAAGTTGTTAACATGGGCTATGGCTGTTTCGGGAGATGGGTTTTGATGTTCTAACCTTTAAATGAGGCTGTCATTTATTTCCCCCAAGGGGGTAGGGCTAGGCGTTATACCTATTTAACTATATAACGTTATTGATGCGCTGACCGGTTTGGGTTTTACCGTGTCTTCTATAATGGTATTTCAACATATGGTCTGTTAAATGTGATGCCCAACTCCATCGCATATGTCAATTTTTATAGTTTACTGTTTGCTTCCTGCAAGTCGGTCTCACCCTGTTCTCCTGCATGTCGTAGCCCTGCCCCATCACTCAAGGGGAGCATGTTGCTCAACTACGGAGTCACGAGCATTTGCCATTCAGTCTGCATGGTCAGAAGAAACGAGTTGTCGGTGACACCGATGCTGCTTCCAAGCATTGTATAATTACACGACTACACTGCAGAAAAAACATAAATGCAACATGTTAAGTGTTGGTTTCATGAACTGATATAACACTACAATTTTTCCATATGCACAAGCTTATTTCTCAAATTTTGTGCACATTGGTTTACATCCCTGTGAGTGAGCATTTCTCCTTTGCCAATATAATACATCCATTTGACAGGTGTGGCATATCAAGGAGCTGATTAAATGGCATGATCATGACGCAGGTGCACCTTGTGCTGGGGATAATAAAAGGCCACAAAAATGTACACTTGTCACACAAACCAATGCCATTGATGTCTCAAGTTGAGGGAGCATGCATTTGGCATGCTGACACCCGAGCTGTTGGCAGAGAATGTACTGTTAATTTCTCTACCACAAGTTGCTTCCAATATCATTTTAAGGAATTTGGCAGTATGTCCAACTTGCCTCAACCATAAACCATGTGTAACCACGCCAGCCCAGAACCTCCATCTGGCTCTACCTGTGGGATGGTTGGTGTGAGACCAGCCACCCGGACAGCTGATGAAACTGGGTTTGCACAACCAAAGAATTTCTGCACAAACTGAAGCTCCTCTGCATGCTCGTCTTGCCAGGCAAATGCTCACCTTAGATGGCCACTGGCACGCTGGGGAAGTGTGCTCTTCACATAGGAGTCTGTTTCAACTGTACTAGATTTTATGGATGAATTTGAATACTCAGATTCTGATGCGATCCAGAAGCCCGTTGTCGAACCATTCATCTGCCGTCATCACCTCATGGTTTAGCATGATAATGAATGGCCCAGCGTCGCAAGGATTTGTTCAAAATTACTGGAAGCTGAAAAATGGCCCAGTTCTTCCATGGCTGCATACTCACCAGGCATGTCCCCATTTAGCATGTTTGGGATGCTCTGGCTCAATGTGTACGGCAGCGTGTTCCAGTTCCCACCAATATCCAGCAAATTCGCACAGCCATTGAAGAGTGGGACAACATTCCACAGGACACAATCAACAGCCTGATTCACTCGATGCATAAAGGAAACGTGTAGCGCTACATGAGGCAAATGGTGGTCACCATACACTGACTGGTTTTCTGATCCACGCCTCTAACTTGTTTTTAAGCATCTGTGACCAACAGATGCATATCTCTATTCCCAGTCATGTGAAATCCATAGATTACAGCCTAATGAATTTATTTCAATTGACATATTTCCTTATGAACTGTGACTCATAGAAATCTTTGAATTGTTTCATATTGCCTTTTTATTTTTGTTCAAAGTAGTTTGTGTAGCTCTTAAGTCTGCAGAAGGCTTTCTTTTCTTAGCATGTTGTGGCTAAAGTAAATATTGTTAGCCAAATGTAAACATAGCTAACTAATAGTGTGATTTTAAGTGCTGGTGTAGGCCTAGAGCAGCATGATTTAGAAGATACCATTGCACAATCAGCGGAATAGCCCAAGCATGAATGTTTAGTTAAAGAGCTAGCAAGCAACGTCTTTTATTATTATTTTAACTAGGAAAGTCAGTTCAATTATTTTTTACAATAACGGCCAACAAAAAGGCTTTCTGCGGGGACGGGCTGGGATTAAAAATAAAGAATATAGGACACAACGCACCACCACGAGACAACGCTACATTGACCTAAAGATGACACAGCATGGTAGCAACACAAGATGACAACATGGTGCAAACATTGGGTACAAAGGGTAAGAAGGTAAAGACAATACATCACGCAAAGCAGCCACAACTGTCAGTAGGTAGCCTAGTGGTTAGCACGTTGGACTAGTAACCGAAAGGTTGCAAGATCAAATCCCCGAGCTGACAAGGTAAAAAAAAATATGAAGAGGGAGAACTGTCCAGTTTGACTGTTTGCAGCTTGTTCCAGTCTCTAGCTGCAGCGAACTGAGTGACCATGCCCCAGGACTACCTGACATGATGACTCCTTGCTGTCCCCAGTCCACCTGGCCATGCTGCTGCTCCAGTTTCAACTTCCACCTGACTGTGCTGCTGCTCCAGTTTCAACTGTTCTGCCTTATTATTATTCGACCATGCTGGTCATTTATGAACATTTGAACATCTTGGCCATGTTCTGTTATAATCTCCACCCGGCACAGCCAGAAGAGGACTGGCCACCCCACATAGCCTGGTTCCTCTCTAGGTTTCTTCCTAGGTTTTGGCCTTTTCTAGGGAGTTTTTCCTAGCCACCGTGCTTCTACACCTGCATTGCTTGCTGTTTGGGGTTTTAGGCTGGGTTTCTGTACAGCACTTTGAGATATCAGCTGATGTACGAAGGGCTATATAAATAAATTTGATTTGAGTGAACCAGGGATGTGTGCTGTGGGGACCTTTTTAACAGAATGTGACTGGCAGGTGGATGATGGGGCTGCAGTAGGCATCTCGGATAGGGGGAAGTGAGGCCTAAGAGGGTTTTATAAATAAGCATATACACCTGTGGGTTTTGCGATGGGTATATGGAGATGACCAGTTTACAGAAGAGTATAGAGTGCAGTGATGTGTCATATAAGGAGAACTGGTTGCGAATCTGATGGCCGAATGGTAAAGCCCATCTAGGCACTCGAGCACCCTTACCTGCCAATCTATGAATTGTCTCCATAATCTAGCATGGGTATGATGGTCAACTGAATCAGGGTTGGTTATGGCAACTGGGGTGAAAGAGGAGCGATTCCGAAAGAGGAAACCAGGTCTAGATTTAACTTTAACCTGCAGCTTTGTGCTGAGAGGACAGTGTACCATACCCCCAAGTACTTTTATGAGGTGACTACCACAAGCTCCGCCCCTCTCCCCACAGGTGTGACTACCTCCTGAGGATTTGTTCTTCTTACCAAACTACATGGCCTTCTGTTTTGGAGGTGTTCAGAACAAGGTGAAGGGCAGAGAGCTTGTTGGACACTAAAAGCTTTGAGTGTTTAACACAAAATCTAGGGAGGGGCCAGCTGAGTAAGACAATCAGCGTATAAATGTTCCTACTGCCTGAGCTATGTTGAAGTAAATTGAGAAAAGCGTGGGGCCGAGGATCGAGCCTTGGGGGTACTCCCTTGGTGACAGGTAGTGGCGGAGACGGATGTTCTGACTTTATACACTGCACTCTTTTGAGATGGGTAGTTAGCAAACCAGGCCAAAGACCCCTCAGACACCAATACTCCAAGAATGGAATGGTCTACCGCTGGTATTCCCAACCTGGTGTATGTGCAATGCCGTCATGGGTCCAGCAAATAAAAATGTGATTCACGTTTTTAAAATACATTTAAAGTACTTCACATTTTCAAATAGTCAATTTATATTTTCCATTGGGGGCTATACATTTGGGTGTTTTTTTTCCCCCTGAGAGGCCTCAGTTTAATTTTATTTCTGGCAGTGAAACGTCTAAAACAATGTCAAATAATTAACATCCTATCACATTAACCGTTACACTCTCACGGGAATTCCGCTAACGGTCCATATGTAGCTGCTGCTCATTCCGTTTGCTTAAATTGATAAATGGTTAAAAGTAAGGCCCATAGACATACCAGCAGTGCTGCACCTGTTGACGACAAGTTCTGCTTCCACGAGCACGTTTAATGCTAGTGTCAGTAATTCTACATTTTGTTGTTAGCCCAGCTAGCATGGACACTGACAGTTGTGAATCTGATGCAGCCGAAGAGCTACTGCCCCCTTCCCCGGAAAGCACCGAACAGACGGGGACGTTGGACCATCAGAGGCGCAAATATGAGAACTGCATTGATTTAGGGGTTCACTTATATTGGGAGGAGTGCCATTCCTCAGCCAGTGTGTTATATGTGCAAAAGGACTCTCAACCCGATGAAACCTTCACTCTTGTGCAGGCCTTTAGAAACAAAACATGCCAATTTGGAAAATAAGCCAGGGAGTTTTTGGAGCGAGAATTAAGACTGCTTTCGAGTAAGATGTGTATAAAAGCAACACATACTATTTAAGGGGCTAGAAGTGTCTTTATATGGTGAGCTACCGAGTGGCTAGGACAGGGAAGCCTCGTACTATTGTTGAGGACTTAATTCTTCCTCCTGCCGCGGATATGGCTGGGACAATGCTAGGGGGAGAAGGCCTCAAACAAGTTTCACGATTCATCAGTGACATAGATGTTCTGAAACAATTGCTGCGTCACATACAAGCAAGTGATTTTAGATGCGTTAAAGCTGGATGAGTCAACAGACGTGGTGGGCCTGGCACAACTCCTGGAATACATTTTTGGGCGGTCAATTAAGACATCCTCTTCTGGACAACAGGAGAGGGTATCTTTAAAGTACTGGACATCTTTGTGACATCAACTGGACTTTGGTGGTCAAGATGTGTTAGTATCTGTACTGATGGTGAAAAAGCCATGACAGGAAGACATGGTGGAGTGGTAATCTGCGGGCAAGCAGTTGCTCCCGACGCCACTTGGGTACACTGCAGCATCCACCGAGAGGCTCTTGCTGCTAAAAGAATACCTGACCGCTTGAAAGACGTTTGGACACTACAGTGAAAATGGTTAACTTTTAAAGCAAGGCCCCTGAACTCGTGTGTATTTTCTGCACTATGCAATGATTTGGGCAGCGACCATGTAACGCTTTTACAACATACAGAAGTGCGCTGGTTATCAAGGGGCAAAGTATTGACACGTTTTTTAAAATTCAGAGACAAGCTTAGTTTTCTTTACAGACCATAATTTATTTGTCTGACCGCTTGCATGATGACGAGTTTCTCACACGACTGGCCTATCTGGGTGATGTTTTTTCTCACCTGAATGATCTGAATCTAGGATTGCAGGGACTCCAACTATATTCAATGTGCGGCACAAAATTGAGGCCATGATTAAGAAGCTGGAGCTTTTCTCTGTCTGCATTAACAAGGACGATACACAGGTCTTTCCATTATTGTATGATTTATTTTGTGCAAATTAACTCGCGTTTCTGGACAATGTCATGTGATTATAGTGAAGCACCTGAGTGAGTTGGGTGCGCAATTACGCAGGTACTTTCCCGAAACGGATGACACAACTGGATTCATTATCCCTTTCATGCCTTCAGTCCACTTACCGATATCTGAACAAGAGCGTCTCATCGAAATTGCAACAAGTGGTTCTGTAAAGCCACGGCTTTATTTCTGGATAGGGCTGCCCTCAGAGTATCCTGCCTTGGCAAATCGTGCTGTTAAGACACTGATGCCCTTTGCAACCATGTACCTATGTGAGGGGATTCTCTGCCCTTACTTGATTAACTAAATAAAGGCAGACTATGTGGAAACTGATTTAAGACAGACTCTCCAATACAACCGACACTGCAGAGTTATGTGCATCCTTTCAAGCACACCCTTCTCATTAACCTGTGGGGAGTTATTCACAATTTCCGATGAACAAATCATGTTTTATGTAAGATGGTTAAATAAAGAGCATAATTATTGATTTTGTTCCCCGGTCATATAAGAGCTGTCACAACCCGGCTCATGGGAAAACACACTCATTATTATGTTTTAATCAGTGTATAGTATGCGTGGCAGGCTTACAATGATGGCAACAAAAAAAAACATTTGTGTGCTGACCATGGTGCTAGAGGGGGTACGCAGCTGGAGGTTGAATTTAAAGGTGTGCGGGACTATAAAAGGGTCTAAAAGATCTGAGCCAGATGTTTTTTTGGGGGGGTGGGGGGTCAAGTTTCAGGAGCTCCTTTAGCACCTCGGACTCAGTTTCTCCCTGCAGGCAGTCACCATTAAGGTCATTACAGAAAACACCAGAGGATATTTGTGAGGATAACATTGAGTAGCCTTTTCTGGGTATTGGGAGTCATACCATGTGCAATTTTGGTAATCTGAGAGAGATTCACGGGGACCCATTGCTTTAGGACTTGGTCAGGTGGTTTAAGCATATCCCAGTTTCGGTCACCTAGCAGGACACATTCAGAGCTAGTGTAAGGGGCCAGGAGAGAGCATTGGGCAGCTAAGGTACAGTCCGGTGCTGATGGAGGACAATAGAACCCAGCAATTGTCAACAAAGAGCTATTTGGGTTTTTAATGCTGAAAACTAGCAAATAAGACAGCAGATTGCCAGGTGGAATCCAAGCACCAGTTTCAGGCAACGGGAGTAGGTGTCACACCCACTTGGGAGAGGCTTATTTCTGGAAGCTGATTTCTTGAACAACAGTTGTATCGGATCTGTCCTAGCAAGCTTGGCTGCCTTAACTCAGCATTCAGTCCCTATAAAGTAAAATACACTGCTCAAAAAAATTAAGGGAACACTAAAATAACACATCCTAGATCTGAATGAATTAAATAATTTTTTCTTTACATAGTTGAATGTGCTGACAACAATCACACATTATCAATGGAAATCAAATTTATCAACCCATGGAGGTCTGGATTTGGAGTCACACTCAAAATTAAAGTGGAAAACCACACTACAGGCGGCTCCAACTTTAATGTCCTTTCAAATAAGTCATAAGGAGGCTCAGTAGTGTGTGTGGCCTCCACGTGCCTGTATGACCTCCCTACAACGCCTGGGCATGCTCCTGATGAGGTGGCGGATGGTCTCCTGAGGGATCTCCTCCCAGACCTGGACTAAAGCATCCGCCAACTCCTGGACAGTCTGTGGTGCAACGTGGCGTTGGTGGATGGAGCGAGACATTATGTCCCAGATATGCTCAATTGGATTCAGGTCTGGGGAACGGGCGGGCCTAGTCCATAGCATCAATGCCTTCCTCTTGCAGGAACTGCTGACACACTCCAGCCACATGAGGTCTAGCATTGTCTGGCATTCGGAGGAACCCAGGACCAACCGCACCAGCATATCGTCTCACAAGGGGTCTGAGGATCTCATCTCGGTACCTAATGGCAGTCAGGCTACCTCTTGCGAGCACATGGAGGGCTGTGCGCCCCCCCCAAAGAAATGCCACCCCACACCATGACTGACCCACCGCCAAACCGGTCATGCTGGAGCATGTTGCAGGCAGCAGAACGTTCTCCACGGCGTCTCCAGACTCTGTCACGTCTGTCACGTGCTCAGTGTGAACCTGCTTTCATCTGTGAAGAGCACAGGGCGCCAGTGGCGAATTTGCCAATCTTGGTGTTCTCTGGCAAATGCCAAACGTCCTGCACGGTGTTGGGCTGTAAGCACAACCCCCACCTGTGAACGTCGGGCCCTCGTACCACCCTCATGGAGTCTGTTTCTGACCGTTTGAGCGGACACATGCACATTTGTGGCCTGCTGGAGGTCATTTTGCAGGGCTCTGGCAGTGCTCCTCCTTGCACAAAGGCGGAGGTAGCAGTCCTGCTGCTGGGTTGTTGCCCTCCTACGGCCTCCTCCACGTCTCCTGATGTACTGGCCTGTCTCCTGGTAGCGCCTTCGTGCTCTGGACACTACGCTGACAGACACAGCAAACCTTCCTGCCACAGCTCGCATTGATGTTCCATCCTGGATGAGCTGCACTACCTGAGCCACTTGTGTGGGTTGTAGACTCCGTCTCATGCTACCACTAGAGTGAAAGCACCGCCAGCATTCAAAAGTGACCAAAACATCAGCCAGGAAGCCTAGGAACTGAGAAGTGGTCTGGTCATCACCTGCAGAACCACTCCTTTATTGGGGGGTGTTCCCTTAATTTTTTTTGAGCAGTGTATATCGTAATGTTTTTGTTCTTTGATATCAAAATAGCATTAGACAACACTACTCACTCAGTTCCAGGTTGGATGGTGTCCTCAGGTCTTTGCTGTTTGTTTGCTAGAGCACCCTCCGTATAGCTTGGAAAAAGGAATCCTTGGTAGCAGTAATCTCGTGTGTGTGTGTGTGTGTGTGTGGTCCCCTGTTAAACACTGACCAAGATTTAGCTTCCTACCCTGGCACAATTCCTCTCTGGCATGTCAAACAACAATATAGCCAAAGTGCTGCCCATTTTCCATCTGATTTTACAATTACGTTTCCATGATTTACAGCAGTTCACCAATAAACTCTGTCTAGATTGTTTGCCCATATCTATCATGCTGCCCTATGTGGGGACAGTGCAAGTTATAACAAATGTAGATTTGGTTGAAGTTAGATTTATTTTATACTGTTCAGCGGGGCGAACGCCCCATTGAAATTTTGTTGCCACCCCAGGGTCCTGAACTACTGCTATTTAGAACTTAAAGGAAAAGTCCACCTAAATTGTTATGTTTTCATTAGTCAATTGTTGATATTCCCCAAATGTTTTGCATGTCAGCAATCTAGTTTTCAAGATCCCATGTAACTTTCAAAATACAAAAGTTTGCCATCTCATGATGCATTTTGCAAGTTACATGGGTGGAGTTTGCCTTTCTAATTATTCAAAAACCTGTTACTGTCTTACTATGAAAAATATAGTCATAGATAACTTTGAATATATTATATTTTGGGCCAGCCCTATAAGGGGGGGAAATTGGGTTCACATTTGATACTATTGCTACTGTGCCTTTAAAATAAGGTGCTGCATAGTCAGGGTGGCTGCTATGCGGACATGTCCACTGAGCTGGAATTCTGCCCTGTCCGCAGATCCATTTAACTTTGACCACTGCCTTTGTCCGGCTGGATGTACAGGCCCCATCTAGAACAACTGGCCAGATGTGTGTGTGTGTGTGTTGGCACTGCCACTGACTAGTCCAGGCCTACCTAGCATAATGGCTGAAACGTGTAGATCTAGCCCAAAATCAAAATGTTATCATGGAAACTAATGTGTTGGTGAAAGGTGAGCATGTTACTTTACTGACCTCTCCTCCTTCCCTTGATTTTACTCATTCCTTCTATTCCCTCTCTCCAGCTAAAGAGGAGCAGTATGTTCTGGAGGTCTCTGGTAGAGCAGCAGCTGTAGGAAACTCTAGGTGAGTTACCCTACAGCCCCATGCTGCTCTGGGTGCGTGTGGGTACTTTGTATGTATGTGTAATCTTGAGACCTACCGCACACTGAAGACCTTTGTCTGACCACACAATGGGCCAAGGGATCCAGCATTTAGTTTGTTTTTGGATAAATAAATAAAAATCCCCCCCCCCCCCCCCCCCAGCAACCCAATTGTTCTACTGTCCTAGTCTGTGTGGCTTCTGGGCATAGCCTTACACTTCATCTTAGAAGTGTACCTGTTCAATGATGCAGTGTTCAAGGTGTGTGTTTTTGTTTCTATTGTAGTGTGGAGCAGCCATGTGACAGGACAGTTGTGGAGAGAGTCGGCGCACATGACCTGGCAAGCACTGCAGGTAAGAGCTACGGTACTAAGCACCTTGTCAGCTGCTAATGCTAACTGTATTCTGCTAATCATAAACCAATCACCCGGTCGTCACTAGTTGCCACGGTCATAAACCCTGTCTAGTTCTAAAATGTAACATGTCAAAATCTGTTTTAAACCTAACCACACTGCTAACTTTATGACTAACCTTAAATTGTGACCAAAGCCCTTTTCATTTTTTTCCTCCCCCATAAAGACAATTTTTACTTTGTGGCTGAACTCTAGTGCAATCCCAATCGCCCAGTACAATGCTAATCACACACCAATCAGTCTGTACCCATACACCAATGGTCATGCATGGCTCAGTTGGTAGAGCATGATTTATGCAACGCCACGATTTTAAGTGTATTAAAACCTTGATTCTAGCCATCCCGGATCCGGGATTGCGAATACAGCCTCAAGCTCATTACCATAACGCAATGTTAACTATTCATGAAAATCGCAAATGAAATGAAATTAATATGCTAGCTCTCAAGCTTAGCCTTTTGTTAACAACACTGTCATCTCAGATTTTCAAAATATGCTTCTCAACCATAGCAAAACAAGCATTTGTGTAACAGCTAGCGCAGCTAGCGTAGCATTTAGCGTTGTTTTCAATGAGGAGACTCTCAGTTAGATAGCAAATGCTCAGTTTTTCCTGAAAGATTTTGTTTAGGAGAAATCGCTCCGTTTGGTGCGTCACGTTTAGCTACGAAAAAACCTGTATCCAGGAGTGTAATTATCCCCGCAGCTCATTAGCATAACACAACGTTAACTATTCATGAAAATCACAAATGAAATGAAATTAATATGCTAGCTCTCAAGCTTAGCCTTTTGTTAACAACACTGTCATCTCAGATTTTCAAAATATGCTTCTCAACCATAGCAAAACAAGCATTTGTGTAACAGCTAGCATAGCATTTAGCGTTAGCATCAGCAGGCAACATTTTCACAAAAACCAGAAAATCATTCAAATAAAATCCTTTACCTTTGAAGAACTTTAGATGTTTTCAATGAGGAGACTCTCAGTTAGATAGCAAATGCTCAGTTTTTCCTGAAAGATGATTTGTTTAGGAGAAATCGCTCCGTTTGGTGCGTCACGTTTGGCTACCAAAAAAACCTGAATAATCAGTCATCAAAACGCCAAACTTTTTTCCAAATTAACTCCATAATATCGACTGAAACATGGTAAACGTTGTTTAGAATCAATCCTCAAGGTGTTTTTCACATATCTCTTCATGATATATCATTCGTTGAAAGCCTCCTCTCTCCTCTCAATCACTGGATGACTGCGTGCAGCTTGTAGATTACACACCAATTTAGACAAAGGACACCGGGTGGACCCCTGGTAAATGTAGTCTCTTATGGCCAATCTTCCAATGATATGCCTACAAATACGTCACAATGCTGCAGACACCTTGGAGAAATGATAGAAAGTGCAGGTTCATTCCCGGCGTATTCACAGCCATATAAGGAGACAATGGAAAACAGAGCCTCAAAAATTCTGCCCTTTTCCTGGTTGAAGTTTCTTTGCAGTTTTGGAGACCTTAGAGTGTTTTCTTTCCAAAGCTGCCAATTATATGCATAGTCGAGCATCTTTTCATGCCAAAATATTGCGCTTAAAACGGGCACGTTTTTTTATCCATAAATTAAGAGTGCCCCCCTATATCCAAGAAGTTAATCGCCCTGTACACTGCTAATGCTCATCGCACACCAATCAGCCGGGGCCTTGTTTCCCAAAACATCTTAAGGCTAAGTTCATAATTCGAACCTTCGTAGGAACATAGTTTTGCAAACTTTTGGGAGATTTAACAATCATTAGGAAAGTTGCACTTGAAAACAGTTACTATTTACCGACTGCTTTCGACCACTCGTAGAACGGCTAAGTGCGTCGTTAGGTATCTTTTTTTTCTTCCCCCTACCGCTTCACTTCATGCACAAATCTACACTAAACATAGAATCAAGATGATCTTCGACTGCTGATAACTACGAAGTTGATATTTGTTGCCATAGGCGATATCTCTAGGAGCTGATCCGTCGTTAGTATTGTGGGTTAATTCTAATATTAAGGTAAGATTAGAATGGATAAAGCTGATCAGAGAGTAGGCGCTGCCTTTCGAGCCTATCGGTATTGATGCATGCTCCAACGACCCCACTTAACTATCTTTATTTTCCCATGGTTTTGGGAAATGCATGCTACATCTTCGGCCGTTGTAGGAACAATGCATTGTTAAAACACTCGGAAGCCTAAGTTCCATTGCTATGGGGAAACTGGGCCCTGTACGCTACTAATGCTAATCATAAACTATTCAGCCTGTACGATGCTAATAATAAAATAAAAGCATGTTTTATTGTCACACAATGGATAGGCGCAATGAAATGTTTTACAGCATCAGTCATAGTAGTATGGTGCCCCTGGAGCAAATTGGGTTTAAGTACCCTGCTCTGGTCTTCGAACCAGCTACCTTTCGGTTGTAGGTCAAACACTAACTGCTAGTTTACCTGCCGCCCTATACACTAACATACTAAAAACATGTCAGAGGTTTACACCCTAAACATAAATTGCTGTCACTCATGGAGTAATTGGAACACCTGTCTGTATCTCCTGGTAAAATGCTTGACATCCATTATTGTGGTCTAAAATCTACCTTTAAATGACAACCAGGGGCATTCTGCTTCAGATTTAACAGTAGTGGACTACTCTCTGTCCCCGTCTCCTTCTAGGTCTGACCCCTCCAGCTACTCCTCCTCACCAGATGTGGAAGCCCTTGGTCCCTGTGGCACTCCTTGGGAAGAACCGAGTGGCTGAGACTCCTAAACCATCGCCCTCCAAGGCCATCCAGATCAACGCGAGGCCCGTGCCTGCCAACAAGCTCCGAAGCAAGCCTCCCAGCCCCCCTATAACTCCCACCAACACGGTGGCTCTCACCCTGGCTTTCTCAGACCACGACTACTGCCTCCCTCAGAAGGAGCCTGTGGCTATTGCTGAAGAGCCAGGCAAGCGCTGGAATGTCAAACAGCAAGCAGCCATCACCATCAGGACCATCGAGCCGCTTGGCAGCACCACTACCAGGGCACCCCTGAGGATCCCTGCCCCCTCCCTCCAGACCCTCATTCCTGCCCTGTGTACGAAGACCCAGCAGGCTCCCCTACCCCTGGATGTAAGGACTGATAGGACTAGCTCTGTGCTGGGTACCCCTGAAGCTTCTCCCACCAGGCTGGAGCAACAGGTTGGTCCCCTGGAGATGAGTCCCAAGAAAGGGAGATCCTACCGGGGCCACAACATTACCTGCTCCCCCAGCCCCAGGGAAGAAAAGGGAGGACGCGAGAGGAAAAGGAGAATCCACCATTCCTCCAGCCCTTGTTCTACTGACTCGGAGTCTGACTTTCACTCCTCCTCCTCTCAGTCTAGATCTTGCTCTCCACCCAGGAAGAGGTGAGATGCTCATCCACTCTTTGTTTCTGTCTTAAAATCTATTTGTCCCCTCCCCTCTCACGTGGCAAGGCAGTGTCCTCTAATGGCACTGAGTCTTAAGTCTGAAGGGATGAGAATGTCCATATTAATCTCTGGTCAGTGGGGGGGGGGAAACGGCTGGTTCATGCTATGGGCACAGATGTCAGTTTTGAAAACTTAGTATGAGTTCTCAATCTGTCCTCCCCCATCTGATACTAATGTAGCACTCAAAAAGGTGATGTCATTGGTTTACATGTGACTAATGGCGATATCTAGTCCATCCTAATCTGACATCACTGACAGATTCCCCCCTCTCCTCCAGGTACAGGCCTCGTCACTCTAAGAGCAGCTCCAGTTCCTCGTCTTGCTCCTCTCGTTCCTCCTCTCCTTCCGTGTCCCGTTCTCCTCCCAGGCGGCGGTATTCCTACTCCTCTTCCCGATCTGGATCCTGGAGTAGGTCCCGTTCCCGCTCTCCCCACAGACGGGCATGGCGCAGAGGCAGTAGTCCACGCAGGTAATTAAAGCACTTTCCTTGTAAATAGCCATGGGGTAAAAAAACACAGATCTGGAAATGAACCGCATGTGGTCTGTGTACATTGCCTTCAGAAATTATTCGCCCCTCGATCATTTCCACATTTTGTTGCTACAGCCTGAATTTAACATGTCACTGGGTTTGATACTCCTGTCACTGATGTTTAAAACCTGTATATGTCCTTTCTAAAAATGTTTTAACATTCAGTTTATCCTCTTTTTGTGTGTGCTGGGAATATAACATTAGCAGTCTACAAAAATGCACCTTCACACTTATGACATCAAGCAAACTGTCCTTTGATTTTCCGGCCCTCTTGTTGGAAGTGGTCTGAATAGAAAGTACAATGTTTCTCCCTGACACAATTTTATTTTGTTTCAGATTATTTTGTCAGAACATGTCAGAATTTTGTTTAGAGAAAATTATTTAACAATGAAAAGCATAAATGTCTTGATTATTCAACTGTTATGGCAAGAGTAAATATTTGCTTTCACATAAGTTGCATGGACTAATTCTGTGTTTAATAGGATTTAAGAATGAATAGCTGTATTGCTGTTCTTCTTGACTGTTGACTTCTGGCCTGCAGTTGCTGTCTCTGTCTGATTACACCCGATTGGTTTGTTTTTCAAAGCTTTGCAATAGTGATGTGCTCTTAGTGGCAGCGCACGGTGATGTCCGTGCAGATTTTCGCCACACTCCTCCCCCACAAAGAAACAGTGTAGAAACAGAGGATAGGTTCATGTTCATGTTCCTGCTACACCAGGGAAGTCCTCAGTCATCCAAGAAGAGTTCCTGTGGGTGTTGCTTGTGCCTGCGAGCCAGCTCTTCTGCCGTAGGGTAGCGGGGCTTTAGGTCAACAACATGCACTATCCTGACACCTTCCCAAGTGTCCTACAAACATACCAAGTAGTTCACCGGCCCCAATTGCTGCACCACACAGTATTGACCTTTCCATTGCTATGCTAGCTTGGCAGTTAACTGCTTGGATGCCTTTGACAGTTTAGAAAAGACTCTGACACGAGACTGAGGTGGGAAACACGTCTCGTCTTAAATTTGTCATAGTTTCTGAGCTGTCGTTGTTTGGCTTTGATTCTGCCGGCCACTCTGGCTAGCAAGGTGTGGTGGTGTTGTACTGCATCAAACGCTGGTCAGTCAGAAAAGCAAAACTCAGGAAGATGCTGATCCCATCTTGTGTGCTGGTCCTCCACAAAGCAATCATCCCCTTCAGGGTGCTGTTTACCCTCGTCAGGTTTGTCTGCGGATGGTAGGCAGTGGTCAGCATGGCAGCTACAGCCCAGTAGGTACTGAGCTCTTTGTAGATTCCTGAGATTAGCCTTTCTAGCGCAGGGGTTCCACTAGCGGCACGCAAAATTCAAAAATACTTTTTTAGAAATATGTAACTTTCACACATTAACAAGTCCAATAGAGCAAATTAAAGATAAACATCTTCTTAATCTACCCATCTACCCATTATTATATATTTTTTTTTTTTTGAATAATGCTTTCCAGCTAAAGCACAAATGATTTTTCGACCAGGTCGAAAAAACACAGCCATTTTTCCTGCCAAATATGGTCACAAAAAGCAGAAATATAGAACATTAATCACTAACCTTTGATCTTCATCCAATGACACTCATAGGACATCATGTTTTGTTCGATAATGTGCATATTTATATCCAAAAATCTGTTTACATTGGCGCCTTACATGCAGTAATGTTTTGATTCCAAATTTAGCAGAAATACTCATAATAAACATTGATAAAATACTAGTGTTATTCACAGAATTAAAGAGACTTCTCCTTAATGCAACTGCTGTGTCAGATTTCAAACAAACTTTACAGAAAAAGCATAATCTGAACGGCGCTCAGAACCCAAAACAGCCAGAAGAAAAGCTGCCGTTTAGGAATCAACA